>NC_140928.1:29010215-29250215 GCF_045865225.1 Trachurus japonicus
ACCAACTCTTTTCATCATTGCCGGAGCCCAACCAGTGCAAAATCTCAAAAAAAAATGCTATTAAAGGAAATATCGTAAAGGCGGGATGTTTAGAAAAAGAAAAAAAAAACCGTCATTCCGCCATAGGAGGCAAGAATTGTCGGAATTGATGGGACATTTGATAGAAAAGTGTTGCCATTTAGACAATTAGAGGTTTATGTCGGACTGGTGGGATGTCAGAATGGCGGTTGCCCCCCGGTTTATAAGTAGTAGTGGTTGTCTGATGCAAACTCTCACTTGAGAAGAAGTTTGATGATTGAAGTTTGATTTTGTTCCTCAGGTTTGTCATGAATGAACAGGCTGTCTGTTTTTACATCACTGACTGTAATTCCAATGACCACTCAACAAAGCAATGGCATGACTTCAGTATAAACATGACATCCACTGGAGATTGTTCCTGATTCAGGGCCGCTGCCTTTCTGTCTTGATGCACACTAGACGCCCTCATCACCTTTGATTAAATTGTCTTTTACAATGACCACTGGGGTGGATGCAATCGTCCCAACAATTAGCAGAAGCTGGAAATCTGTCTCCATGTGTAATAGGAAAGGAAATTGCAAGAGGAGAAAAGCCAGTATCATTAGCATAACATAAGCCAGTGGGCATAGATCATTCACAATAGTGATTTGTCAACTTTTCTAAAATAAATTGCTTCTATTGTGAACAACTTGGTGGAAATGCAGCTAGGGATGCCTTTCACATTTCATGAGTGGTTGTTTAAAACGCCGTCAGTAAGAAAGTGAATGAAGAAAATGTCATAGTGTACTTTTATAGTGACAGTGAAGAGACACCTCTGAGCTCTGAGTCTTGCAACAAATAAACATGAGGCCTTCGCTTGTGACTTCTATTACAGGGCAAGTTGAACCAGAGCACTTACTGTTGCACTTCATAGTGGTGTTAAGTAGAGTAATGAGCACACACTGTGGTAATTGTTTTGGCATTTTATGCCACGTAATTTGAGAGATAGCAGTCAGCATAGATAAGAGACCTTGGCACACTCCACTTCTTTTGGGTGAACAGTTCAAATAAATGACTGCATTACAGTTTTCTCAGTCTAAACATATTAGACAGGATGAGCAGTTCTTTCTCACGTTAAAACCTCAGGACAACAAATTCTGCAATTCCACAATCATAATGCCTCTAAGTCTTGTGACAGAAAGAGTAATTTGATGCTGCGCTCCCTTTATACAAATGTCAATTTGCTTTTTGTGGTGGGAATAGAGTTAGTGCCGGCAGCACTATTTGACTTTTTTATTCACCTTCTATCACAGCTACATATAAGGCATCTGTGGACTTTAGAATAGTTTTGGCAGGTCGGGGTATGAAAATCCATTAAAACTTGAAAAGTCAAGGCTGCATACTCATGAAAAGTAAATGTCATAAATCTCAGTTACCATGCATTTATGTTGAATAAATATGTCACTCAGCACCTGAATTGTATGAGCTTGTTATCTGTTCATGTTTCTGTATTTACCTTAGATGTTATGATTTTGTTTCCACTTCAATCCCTCGCATCACACACCTGCAACTTCAGAGCAATTCTGCCCAGACTTTCTTTGTGTTAACTCTTTCATTTCCAAATAAATATATGAGTAAATAAATCAATGAAACAAAAACGGTCATGTCAAAGAAATCTGGTTATGTTGATCAGGCTTTGTCTTGTGTCTATGTTGTCTCATGGCTTTCTGTTTTATTTTGATATTTGATCAGCTTATTGCCCCCTCCCCTCGGGTGTTTCCTGCTGGTCTGATGATCCTTCCTGTCCTGATTGTGTCCACCTCCCCCTTACCTGGTGTGTATATATACATACTCTGCATTTCACTTTGTTCTGTGTCGGTTTGTTGTGTCAGAGAACCAACAACATTGCCATGCCATGCTCTTTTGTCAAGTCAGGTTTTGTTGTTTATTTTCATACTTTGTCTGGCCTTTCCTTTGTCAGAGATTTTTTCTTTCCCTTCAACAGGGTGTTGTTTGTTTGTTTCTTAGCTGTCGGGCTGGAGAGTGATTTTCCTTTTCCACTTTGTTCTTGAAATATTTGAACTTTGTTTCCAGATTGGAGCATTTGAGTTCAAGTCCTGGTTCGATCATGACAAGAACACCTCCACTTTTTTCCCAATTGATTTACAGACGAAAAGTGTTTGCAAGAAGACAAAATATCAAAAACTAACCCAGGGGTTGAAATGTCCTTCTCTGAAATTATTATTATTTTCCGTACTCTACCAAGTCACTGATCCTTAACGTCCCAGTTGAATGCATTATTTTGCTAACGATTATGACTATAACATAGACCAAACCTCTGAACAATGCGGTGTGGGTTAACCTCGTGTCAGCCAAGGTTAGCGTCTCATCCTGCCAAAAGAGTTTTCCCTACTTGTGATGCATTCACCGCAACTGGACTGTTCCAACACTAAACCTATCTGCTAAATGCCTCAGCTCATTAACTTCCTCCATCTTACTGTGTCACTGGGAGCAGAGCACTTCTCATTTTAATTCTCAGTTGAACTTGTAAATACACTGAAAATCACCATAACGTTATTAAAAGAAAATTGAAATTGAAATAAACCTTGTGTGTCCGCTGTGTGCAGAGCAGCAGGTTAACAGCTGAGAATTTACCAATACAAAAGTTCATTTGCACCAAAACATTTTAGAGTAGAATAAAAGACTAAAGCAAAACACATAAAAGTTACCAAACAAAAGCTGAATCTTCTATAGATGTCCATCTAAACGGTAGCTTTTCATTCATATGTGTGAAGTGGTGGAAAATACCTGAACACATTCACTGTGATTAGGTATAATTTTAGGGGTATTTATATAACTGACTACATTTATCAAATGCTTTACAAAAAGGGAAAGGCATAAGAAAAGTCTAAATGTAGGATATTTGTTACGCAGACTTTTTCTACCCTTTAAATAAAGTTATGAACCATTGTGACTGTGTGCCCGGTCAGCCATTGTTTAAAAGAAAAAGAAAGTCTTCATCACAGTGTTGGGCCCCTCTGGACCTGGACCTCCGGGCGAGTACCACCCTCCCAGCCCACCATGAAGATCTGCCCCTGCCTTCAGTATCAGTTTTGTCAGGAGCAGAGGTGTCCATATTTCCATCACAAGTGGGATATGGATTAACACTTTGAGAAACACAAACAAAGAGGTCTCATATGGTTCACCAACATTATTTAGCTGAAACAGAAAATCAGGGAGCAGCTAGGGACTGAGCTGTTGAGGTACTTTTCTCAAAGAACTTAGGAGATGTGATGATGAAAGCCCTTTATCTGGTTCAAATATGGGAAATTATCCCCAAAAAAAAGGGTACATTAGAAATGTGGCTGAAAAAAACTGAATAAAAAGTCCATCTTGACCATTTGTCAGGCAACCAAAACACTGACACTAGGGGATATGACAACATTGACAGGTGACCAAATGAAACTAACCCTTATCCTGATTAAAATAGCATATTTCTGTAGGTTAGAAAATTGCTGGAAACATTTGGAAGGATGTGAGAACACAGTTCAAAACATATTTATAACAAAGGTCTTGTTGTATTTAGACATTTTAATGTGAAAATAGAATATCTTAGGGTTTCTTCCACTTGTGTCGGCATGTCACTTTGTCCTGTCTCCCCCATGAAAGTACGTGTCCAAGCCCTGATGTCTTTGATGAGCTCTTTATCTCTCACCCGATGGCCAAATCACCCTCAACAACTCAGTGTGTGATGTCTCTCTGTCATCTTTTACATCAACGCTCTTCACTTCAACTAAACCGTAGGCAGGGTTCTCACTTGGGTCAACCACTCTCCATTCAGACTGGCTCCAAGGTGTGGAGCATCAGGGTGGATGATGAGACACACTCACAGTGATGGGAGAACATTAACATCAAAGGTCTCTACATGCCATTTAATAACCTGTGGCTTGAATTCTAAAAGCCTCTTCATGGCTTTGGTCTGTGGGTCTCCCTTAATCATCATCACACAGAGTATTTGGAGTGGCTTACCATCTCACATGAGCTGCTTCATAGAACTTGCTCTCATGGAGTCAAATACCACCAATGCTAACACAGAGTGGGCTCTTGGATTGATCCTGCCTTCCCTCTCCAATGATTCCTGACATTTCAGGTTACACCTCCAGACTCTGCATAATGCAGGAGCTCACACCGTTTGCCAGGAACAAAATGATGGTAAGAGGGCAGCATCCTTATGTTACACAGCCGGACACTGATAGAACAGCTGGGAGATTTTGGGGGCATTTTGAAACAATACTAATGACATTATATTTATATCTCTTTTATTTTTTCATGTGTGGAGCCTGTGCCGGGCTTGCCTTTTGCTTGTGTAAGCGAGATCAGCTGGAACATCTTTGGTATCCAACAGCCTTGTAACCAGATGATTGCACAAACTTCTTCCAGTGAACATGTGTGCGCTGTCATCACAGATGGCATATAAGTAGTTTCAAAGGTGACAAAAAGAAAGTGAGATGAGGGTTTTTAATATGTATGAAGCATCCACGCATATAAATATATGTGACATGTAAAGATGCATTTGGAATCATGCTGTGCAGTAAGCGTCACATTAGATGGTCATCAGGTTTTATCCTGTCAATAATATGCTGCTGTTGTGCTGGATAGCTGTTTCTATGGATACAGACACATCATTTAAGCACACAAAATGAGAGCCATGTATTTAACAGGAATAATGTACCATGTAACATATGTATATTACACACTTCCTCATGATCTACAGCATCTCGCCCTAAATCATATTCCCTGCTGCAACAACAGTTGAGACTGGATACATGTACATGTGTATATAAGTGTTCATTACTGTAATTAGCATACATCAAGTATACTGTATAATGAATATTGGGTAACCATTTTGCAGTTTTTGTTTTCATTTGAAGTGACTTATTTTTCATGAACTTTACTCTTGAATAAGTGCCAGACAGGATGATGCAGAAAGAGAGAGGGTGACAGGTGACCACTGTTAGTAGAGGAGAGTTGTTAGTTAGTAGAGAAAGTATTGCCTACTCATTGATTCACTTTGAAACTTTTTCAGTTTAAATTTTAAAGATTTTAAAATAAAACTTCTCACAAAAGCCAAAAAAAAAGAAAGAAAGAAAAGAGAAAAGTTGCAGTCGAGTTTAAACTTCTGCTGTAGCCTCCTGACATTCATAAGGTTAAAGCAGAAGTAAGTGGTCCGGTCGTTTTGGCTAATGCTGCGTTCCAGGCAGGCTTTTGAAATCGTAAATTACAGCTTCAAGTCACAACTTACGACTTTGTAGCGTTCCAGGCAACCCACTCGTGTTTTTCCGACCTGTTTTACCGGTGAAAGTCACTATAACGGCCACTCGTATCTTCCGACCGGTGAACTCGTACCAGATCGACCTGGTACCACTTCACGGTCGGAAAAATACGAGTTTCCTTGAACGCACCATAACAGTCCTCGTCCCTACGTCGCCACATTCACGGCGTTCCTTGGCTGCACACACAGCCCTGCATGCCGTTCTCTCTCCTCATTGGATAAAAACTGTAGGATACGATAAATGTTTTCTCCTGGGCTCAGAGCAGAGCAGAGTGACTGACAGACCCGTGTTTCAGACCAAACACTCTATAGAAGTGATTGCTGTCGGAAGATACAACTATTTAAGACTTATATTAACACAAATATATCACTTACTTCTGCTTTAAGCACTGACCATCTGGTGGAAAATGTGGGTGTGTCTCATTCTGTATATTACTTTGCTTGAAAATGTCGCTCAAATGTCTTGGGAAAATAATTTTATAAAAAAAAAAAACTGGGAACCTAAGATCATAATCCTCTCTGAGTCCTCTCCTCCTCCACCTCCAGATTTTTAACCCCCCCACCACCATCTCCTTCTCTCGCTCTCTGTTACTAGCTGGTCTTTCTTATGCACAGATAATTCACTTTGTGTTGTTTTTCCATTACTAACTGTATCTTAAAACATTAAAGTGCTTGTGGTCACAAATGATGATGTCGGTAATTTAATTGCTGCAATATGTATTTATGCAGGTGCTTTAAAGTTAACGGCCCCGTAGGCAGTTATATCAGCTGATGCTGTCAGCAGCCCTGTTCCAGCTGTTTCTTTTTTCTTTTTTCTCCTGTACATGGAGATCACGTTCAAGAGTCTTTATTTGTCACATAGAATGATACAAGATCATTGCAGTGAATACACTGTGCAAGTTAAAAACATGCTAAGACACACTGATATATCCTAAACTAAGCAACACACACTTGTCAAACATTCAACAACTCTTAAAAAGGCATATTGCCAAAGTAAGGAGTGCTTATGTTAGAGAACTAAGGGAGTAGGGTTTTGTTCCAGCACTGACACAGAGCCAGCTCCACACTTACATACACACACATCCATAAAGTGGGCGTGTAAGCAAATTGACGATTACACCATGGCATAAAAGCATTCACTTTTAAAGTCAGAGAAATGTTAATCTATTGCATCCACATGTTATTTTGAGCTAGTGTTACATTGGTGCTACATTAAGTTCATTTAATCTTTGCCCATGTTGCTCGTGGAGTGTAGCAACAATAGGTGCTATGTGTTGCAACAATAGGTGCTATGTGTAGCAACAATAGGTGCTATGTGTAGCAACAATAGGTGCTATGTGTTGCAACAATAGGTGCTATGTGTAGCAACAATAGGTGCTATGTGTTGCAACAATAGGTGCTATGTGTAGCAACAATAGGTGCTATGTGTTGCAACAATAGGTGCTATGTGTTGCAACAATAGGTGCTATGTGTTGCAACAATAGGTGCTATGTGTTGCAACAATAGGTGCTATGTGTTGCAACAATAGGTGCTATGTGTTGCAACAATAGGTGCTATGTGTAGCAACAATAGGTGCTATGTGTAGCAAAAACAATGTTTCAGGATGTGAACATTGTTACCACAGCAACAGAACACTGTACAACTGAGACACTCCTCATTTCTGCCTGTCTTTAAACTGCTTAGAGAGCTTTTGTGTTATTTCCACATTTCATTTAAAATGCTGTGTGGTGGGGCGGTGCGTGGCGCAGTGGGTAAAGAGGCCGCCCCATGTAGAGGCTACAGTCCTCGCTGCAGGCGGCCCCGGTTCGAATCCCGCGTCGGGCAGCCCTTTCCTGCATGTCATTCCCCCTCTCTCTGCCTCCCCCTTTCCTGTATATCTCTACGGTGTGCTGTCAAATAAAGGCAAAAAGCCAAAAAATGCTGTGTGGTACCGTTCTCAAACAGTATGTCTAACATTTCACAATGAACCACATCAAATGAAAAATTAACCTTAGCGAAAGTTCAGACAGGAAGACTATCTTTTTAAACACGCCTCAAATTTCCCTCATCAGGTGACTTAAAGCTTCCCTACAGCTGGTCTACACCCCGTGGTCTAAAGGGCAAAAGTTTATTTTGTCTTCAAACCTGGCTCTCTTGTCGTAAATGGTCTGTCCTGGTTGAAATAAAACAGTCTTTCCATGTTTTGCTTATCCACAAGTCAAGACTTCTTCTCTGTGTTTGTTGTCTGACCAGAACTCTTGTGGGGTTGTTACACTGTCCTCATCCATTCCAGACAAATGACATCTCCATTAACTATAATATCCACAGTAACTTCTGGAACTACAAAAAAACATTTAAAGAATTTGGATATTGATTTACTGATGCATCAGATCTTGTGACATCATGTCTCACCTGTGTTTGATCCCCACGCTTGTGTCTTCTTTCCTCATGTATTTAACCTCAGTGTTTTCACATTGTCCTTTGTTGGTTTGTCTGTGTCCATGCCCTGCATTCATGCATTTCATCCTCTGTGTTGTCGTGCTCACCAGCACCTCCCTGTGTTCTTGCCAGCGTATTCTTTTGTTTTGTTTTTTTCCTGCAAGTAAATAATCTTTTTTTGTTCTCTACACCAACCCTGTTTCTGAGTCTGAATTTTGGTCCAGTCCTGTCAAATCTGTAACAGTTTGAGGCAACTCAGATCCTCTCGTATCTTGACTTTAATGACTGGGCAGTAAGGGAAGAATATTTTGAGATTTCAAAGATTTTTTTCTTTCAAACAATAAAAGAGATGAAGGGACAGAACTACAACTGCTGTGTGTTGTAACAGTTTCTAAACTACGGACACCTTTACTGCAGTGATAACATTAGTTGGAGCCCTCTCTGTCTATCATGCTGGTTGAAAACAGCACTGTGTGTGTGTAAGCTATTGATTAGTCGGCATAGTGTAAAATAATGAATCCATCACCATCAATAATGAATGACTATATTATTATATATATTGGCTATAATTGGGTGCATTTACATTTTATCATTTTAAAATGTTCATTAATGTACACTGTCCCTCTCGAACAAATAAAGGAAAATGAAATGAAAATGAAATGAAAAGTGAAATCTACTGGGAATTCATACTAGCTTAGCAAGGTAGGCTAACTTGTGGAATACCTGCTTCATCCCAGTGATGCACGTTATCAAAGGATGTTACTTAGTTTGCGAGACTAATTCAATTCAATTGAGGAAAAGGAGAGGGGGGACAATAATAATGTACTGCAAGTCTCCTAGCAACAACAGCCTTCAAATGTCAGTCTGACATCCATCCATCCGGAGAAACTCTTTTTACTCGTTTGCAGTTATTCTCTTATCAAGTCACATTCAATTCATTTTCTATAAATTTCTCTCTGTGTCAAGGTAAAGAATCCAAATGTTCATGTGACTTTAAAAGTGCATCAGCACACTATAGCTACCACTAATCCTCAGCAAAACATGGTAATACACAGCGAACGGTAAGTCTAGGAAACAAACTCATTACTGCTTGATTTATATTCCTGGTTTAAATTAAACATTGCTACTAAGTACCTATGTTTGTGCTCGCTGATGACTGTTAATATTCATGAACTGCAATAAACCTGACATTCTCCCATATATTAATTTCTGTAAAAAAAAAATTAAAAACTTTTACTGAGTGACATTAGACATAATTTATGCCAAGCCTGTACTGTACTTCAGGTACTTTATTGTTGCCCTGTGGGCTGTGACTAATCTCCTATGGTTCTCATTAAAATGAAGTCTATTAGATATTATAATGAAGTTAGTGGCTGTGCTTGACAGACCACTCCGCTTTAGTTGTTCTGTTTTGCCTTTAACACATTCAGCGATGCATAACTAAACAAAGGCAGACAAATGATTCCAAAGCCTTTTTAATTAGATCATAGCGCTGGATCTGCGCTCCGTTGTTACAACACAAGGAGAACAGAATGAGGCCTTCAAGACAAACCTCCCTGTGATGTTGTTTATGGTTCCTCCCCTGTTTCCCCCGTCTCCTCCAGCATCACCGGGAGAAACACATCAGCAGATGCTCTGACAGCATGTTTTCTCTTTGTGAAAATTTATTGCCAGTAAAGTGTGTTTAGGCAAAAAAAAAAAAAAAAAAGTCCACAAGGCCAGTTACCCCCCTAAAGCTTAGTTTTCCTGCCTTTAGAAAACGATGCAGACGAATGGTAAAGCTCTGCCGGTCCATATGCTTTCCCCACTGTCTCCCTGACGTGTTTATCAGGTGCTGTCGTGGAGCAAAACTCTAAATCAATAAACCAATTAGTACATCCCAGCCCTCGACTCTCACTGGGGAAGATTTATTGGTTGCGACAGCATCCAGGGCACACAGGGACCTCATCATTTCTCTGTGGCTGGCTGGATACTGAGAGCCACACAGGTCCGTGGGCATGAAACCATCACAGGGCACAGGCATGCCATCTGAGCTCTAATATCAAGGTCTACATGTCAGATAGGCCTGACCTTTTCCACATGTCTCACTACAGCTACCTCCAGCTCTGGAAGCTATGCTGTCGACTGGCAGCTCACTCTTAATCAATACTGACTTGTTGAGCTTCACTGAAATTCTATCCTACCAAGATCATTCCAAGGCACATGTCTCCAATGGCAATATCATAGTATCTGATTATTATTTCTGTTCAGATGATACGTTCTGTACATTTTTATTGAGTACAAACGGCACTTATGTCATTAACTTTACTCTCTCTTCCATCTTGCTGGAAAAATAACATTAACTTTAATGGCTATTTTAATATACTTAATGACTCTTTTCTATGGCCCTACAATGTATGAATCGTGCAGTTGACTGCATGATAACGTCAGTGCCAAAGATTCACTTCCACACATCTACAGCTAACCAATGGACATTAACACAACCTTTTATATGGAGCTTGAATTTTTCTTTCTTACAGTAACTCTGAATATACAATATATGATGGAGCCAAAACCATATTGTCATTAGAGTGAGACTCTTTTGTCCAGACGGAGAGCACAGCATGTACATCGCTAGAATCCACATTGGGGTGCACTGTACAAAGTTACATGCTAGAGACGGGGAAAAGCAGACAAAAGGAGTCATTGTGAGTCTCCCACAGAGTTTGGAGATAGCAGAGATGCAACATCAGTGCTCTGTGGAATTTCAATAAGCGTAAGTCATCAGTGGAGTTGTCATTACCCTGAAGTTTGGTCTCGATGTTCAGGAATTGTTTTAACAAACTTTCTCTTTTAACCTCAATTAAACCCTTTCCTGCCTCCAAACCAGGACATCCTCCCTCATTCCTTCTGTCTCCTCCTACTCCTGGTCACACAGAGATGCCTATTGGCAGAAAACGTTCCTTTCAATATCTTTTCATCAAAAAGGCGGGAGGTGTCATTCCAATCAATCTTGGACAGAAATAGCAGATGGTCTTTATTTGCAACAAACTTAGCAAATGAAGTCGCTGCCTGCACCTGAGGATCATCTACTGGATGATGGATTAATGTGAATTGTGCTGCTGCCTCCTTTGAGAAATCACTGCTTCACTCATTCACTGAGTTGGGCATCTTTAATTAAGTCCTGCTGGACAAATAACATGTGTTTATGGCTGACCCTGGAGACAGCTGCTGTCGTTAATCTGACCTTTTCTTTTAGAAGTGTGAGTGCTGCCTCGTAGGTCGCTCTGCTTTGGATATAATATGAGCCCTTTGTACTTCATGCTTAGTTATTTGTCCCTGTTCATGTTAGTGAGTCCTGCTATACAGTGCATAGATCTCTCCATTAGTGAGACAAGCACGGGGCATCCAGACAGCAGATTCATTTCCACAGTGAATGGACTTGCTCATTGTTTTTATAAGCTTGATTTAGTGTTCCTATCCCCACTGGTAGCTTTTCTGCCTGTGTGTTGGACCAAAAAGCTGCTAAGCGTTTTCCAGCATGCTCCCTTTCTGCCCAGTGAAAGGAGATATCTGTGAGCGGGCACAGAGGACATCCACCGATGAAGGCCACTGATATTCTGCAGCAGTGGATAAAGCCATGATTCTCCCCTCTGTGGCTTTACTCAAAAGCCAGCCAAAGCCAGAGCCTTGGGCTGAGGTCTGTTATCTGTTTTATTCCACGATGTGGTAGAAGGCAGCATGTCCGTCTCTTGTTTGGCCATTTGCTGCAGTTTGGGCAAGTTGCAACAAAATGACATTGCATATGAGCTCATGTGAAGTTTAGTTACTGCTTCAACAGACAGGAGCAACAGGGCTGTTTTCTTCTTTTATCAGAAGATACCTCGATGTGTCTAATTCAAGAACCAAGACAAGTGTAACAGTTGTAAATGTTCCTTTAAGAACGTAAGCGTGGCGGCGCCGGGACGTCATTGAGCGTCGCGCCGCGTTGTTTTGTTTTCAGTTGAGAAGAAGGCTACCCGATGAGTGGTTTCTCCCTATGGTTTCTCCTTTTTCTTCTTCTTAACTCAGCTAACAGGGAGTAAAGTGAGACCTTCTTTGTCATGTATGATAGTATGAAGTGTTCGGCTCAATAAAAGGGCCAGAGTGAAGTCCCAAGTGAACTATTTTGGTGGACATTACTGTTTTTCCTGCTCACACCACCGACTCTCACTCACAAACTGTTACACAAGGTTTGTGTAAATGGATGGGATTTTTCCCCCCATTCATCCTTAGTCCTGCCCAAGATAATGAAAACACTCGTACTGCCCACAGATGAGACAGCAGAGTGCAGTTTACAGTATTCAGGTGAAAGTAACCTGAAGCAAAATGAAGAACAGAAAACTTGACAGAAGAAATCCATGTTTGTTGACTGAAAATACATAAAAGGGAAAAAGCAGAAGCACAGAGAGGCTGACTGATACTCCAACCCCAGCTGCCAAGTGGATGGTCAGAGCATTGATAAAGTATTTTTTTATTTTGTCATTCATGTGGTCGGCCCCAGTGCATTTGTCCAAGGCTGAATTCTCTTTTTAGAGCAAACACTGCTCTGGCTTCAATTCAATTCAATTTCCTTTAGCTGATCAAGAGGGACAATGCACATCAACAACACTCCAAGTATGAATGTGCTCAATTCTAGCCACACAGATCATTTCAAGATTTGCGAGGGAGTAGAGCGGGGCTTCTGTTCCGGCTGAATTGTATTTTGTTTGTGTGTACACAAGGTAACTTTACTCACTTGTGCCTTTTGTGTGTTTAGTGGACACGTTCACTGAGATGCTGGTGGTAGTGTTGACTATTGTTAACAGAGTTACGCCAAAGACTGGTAAGCAAGAAGCTCCCGAGCTCATTCCTTCACTTCTTAGCATCTAAAATGTATCACCAAACCAAAGTGGAAATCATAATGTTGGATGATGTAAATCATGTTGTCTAGTTAGGTTACTTAGGTTTCGCTAGTTAAGCTAATTTATTAATTCATTTTATTAGCAGGAATAACATCCTTCACAAATACACAGATGAACATCAGTGTAGCAATCCTAGCCTGAAGCTGACCTGAAACCAGTCATCATCAACCCTCTGATCTAAATGTTGCCCCAGCAGGAGCCCAATCATGGAGCAGTGAAACTGAGGTGCTGGTCACCATACAGTACAAAGACTCTCCTACAGGGCGACTGTAGACATATTTGCAACAACATTTACAACAGTCTGCAGTGTGGTGGAGGAAGCGATCCCCATTCTCCACAGAGTTATTCATTTTCACAAAGGGAGAAGAACTGGATGACGTGAAGGCAGGCTTTCACGGCTTACTGGCCATGAGGCATTCTGCTGCCGGAGCCAATGATGGATTCCACATCAGAGCCACGTCGCATCTTCCCTCAGTATTACTGCAGGTGTCTGTGATACCTGGGGCACATTTCTGATTAAAGGGACAACGAGGAGTTTGTATTCATTTATAAAAAAAAAAGTCTCACCTTAAGATTCAAGATTCAAAGAGTTTATTGCCATGTCAACAAGTAAAATCAAGTTGATAGGAATGTGTCTTGTTTTTTGCTCTCACAGAAAAACAATACTAGCCTAGAAATCTAGCTGCACCCTAGCAGCAGCAGATCTCTTTGCTCCGTAGGTGGGTCTAGAAACGAGCCATAGGAACTTTTTGAGTCTCGAACACCGTTTGTGTTGACCAATCACAGCGCTGTTTAGAGGGTTGTTGGGCGGGCTTAACGCCATGACGACATACATTTTAATTGGCTTGTCAGGCTAACGTCATCCTGATCTTTGCTCTGATTGGTCGTAGCGCTACCCTATTGGTGCAGAGGCAGTTTGACAGACAGCCTTCATCCCGCCCCTGGATTGAGCCGAGGTCTACCGCTCGTTGCCAGGCTAGACATTTTAGTGATATAGTCTGGCTTGTCAGGCTAAAACAATACAGTACTCCCACCACATACACCACAATAAATAATACACACAATGCCGTACAATGCAATGTACGGGGAGGACAATGTGGATGTGGATGAATCTACGTTACCCACACTTGTTAATGGGTCCCTTTTCGATAAATATATTGGGAAGCATTCCTCTTTAATCTTTAAACACATGACAGACTACATGTAGACAGGACACCCTGCCGGACTCTTGTTCATTCTAACATACAGAAGCAGAGATTTGGGCAGCAAGTCATCAGACTATATCATATAGTGGCACAGATATACTGATGAGGATGCAGCTGGCTCAAAACACCTTCAGGGCAAATAGAGGGTGAACAGAGCCCACAGGAAGATGGAGCAGTAATGTGCTTCAAGGACACCAAAGGTATGTTCAACAAGGGTCTTGGCATGGTGCCTGTTAAACCAATCTTCCACTTTGCCTGTACATAAACAAGAAGCTGAAATAATACTGTGTGAGAATGACAAAGGTGTCCTGGTTAGTGGAGTTATGGAGATGGGGTCTTGAAAGACAGAGGTCCAATAGATAAGGGGCTTGCTTGTACATTAGTGATCATCATGCACCGGCCGTACATTATTAAAGGGACAACGAGGAGTTTTGGAAAGCGAAGTGTTTTCACACTACATTTACCATGAGCCTCCGCACGCACGGTGAAATTCTTGGACCGGCACGAGACGGACGTCTTGCCAAGAATGTTTTGATTCATCAAGTATGAAAGTCGGAGGTTTGAAGACGTTCAGATACCGTCGTAGTTCCGACCATAAACAGCGATTCGGCGGCGTTATTCAGTGAAACCGAAAGTAGGGAAACGCTGGTCGGCTCGCCCAGCATTTCCACCACTAATAATAATAACGATAGAGACAAAACGATATATTTATCGAAAAGGGACCCATTAACAAGTGTGGGTAGCGTAGATTCATCCACATTAGGGTGAGACTTTTTTTTTTATAAACAAATAAAAACTCCTCGTTGTCCCTTTAATCAGAAATGTGCCCCATTTGGCTGTGGTCTGAACTGCAGTGATTACAACACTTGTAGTTTTAGTCAGGTTAGAATCTATCATGCCATATCATCACCTGTGACTTCAGTCACTCTACAAGCCTCTAAACTCCCTGTACTCTCTTACCCATGGGTGTCCTCAAACTCCTGGAAGTGGAATTCAGTGTCACTACAACATGAGTTGCTCAGCTTTATTTATTTGCTTATTTTTTTATAAAGTAGTGAATCTTTACCAGCTCAATTAGATTTTACTGTCATAATTGTGTAATATGCTCATCTGGCCTCCACCATAGCTCACCCAAACACACTTCCACTAGCTCAAAATCACAGTCATTTTTATCGCTTTTGCCAAGGGATAAGGGTTTTCATTATATATTATATTATATAAAGGGTGTGTGTATTTCCTCATTAAAATGTAAGACATTATGTCTCTTGGAACTAAAAGTTGAATGTCTGACCAATCCATACAGCCTTGAGTTTCTGAGACTGTATCACTGCGAGATGAGTTATTCGAAATAGACAAATGTCTGACCTCAGTTTGTGTGCATGGGTCAACACTGTGACCCTTTTTTCAGGGGAGCTGATTATATTCCATGATGCTACATTCAGTGCCAGTGTCAGTGGTGTTATTGACAAAGATAAAGATAAACTACATCCTTGGAATCTATGCAGCCTACATACAACATACAAACATAGAATTGGTGTGGTGGGAGGAGGAGAAAAACAGCAACAATATAAAGGACAACCACAGTCTTTTTTAACCTTGTGGCAATATTGAACACAGAACAAGACTGTTCAATGATAGCCTTACCGTTGAAACAGCTGAGAAGAAGTTAGGGTGGTCTATTTTAACCTTTTAACCTGCACCTTCTTGTGTGATTTTCCATAAACAAAGAGGCAAAATGAGGCTGCTGTTCCCCCTCTGTCGGTAAAAATATAATTATACAATCATGTTCCCTTGCACGATCGTCTGAGTTTTTTGTGCCGAATGGTGTGTAGTTTAAACCCAGATAATGTCATTGGGAGGGAATATTTTTAATATTTGCATGCAACACACAATGCTCCTGACTAACAGTGATATAATGCAAAATAGAGCTTGATGAGCAGCTACCAACTTTTACCATGGATCTATTGCCGAATATCATAGCAGGACTGTGTAATTACATCAATTGCAATTGTTAAAAGTCATCTTATGCAATGGGATATGGTGGTGTGCTGCATGTGAGCAATGTGTGTGCATGTATATATCTGCTCCAGTTAAAAGGGTTTAAAGGTCCGACAGTACGATTGCACATGGGGACACAATTACATTTTATATTTTCCTGACCAGGAGCACAAAAGGTGTGGAACTGTGTGTGTCACATGATAACAGAAAGAAGAGGTAAAGTTAGAATCGTGGAAGTGGAAAAAAGTTTTTGCAAATTGTGTCTGCAATGTGTTCATAATAGATACCCTCTTATAATAATTATAATAATAATCACACAACTCATGGTCCATTCAATATGTTTCTCTCCATAACCTGTCAGTAATTAACTCCTCAGCCCTTTGGTGGCCTCCAGTAATTCTTACAGGTTAGTGAACTCATTGATACACAGCCTCATCAAGTCTGAGCTGTCACCATTTGGACTTTTGCTGGCCACTAGATGCCACCATTGAGTGTTGTCGCCTTGTTTTGCACACCTGTTTCTCATCGGGTTAATCATGTGTTCAGCCATTGGCCTATGATCTCTCAGTATTTAAACCCTGTTCCCTGGTTTTGCTTTTGTTGAGTCTTTGTTTAAAAATCCTTTTGATTTTGATTTTTAGACACTAATGGATCTGACTTGTGGATTTCTGTAAGGACTCCTTGCTGGTTGTATTATTCACTTTTGATTGACGGTCCATTGTTCTGATTTTTAGAATTTATTTGGTTGTAATGTTTCCAAGTGTTCTTGTTACCTTATGGGCTATGTACAATTTATGAACTTGTACCATTTTTACCAGTACCCCATGTACTTGTGTTCAGCAGTGCTTTATTTGGATTAAACCTTTTTGAAACCACCTTTTGTCTGCTCCACATTTGAGTCCCACTAGCTCAAGGGTTTACCACGAAGCTTCCAAAAGGGAGTCCTGGGTTCAAGGCCAAAGGTCCCGGCAAGAGTATCTTAGGTTGTATTCAGACCTGTATGGATATAATATATACACAGTTATATACACAGTTGTGTGCTGATACAATAAATACAATCAGGTCGGGTCCGGGCTTAAACTGTGGTTCGGGCCATGTCGGGTTTTAATTTTCAGGCCAATTGAGACCTCTATTCCATGGTTTTTGTTTTTCCTGGGTAACCTCCTCCCCCTTCTGGGTAAGATTTCTAACCCAGGGTTTGCCTACACACAGAACACTGTGAATAATAATAGCTATGTTACAAAATGACATGTGCATAACAGAATGTATCAGAAAGAGCAGAACTGAGAGTCACCATGACCTTAAAGGGATAGTTCAACATTTTGGCAAATTGGCCCATTGCCATAATCGCTATAGTCATAGCAGTAGGTTCATTACCTTTAATTGTAGGTGTAAGCTATTTTCAGTACGGCGGAGCGCAGCAGCTGGCTGCTCAGAGCTACGCTATGGAGGCTAATGGAATTTCTTGGTTTCCCTCATTAAACTCATCAAATTAAACATCCCAAAACTCCACAGCGCTTTTGTAGACAAGTTGTGAGCTGCACAACCACCACGCTATGAGATAATGACGGGACGATACGAAACGGAGCCGTTTTCGAGGTAAATTCATACAAAACCGCTGATGCGCGTTGCGTTCAGGGACAGTTTTTCAGCAAGCAGTCTCCGTATTTACCCTGTATTTACCTCGAAAACGGCTCCGTTTCGTATCGTCCCGTCATTATCTCATAGCGTGGTGGTTGTGCAGGTCACAACTTGTCTACAAAAGCGCTGTGGAGTTTTGGGATGTTGAATTTGATGAGTTTAATGAGGGAAACCAAGAAATTCCGTTAGCCTCCATAGCGTAGCTCTGAGCAGCCAGCTGCTGCGCTCCGCCGTACTGAAAATAGCTTACACCTACAATTAAAGGTAATGAACCTACTGCTATGACTATAGCGATTATGGCAATGGGCCAATTTGCCAAAATGTTGAACTATCCCTTTAAGATAGTTACACACAGAATTTCACTACACATAGATCATGTGACCATAGGCCTGCACATCAGCACATGTCAGAGCTCACATAGACCAATCACAGTAGTACAGGCCTTGCACGCTGGGAGGGACCAAACCCACAGTGTGTCAGACTGAACAGAAACATACACAGATCAGATCATGCTCAGCTCTTCCTGGTAACACTGTCTTTGTGTGCTGTATGATCTCCGCTCTCTGCAGACTGCGATTAAATACTTATTTGATTCAACCTTCGCCTCCTCCACTTTGTGTCTTGCCTCCCGACCCGGGGGAGATCCACACGAGCGGATCTCAACAAATGGGGGCTCGTCCCGTGATAAAGGGAGAAAAGAACAAGTGGATGGACCATTCGACCTAAAAAAGCTTTTCTTCATGGACAGAGGATAAGGACACAAGCCGGCACATAAAAGGTACGCAGAAAACCTGTTATAACGAATTCTGCATATTGACTATCACTAGAACTGTGTCCTGTCCAATGTACATGTAAGTAAAGTAGCAAAAGAATCAGAAAAGTATTTTAAAACTTAAAGACAAAGGTAAAGAAAATAGAGACATAAAACAGCAGACGATAAAACCTTGAGAGTGGCGTAACTCCACCTGACGGCCCGACGGGGTCCAGGAGCGGTTGATACCGCGGCTGGGTTGGAGTCCCGGGGGTGAGGTCCCTAAATACTACTTGTTAAATACTGTCTCCTGAGAGTACATTTAACATTTAAACTAGGTTGAAGGCCTTAGTATCTTATGGGAAGATACTTAAATTATCTATTGGTTAAATTATTGCGGTAAGGGTGAAAGGCCCGGGGAGGAAGAACAGGCTTCCAAACCAAGCACGTCTGTCTGTCTAAAATTAAAGGGTGCGAGGCCCATAGGAAAAACAAAATAATTTCTTACAAATACTTCTGAAGCATGCACAGTTTGATATACCTTTGTGAAAGCGCTGAAATTTATTTTTTCTATGAAAAAGTTCTAACTTGTCTGTGTTGTTGGAGTTATTGTGAGCAATATATGGGTGGGGAAGAATAAGACTCTGAGAAAACTCGTTGTGTGAATATCCATTTCGCTCAGCGTCAGCAGTGTATGGTCTCAGTGGCGGGGTAACCTAGCGGTGTTAACAAACGCCACCAGTTCACTGTTGTTTAGGGCAGCGAGTGCGTAAAAGCCACTCTGCAGCCCAGCTGTGCGCTTTGGAGGCTAAAACACCCAGTTGATAAACGGTGTGGGGTGTGAGTGTAAACTTTGCAAAATCCTTGTGATTAGAACACCCAGAGTGAGACCGGGTCACTATAGAGTGATCTAGAAGCTTGTCTCCTGAGGATTTGCAAGGGGCTAACGCAGCTATCACTTCATTCCCTGCAAACGTGCCAGCTGTGGAGCTCAGAGTCTAGATAAAATATGGATGGAGAATTTGATAGAGAAATGGATGACAGTGGTTGGGGTCCCTGGCAGACCCTCTTAGTCCAAGTAGACACCACTGCAGACGCCCTAGGCGCCCTCACAAAACAGGGCAGTAGAGAAAAGAAGATTGAAAGAGCCAAACAAAAGATGCATACATTAATCACTGATATGGGGAAAAACATTGCAACATAAAGAACCTTTACATACTCTCTTAGTAGCTAAAGTAAAAGCAGCAACAGAAAAAAGAAAGAGGCTGTAGAGCAGGGAAAGACAGCAAATTGGTTTCACAGGAATGGGTGGAAAAAGGAGGAGGACACGTGGGAGGAGGAGTGTCGAGGTTGGTCTGAGTTGGCTATCTGCTGGCAAGGGATGAAACACAAACACAGGAGTCCAACTCCCTCCAAAATGGTAACTGCACCTGACACCCTCTCATGCTCGCCCACATGTCCACCCCCATATGCACTAAACCCACCTGGCATGTTTCCCACATATAGGATTGGTAAAGGCGGGGCGGAGTTTAGCTCAGTTGGTAGAGCACCCGCCCCATGTGTTGAGGCTATAGTCCTCGCTGCAGGCGGCCCCGGTTCGAGTCCCGCGTCGGACGGCCCTATCCTGCATGTCATTCCCCCCATCTCTGCCTCCCATTTCCTGTCACACTCTCAACTGTCCTATCAAATAAAGGCATGAAAAGCCAAAAAATATACTTTAAAAAAAAAAAAAAAAAAAAAAAGGATTGGTAAAGGCACCATGCATATTATGCCCGTAGGTGGGCCCACATTAGAAGACGAGTTAGATGACGCCGACCAACAACGCACGGGGACGGCCCAGTTATACCCCACTGCTGAGTTGCATGCACACCAGGCCGTACACACTAACCCCTTCACGTCCGCCCATCCACCGGCTGCGCCATTACACACACAGTCGGCTCCGCCCTCCGTCTTTACCTCCGCCTTTAACTCGTCTCCACCGTCCATCACCGCGTCGGCTGCACCCACCGCCGTCTACCCAGCATCGATTGCACCCTCCCAGGCGTCATCAGCCGGTTCACAGCCCCCACCGTTTCAAGATAGGGTAGACAGAGCAGAAGTAGAACGAGAGCAGAAGGTGCTATTGGAGGCAGAACAGTGCCCCAAGACGAATTGGGCGTTCAGGATGTACATGTGTAGTTTAGATACGGTACATGTGTAACTGTTGTTTGTGGGCTGTTCATCCCCAGTTGTTTTGGAATAAAGCAGAAGGACGACCCAGACAGTACTTTCCTCTTAGCCGCAGACTAGGAGCAGAGCCATCACCCACAGATAGACAGTATGAGTGGTACCGACAGGCTGTATTGAACGGCCTCCCTGAGTCTGTGCAAAACACCATGAAAAATAACCCTGACATGCTAGGCTGCGACTCCTGTAAGTGGGAGAAGCATCTCATACACCACCTCACTATCGCACAAGATAAGACACAGAAAGACAAAGAAGAACATTCTGACCTCCAAGCTCAGCTACTTAAACTGCAACTAGCCAAGGCCAGGGATGACGTCAATGATAAGAAAAAGAAAAAGGAGCAAGTTAAAGTAATGATGCAGTCAGCACAGGGACCGTAATGGGATGATCATTTTGTTTTTCCTGACATGAATCCTATTCCCCCGTGGGAGTCACAGCCGCACCATAAGGGAGGTAATAACATGCGTAGGGGAAGGGGAGGCTCACGGGGTGGGGGCCTGAGAGGAGCTTACAGGGGGAGGTCACAGAGAAGAGACCTTGCTTGTTTCCTATGTGGAGATCCGTCCCACTGGGCGAGGGAATGTCCACAAAACAATGACAACCAGCAAAGGGGCGGCCGTCAGCAGAGGGGAGGCTTTCAAAACAGAGGAGGCAGGGGTAGACATGATCCCCAACCCACCACAGGGGGAGCTACTGGGCAGTTCCCCCAGCTATTTGAAGAGTGACACACCCCACAGAGAAGTCCTGACCAACACTTAACGGCAGAACCAGTGTTGCCAGCCATTTTTAGTGGATACAGGTGCTACTGTCTCCACTATACAGACTGTACAAAAGAACTTGCTCTCATCTGAAGTCATCACAGTCATGGGTTTCTCTGGGGTTCCTACTACTCTGCCATATACCAAGCCTCTTACCACGCAGCTGGGGAACCAGACTGTGCTGCACCCCTTCATGGTCTCTCCTGATGTCCCTTCAAACCTACTGGGCCGAGATTTGTTGACCAGACTGGGAGCTAACATTCTATGCTCCCCTGATGGTCTAACTGTCTCGTTCCCTGATGGTACCCAGATGAACTGCAACAGCACCAACACTGCTCTGTCTGGACAATACCTCATGTCTCCAGTAGTGGACATGGCGGCAGACATCTACTGGGGCTTACTACATAGTGAAACACGAGAGCATGGTGGGATCCTGTCGGCCTACCTACAATGGAAGCCCTGGATAGCCCAGCTACACCCCTACGTGGCCCCTCCTGATCCTCCGCATGTTACATTGTTTTATGATAGACAAAACACAGAGTGGTATGAAGAACAGTTCAGCAGTCAGATAGAAGGTACTGATTGGAGTATAGCCACAGACAGCATCTATGTTGCTCCCA
This sequence comes from Trachurus japonicus, assembly GCF_045865225.1. Taxonomy (NCBI): domain Eukaryota; kingdom Metazoa; phylum Chordata; class Actinopteri; order Carangiformes; family Carangidae; genus Trachurus; species Trachurus japonicus. The sequence goes on from NC_140928.1 coordinate 29,032,084, forward strand.
TAGGTGTAGTAGCCGGTGTTAACCTACTACCTGCACAGTTACAATGGTACATGATGGAGGATGAGGCAGCACCACATGTCTCCCTCGCTCTCCATCCTGACCACCAAGCTAAAGAATTAGGTTCTATTGTAAAAACTGCAAAACAACAGACAGATTGGAAACAGCTGACGCCACAAATAATGTATTCCTCTACTGCTAAAACATATAAAATACAGGTTTCTTGCACAGATCAGGCACTCATGGAACATGTTCAGATCTCCCGCCACCACGGCCGTGAAAAGACAGATCACCCAGATTCCGCCGCCATGTTGGACTCTCTCCCAAACTCTCTGTGGGCCACTGGTCCCACTGATGTGGGTTTGGTAGACTGCCCACCTGTCACATTTTCTTTGAACACCACGGATCCAATCTGGCTTCCTCAATATCCGCATAAACTACAGACCGAACTCGGTATTGCAGACACCATTGAGGGGTTGTACAAAAAGGGGGTGTTGATTGACTCACACTCTCAATGGAACACACCCATCTTACCTACGGAAAAGAAAGGTACCGGCAAATATCGGATGGTTCAAGACCTGCGTTCCATTAATAGTGCATTACGTACCGCTACGACACCGGTCCCAAACCCCTACGTTGCTCTCACCAATCTTGACCCCCGGCACCAGTGGTTCACCTGCATTGACCTGGCTAATGCTTTTTTCTGTCTTCCTCTAGCTGAAGATTGCAGAGACATCTTCTCATTCACCTATCGCGGTAGACAGCTGACGTACTCGCGTATGCCCCACTACTCCAGCACTTTCTACCTTGATGTTTCTGGAACACCACACTGTGTTAACGGGGTGCTGTTCCAGAAAAAAGGGGGAGAGAGGAAAGTATTAATGTACATAATATGATGATGATCTGTCCAGAGAAAGACATTGACACAGACACAAATGAACATGCTGAAATCGAACATATAAAAACTGAGCAAAGAAAAGCCTCACCACAAGAGAAATCTATGTGGAAAAGTAGGGGTTGCACAGAAACAGAAGGTTTGTGGCGAGGTCCTGATGGAAGGATCATTTTACCGCCAGGAATCAGAGAAATAGCACTAAAAGAGGCACATGGGGTGGGGCATGTCGGAGCAGCACAGATGGTGAGAAATTTGGAAAATTGGTGGCATCCTTTTATGAAGCAAATGTGTAAATATCATGTAAATACTTGTCCTGAATGTATGATGTACAACACCAGACCAACGGTCAGACCCCACCCTGGACGTTACCCTCTGGAAACAAAAGCAGGGAGAGAAATTATCATAGATTACACAGATATGGTAAACTCGGTTCAAGGTTGTAGATATATGTTAGTATGTGTTGATGCATATACAGGTTGGCCAGAGGTTCTTCCCACAAGGAGGGAAGACAGTAAGATGGTGATAAAGTTCCTCATTAATCAGTACATTCCAAGACATGGTTTTCCGGAACGAATTAGGTCTGACAATGGCACACACTTTAAAAACCATGATCTACAGAAGGTGGAGGAGGTACTGGGACTCAAACACAAATTTGGGTCTGTATATCATCCCCAGTCTCAGGGAAAGGTTGAAAGGATGAATCAGACCCTTAAAAGTAAAATAGCTAAAATCTGTGCCCAGACCAAGATGAACTGGCTGGATGCACTCCCACTGGCACTTATGTTGGTACGTAGCTCAGTGAATCAGAGTACAAGGTTCACCCCATTCGAGTTATCTACTGGAAGAATGTTTCCAGGGCTACAAACAAAGCTCGTGGGGTTAACTTTGAATGATCAGTCTCTAATCCCAAAACAGTACTTTCATGCTCTGCAGACTCTTGTTTCAGAATACGCAAAGCAGGTTGGTGAAAACACTGGAGGAGAAACAACAACAACTCCCGACTCCGAGTGGGTACTGCTGAAAGTGACCAAGAGAAAGTGGACAGAGCCACGCTGGACAGGTCCGTTCCAGGTAAAGGAGCGCACCTCACACGCCGTTCGGCTGAACGGCAAAGGAGACACGTGGTTCCACTGGAGCCAATGTGCAACAGCTGAAGCCCCCGCCAGAACCCTGGGGGAAATCCAAGAAACGCTGCGCGAGCAGAACAAAGGAGCAAAGTCCACCGATCAACAAGGGGCAGAATAATCCCCTGGTGGCAAAAGGGTGAGGTAGTCTAACCAATACCCCTAGGGAGGAAGTGAAATAGCGTTCCTCTCCAACAAGTGGTGTGCCAAACCACCAACCAGGATCGTCGAGGCGCCCAGGAGAACATGCCGCTCACCTTCTTCATCATCTGTTGGTTTGTGGTAATGTTGGTTTTTGCTTGGGGTCTCCACCACCTGTACACCACAGGAACAACTACATTATAATACCTATAGCATTACATCTTGATGGGTACATTTTATCTTCTTGTCATATTTTACCTTACTATGTTTTAAAAGTTCTAGGCATATTGCTAAAGAGTTGTGTGATACACTTTATTGTGTTGAACAGCAGGTTTGAAGCTGTCTCTGGGGTAAACCCACCAGAGATCTTGTAGAGATTCTCAGATCACAGAAAGTATTAAAAGCTTGCCACAATGTTACTGTATGGGAAATATAAACCTCTGTTGGGACTCAGTATTTTCTCATTAGCCACAGTTACGCTTATATTTGCCTTATGCGAATGGTCTACATCACTGCACTCCACTCAAAAAGGGGGACACAATGTTTCCTTTCCCCACAAACGCAGCATCTCCAATGATAACTCGTGTGAACGCACCCATCAAACTGCATATACTGACCTTTCCATGTTTCACGTTTGAGAAGGACGTGTGACTCCTCACTCAAGTCTTCCACACTGTTTTTTGCTATTGTGCCAAAGTAATTAGACGTACATGTAGCCGCACTGCCTTATTTCGTTCATGATAATTATGTTGGTGCTAGCCACCCTCACAGATAGCATGTGCAGCTCTACCAAGGGGTCTGTGATATATCTGAATGGAATAATAAAGTGAATGAGTGTTGATTTTTTGCTTGCAGCTCAGTTTCACAGAGTGCCTTATATGTGGTGTTGGTTTTGAGGTTGTTTGAGATGTTTTTCTATTCGTTTGTGTGATCTCTGTTCAGAGATCAAAAGGGGGATTGTGAATAATAATAGCTATGTTACAAAATGACATGTGCATAACAGAATGTATCAGAAAGAGCAGAACTGAGAGTCACCATGACCTTAAGACAGCTACACACAGAATTTCACTACACATAGATCATGTGACCATAGGCCTGCACATCAGCACATGTCAGAGCTCACATAGACCAATCACAGTAGTACAGGCCTTGCACGCTGGGAGGGACCAAACCCACAGTGTGTAAGACTGAACAGAAACATACACAGATCAGATCATGCTCAGCTCTTCCTGGTAACACTGTCTTTGTGTGCTGTATGATCTCCGCTCTCTGCAGACTGCGATTAAATACTTATTTGATTCAACCTTCGCCTCCTCCACTTTGTGTCTTGCCTCCCGACCCGGGGGAGAGCCACACGAGCGGATCTCAACAACACGCACAGTACGTAGGGCCCCGCGATTCAATAGGGGCCCCATTTTGCACAAAATGTCTTGTTAACACCTCTGTCTTCATATGCATTCACCTCTGTTGAAAGGCAGTGGTAAATTTATCAGTTGTTGGTTGTGGTGAATTTAATCTACGACAGGCAGCTTTGGAGGAGATATTAAAGATAAATATTGATAGAAATGAGTGTATTTGATACTTTGGTTGACAGAAGGAACTAAATTTGAATGTAGCTACATTTTGAAATATCAGTCTGTTTGGTACTGAATTAGTATGTTTTATTAGGATTGTAGTTGTAGCCTAATAATAATGATGATAATAATGACAATAATAGTAATAATAGATAGCAATAGCAATAGTTTTTTTTGTATTGATATTAGTATAAGTATAGAAGTCGTAGTACTGCCAGTATTAGTGATTGTAGTTTGCATTATAATCGATTATAGTAGGGCCCGAAGAAATTTTTTCGCTTAGGGCCCCATTTTGGTCAGGGGCAGCCATGTTCTAACCAATGAAAGAAGAGTAAGTTTGTGCATGGCATTTGTTTTTACAACATCTTTGTTTACAAAAATGTAACAATTTTGCCCCTGAATTGGAACAAAGCAAGCGGGCCACATGGAGATACACCAGACCTGCCAACCTTGGCAAAATATTTTGAGTACCACTTGTGTCGCGCGGCTTTTTTTGCTGAATACTTTGCTTTGCACGCAGTTACTTCCCCATTCACTATCGATAAAAAAAACAACAATAAAATGACATTTATGACTTAAATACATTTATTAAACTAAATATGGACATTTTAACCATTTGTTCATATAACATGTCCTTCTAAGCCATGTACATACTGTATCAGCAACAGCTTTTCAATGGAACAAAAACACTTTAAAAACATACAGCTGTTAACAAACCAAGGTATATTATTATATTTAAACTGTAGAATTCCTTCCCTCCTTATACAGGCCTACTATATCTGATTCCTACCCTTAAAATTAGAGAAAAACAGTGAGGAAAGTAACTACATTTAGGCCTACTCATAATCTTACAGTAGCTAGCTTACTTGACTACAATCTAGGTACGCTACTTTATTCTCTCTCTCACACGCACGCGCAAACACACAGGCGCGCGCGCACACACGCACACACATACATACATACACACACATACATACACACACACACACACACACATCGCTCGCGCTAATGTCAATAGGAAAAAAAACTCTCGGTGCTTATTTCTCCGATATGACATCGTATTTTCAACGTGAAAGTAACGTTATTAACAGTACATATTTGCCAAAAGACACACACGTACACTCACGCGTGCACACACACACCAGTTTACCGTTTTAACCGCCAGCTGCTGCGGGTGGGGGCACGGGGAACAGGGAGAGGCGGAGGGAGGCAGAGGACAGGAGAGAGCGGGCCAGCGCTGTGGGTTCGGCAGACTCGTTATTCTCCGCTACTCTATGATGATTGGTTGAAACTGCACCACTACACTGCTGCATCGTGTTGTCAGACATGAGTACTGCACGTGCACATTTCTAACAGCACTCACAGATGTCTGCAGCTTTTTGAGTAGTTTAATGAGGCGGAGCGTACCAGCGTATTTTGATGTCAAATTGCGTACCTGCTACGCAAAATGCGTACAGGTTGGCAGGTCTGGATACACCCTTAGGGCGCTTTCACACCTTTAATTTTTTTGTTTTGTTACATTGTTTCCATATAGTCCTGTAAAGTTGCTTTCACACTGCTATTATGACAGCGGACTAAAGGATCTACCGACGTCATGACGGATGAGCGTGCGTCTGACGTTAGCGCATAGAAAGTGCTCTGAAAAAAATAAAATAAAAATATGTGTAAAAGAAAAAAAGAAAAAATATAGCACGCTGTGGTTTGTAATCGCGGTGCAGAAGAGTGAGTTTAGAGCTGATGAAAGGAGAGAAAAAAAGAGGATTGTGCCGCGGCGAAATGCTCTCATTGATCAGAGTGGCAGCGATCAGCGATCAGCAGTTTTGTGTAGTGATGGGGAACACACACACACACGCTATGCGCACACACCGCAATCCTCCTGTCAGATGCGGCTGCATCTCTCCAGGTCTCTTGTGTGTGAGTGTGAGAGAAATAAAAGCTCTGACTTGCTGGGGCAGACGTTGTTTGGTGTCACCCGCTGATCCGTCTTTTTCAGACTTTTTTCGGCGGAAAAAATATATATTCGAGTCATTATATAAAAAAATAGGCTTGCATGTATCGTTTGGGGATTTATATTAAACACTCTCCTGTTTAATTCCGTGTAAACGTTTACAAGTGTAGCCTACACTGACACGGGAACTGCCCATTGGTCCGACCTCCCATTGGTTCGACCTCCCGTTACTCCGACAAAATCAACCACAAGTCGGACCAATAGGAGGTCGAACCAATGGGTGGTCCCGTTAGTTCTAACTGTCATCGCTACTTTGTGACAAGCTCTTCCATTGATAGGAGCATGCAGCTTTCTCTCTCTCTCTCTCTCTCTCTCTACGCACATCACACACATACACGCGCGGCCCAGAATATCACCATATTCAGTCAGAGAGCCAGATCATGTCAGATCGCGCACAACCATCATAAATGCTGATCAAGATGTGTAAACTGATAATCAAAGCCCCCCCTCCCAGAGGACAGAGTAAAAGAAATACCCCCCCCCCCCTCCACTCGAGCACGGCTGAACCTGGCGGCTTGAGCTCACTTCACGGGCGCGAGCCTGCTGCAGCCGCCGCTGCTGCTGACAGCAGACTGAGAGAGAGAGAGAAAAAAAGTAAATTTCACTTTGGTTAGGTTCAGGCAATGAAGAAAGGAGTTGGTTAAGTTTAGTAAAAACAGCAGGTAGAGGCTAGACAGGCTGGAAGCATAATGAGCCTTATATGTTATTAATATGAAGTGCTTGTTTTGCAGTTAATTATGCACATGATCCGTTTGATCCCAGAAAGGAAAAAAGGATCAATGCGCAGCCTCCGTTTCCTTTCTGATTGCGTCCGTCTGTCTGTTCGGAGTGGGAGAGAGAGAGAGAACCCAATCCACCTGTCTGTAATGTAAGTTTGATTTGATATGAGTGTCAAGGTTTAATTACGGACACTAATGAGCGCGCAGCAGTGCGTAAAAGTCGTGCGTAATGACAGCTCCTCGTTGGTGAAACACAATAAACTGCACCTCTTCTTCCACTTGTGTCTTATTGACAGGTGGAGCCTCTATGAATAATGATATAAATGCATAGTGAACGGTAAGAATGGAGAGTTGGACTAATAACTAGTCCAGTTCCAACTAATGAGGACCTCCCATTAGTTCCAACTCTCATTACTCCGATTGTCGGACCAATGGGAGTTCGAACTAATGGGAGGTCGGACTAATGGGAGGTCGGACCAATGGGAGGTCGGACTAATGGGAGGTCGGACCAATGGGAGGTCGGACTAATGGGAGGTCGGACCAGTGCCATGGACCCCACTGACACACCCATCCCTCTGACCAAATCTGGATATAATATGATCTCCTCCTCTCCCCAAGTGTTGCCGCCGGTTGCCGCGGCTCCTCTTTCCTTTTTTTCTGTTTATTTACTTTTTTCGGCACGAGCGCATCTGACGTTATTTCCTGTATTTGGTCTGATAGTTCGAACCTTCCAAAAAATTGCTTTCACACTACGCAGCAGCGGACCTTGGTCCAGGATAGTCCGGACCGAGACTACCTTCTGAGGCTGGACCAAAGACTCGGTCTTTAGTCCGGACCGTGGTCCGGGGGAGCTTTCACACCTGTCAATTTGATCCAAACTATCTGGAAAGTCCGAAAGTCCGGACCAAACGAGGTAGGTGTGAAAGCCCCCTTAGTCTCTGACCCACCTGCTGAAGCAGTCTCCAGAGTCAAACTTTTTACAGCTACACTCACATCTGCATCTGTATCTCCTTCAAGTTTACAACTTTATTTCTTACAGTAATACTGTCTGTCTAACCCTGCTTAGCATATTTACATATTTTCTGAGCTGGGGTCATGTTCATTCGACTAAATGCCACCTGGGTATTTAACAGAGATGATACAGATTCAAATGGTTGTATATAAACATGTTGCATAAGATTTTATTAAAATTCACAGTGTTTGTTTTGAAAGACTTTCCTCTTTTTATGTTTGCATTTTGGGAAGTTGAAGAGACAGTGTTTACATCCAAATATTATTTTCATTTTTCATTTTTTGTTCTTGTACTTATCAGCTTTTCCTCCCACAGTCTTTTTTCTTCCTCCTTCCTCCCTTGTCCTCTCCTGAAATATGTAAACAAACTTAACAATCCAACGAGCCATCAGTCACAGAAATCAACTGAGGGATAGGCTACCTGAAGCTCGGTGTTCCTCTGTGTCAGGAGCTGATATTCTTCTTTATGCGGATATGATGGTGTTGGGCCACTGCTCTTCTCTCTCCACCTCTCACCATAGCTTCTGTGCTCTCTCTAATGTTTTGAGCTCCTTTGCAGCCAGCTCACGTTTTTGCTGATCTAAAAGAGTGTTGTTGTTTTCCTGACTCTCTGCTTTGTTCTAGATGATCTCAGCTGCTTTTTTCTCCACAGTCTGGCTGATATATCCACATGCTTTGCTTCAAGAGCTTTTTTTCATTAGTAAGTAGATCATCCCTTTCCATGGTTCTCATTTCTCATCTGCTTTATGAACCACAAGTGCATCAAGGCCATTAAACCTTTGGGGCAACTTTCATGGCCCTTGTCTCCCTCTTCCAGGTGTCTGTGGCCCTGTTAATCTCCTCCAACCAGAGACAATGTGATGCTTGTTCTTCCAGCAGACTTATACTTCAGCTGCTCAACTCAGAATTTCTGCCTTATTCATCTTCAGTTCCATGCCATCTTTGTTCTGAGCAGTCCATATAATGTTTTCCCTATTTAATGCCTTTTATAGTTTAAATGCCTCAACATTACTGATGAAAATGTGATGCCCTTTACAGCCAAATCTAATGTATTATCATGGCTACTTGAAGCTTGAGAGTGCACCATGTTATAAAGCAAAAGTTGTCTCAAACTGTAAAAGGACACCTGGGAAAGTTTGAACCCAACAAGACAAGAGTTTGTCAAGAAAATAAATCTACAGATGCACAGATGGAGATTCCTCCATTTATGGAAGTGATTAGACCTAATCATAGTATAAATAGGACAGTTATTTAGTGTGTGCATAAACAAACACAGATGCTCTCAAATCACACAGACAGCTCCAGACATTTTAACTCAACATAACTGGATCAAAGTTCTCCACCAACTAGAAGCCTCCAGGACGTTCTTATGTAAACATCTGCCCTGCTGTGGTCCTGCTGAGCAACACACTGGACCACTACTGGCTGCAGCTACACATCAGTAAACTGTAGACAGCTTGCTCATGTTTATCAAAGGGTTGCTGATCCTCCTGCGTCCATACCCAACACCAGAGTTTAATTTGGTCCAAGAGGGCAAACCCCTTCAGTGAAACGATGCACTTTTCCCCTTTCAGTAATGCGGGTATATTTTACATGACAAATCCTGACCAGTGAACCTTTAAATTGGCTGCTATTTCACTTTGTCTCATCTCCTCCACTGGGGCAGCAAGAGTATGAACAAAGTGACACTACATATTCTTCTGACATGCTTTCTGTCTCATTACTAGCAGCCACCATTCATCTCTCTGCTGCAGCTCTCCAGATAGAAAATCAGGTAACACTTTACTTGAATAGGTATTCATAAGACTGACATAACACTGTCATAACCATGACATGACACCTGTCATAAACATTAATGAGTGCTTATGACAGTTGTCGTTAAGTGTCATTCCGTAAATTATGTCACTTTTGATGCAAAGTTGACATTGTTTGAGATGTTTTTGTTATGACACCTTGACATAAACCAAGACAACAAAACCTGTCATAAATATGTCATAGCAGACCTAACTGCCTGACAAAAAACCCCATTAAGCTTGATATCTTAACGTGACATTAAACTGTCATATATGGAGGCTTTTGACACTGGCTGTCACAAGACCATTATAATTGTGTCATACATGTTGTCCTTTTCATTAGATGTTGTTAAGTGTAACTACACCGCCAAATGAGTTTATAACTGTCACATTTCCTTCCTACAGTGATTTAATAATTATTTTGACTTTTCATTAAGCTGTCATTACATAGTCAAATCAGTTTATAACATTGTAATGACTGTTTTTATTGAATTCAAGTAAAGTGGAAAGATTTTGACTCTTCATTAAGATGTCATCAAGTGTCATTACACGATCAAATCAGTTTATAACTGCAATTACCGTACTGTTTTCTTTGAATTCCAGTGAAGTGCAACAATTAGATTCTCCAATAAGATGTCATTATGTATAATTACATAGTAAAACCAGTTTATAACAGTGTATTGACTGTTTTCTTTGAATTCAAGTAAAGTGGAATGATTTGAATGTTTTGTTAAAATGTCATTAAGGGTAATTACACTGTCAGCAGTTATACAAACCTTAAGAAAAAGCAACACAGGAGTCCAGAGATAGTGCAGACAATGCAGGGAGTCCAATTTTATTTACTTAACTTGTTTTTTTTTACATCAGGTAATTAAGATGAAACTCAGGAGTGTGATTCCCATGTAACACCATACTTCCAGATTTTTTTCTCCTGCTTTATGAATATAAAAACAACATATTTTTTTGCAGGGAGTCAAATTTTATTTACCTAACTTGTTTTTTGATGTTGTGGTAAAGTCTGCCCAACACACCATTGTGATGGTGGACACCCAACCAGTGATGCCGATCTGGTCGATATGCTGAGTCGACAAAGTTGCGTTTATGACAGACAGAATAATGACGATACCCATACTGGGCAAGTTGCCCCTTGTAGGCGTGCCATTCATCACCATACTTCCAGATTTTTTCTCCTGCTTTATGAATATAAAAACAAAATATTTTTAAGTAAAAACAAACTTCCTTTAACAAAGTTTAACGACAACTTTCAACTGTTAAACTAAATTTGAACAAGTGTTCAATGAACATTTCAAGTGTACTTATACATAATTGGGAGCAGCTTTCCACTTTTTTGCCAGAGGTTATGGTTTCGGTCATCTCCTCATTTATAGCTGCACGGCAACGCTCTGCAGATCTTCATCACCTGCTGTGGGTAGACTTTTGAACGTGTCCGGAAACGTAATAGCAAGCTCGGCAATCACAGCTGTGCGAGCTATTGTGTTGCGATCCACATTCATTTTCTCGAATGCCTTCTTCATTGAGCCACGCTTTCTGAAAATCCGAAGGACGTCCCTATACCGTTGGATCACTCCATCCGTTGTGGTCACTTAAGAAAACAACAGGGAAACAAACAAAAGAGATCAAAACTTGTCAGGTATGCACAGGCATTGTTGATTTTGCACCATATAGGTTTTGTAGTACTAGCAGATTAGAAAGGATCCTATACTTTTGCATCCGTCTTCTAGACTGGTTATATTACTCTTTCCTACCTGACTATGTGGTTAGCAACATCTGCCTTCACCAGTCTAGAAGGAGGATGGCCAGGAAGTAATGTCCTTTCTTACAGGCCTGTACCATACATAACCAGTTTACCGTAGATAGAGGATGCACAGTGAACTCGGATGGTACAGTAAGTAGTTTTTTTTTTATTATATTTTTCTTTTTCAGAGGTTAAATATCTAACTAAACCAGGGAGGATCATAGAATAATTTGAGGAGAGCAAGAGAGCTATACAAGGCTGTAGAGATCTCAATCACTGATTTTCAGAATGATTACAAAAATACACCATTAGCAAAACATAGTAGATATAACATTATATTTAGCCCCATCTAATTATTAGTAATATATTTTCATATAAATGTAATCCATAAAAGGTTAAGTAGCGTTCAACTTTAGGATTGTTATAAAGGCGATTATAAAGATGATCAATATCTCTGCTTACTTCTTGAACGGCTGTAAGAATCACAGTGTTTTTTTGCGTTTTTGTTCTTCTTCTTGAACTTCCTTTTCTTTTTCTTCTCCTCTTCTTCTGAGGAGAAGCTGGAGTCCGAGGAGGGAGTCGAAGAAGCCGAAGCCGAAGAGGAAGAAGTTTCCAGAGGAGCAGTCTTTCTGCCTGGGGGAAGGACAGTGGGGGAAGCTGGAGAAGCAAATATGTTTACAAGTAAACAAAGCAAAAAACTAAGAACTAAGAACTTTTTCAATGCAGGGTCACTCATGGTGATGCCTTGTGATTTTGAGAGCAGACCACTGCATATGTACAAAAAGAGGCTTTGTTATAGATTATAACTTTCATTATTATTTGCTTGCACTGTCGTTGGTAATTAATGAACACAAAGTTAGATGTTTGTACCAGAACACCCACACGTCTCACTGAATTGTACTCTGGTTATATGAATGTTATATTGTAGTGCATTTGTACCTTTCCCAGTAGATTCAGACATGCTGGGGGTTTCCTTAATTTGCACAAGTAGGAAGTCCTTGTCAGCTTTCAGGTCCCTGTTGGCCTCCTCTAGGTAAGTAATGCGCTGCTCAAGGTGTTGAATCTTTTGTCTATCCAACTTGCTTTGCTCTTTGAGTTTGCACAACTCCAATGCCCCTGTTGGAGAAACTGAAACATAGGAAGTACTTTAAGTGGATTATTGAGGTCAGTGACTTGTGTTGGTGTAGCCTACTGGAGTGCATTATATTGATCTGTGTCCTTTTTGTCTCATTCATAAATAATTATTAATTAACACAAAACATTCCCAGTACTTCTGTGCATATTGTTTTTTAAGATAGGCAAAAATGGAAATACATGCCTCAATCAGTCAACTTACTACTATATTAGTATAAATAAAAAGTAGATTTACAGCCCAACTAACTATAATATACTGTTGATAATATGTTCTGTATTTTTAGACTAGCCGCCTATGGACTGGTGTTGAAAATTAGCACTTGTGCTAAACACACCCAAGCAAAGCATCTGTTCTGTCCACTGGAACAGTCTCAATGTATTTGTCCATATCAAATAAATAAACATAACATAACAGGCGAAAGTAGATTACCAAAAAAAAACAACCTTTTTTTCTTTGGGGAATATGTCACAGGCTTTCTCTTCTTCTTCATAACAGGGACCTCTTCAATTTCGTTTGCCGCCAGGTCCTCCTCCACAACTTGCAGCAGCTCAGGGTTACTGGTACCTTCATTGTTTTCCACAGCCATCCCGCTCCGTTTACTCAAACGGGTATCCATCTACAGTTGTGTAAGCAAAGAACACAGGTAAAAAAAAAAAATGAAACATTAACTCATTCAGTGCCAAAAACGAGTTTCAATGAGTTTTTTTCAAGCCCTCAGTGCCAAAAACGATCCCGATCTATCCCTCCCTCTGTTTTTTTTGTTTTTTTTCCCCACAAATTACACACTGATTATTTGGACCCGCTAAAATAATTTTGCATTAGGGCCCGTAGCATAATACTTTCGCCACTGACAAAACAAAACCTTATTACACCGGTATTTCCCTTTAGCTTACCTCAAACTGTAAACCCTGAGGATCCAGACTCCAGCCTCGTGTTCAACTCCTGTCTCTGTCGCGGAGGGATCTACAGTTACTAGATAGTCACGTAACGTAAACGTTACGTTACGCGCGCATTCAGTTCAAATTCAAATTTGAACATAAACAGTTATGAAATACTACAAAATCAATGTGTTTTATATTTGTTGGTGTGTGTTTTATTGAACTTCTACAGATAATTTCATGATATGGGAGCTTCTGGAGTGCCACTATATTTTTTTAATTGATAGAAGCTCAATGTTTTAGAAATCATTCTGCAATTTACTACACAGACATTTTGCTTCTCATATTATTCATATTCGTTTTATATTTAGAAAACCCAACTGCGTTTGAAATCCATGGATCCATGTTGAAATCTCAGAACACTTCATGCAGGCTGTTCTGCCCTGCAGACACACGTACTGGCGCTGTTCTGTCTAGTTAGTGGAGCATTAAGCATAGCCACTGAGCGACGAGAACAAGACTGACGTACTTCCGGCCTTTCAAAATAAGGCGCGGAGAACGTCTCTGGTGCGGTCGCGGATCAGATCAGAGACGGATGACCACTGCAATGGCACTAATGGAGGAACTTCTCAATAATATTAGGCGTTCAAATACAGATAAGAACAAAAGGAAAATTGTTAGATGGCTGCAGAAACGTGGTGTCATGAAGAGGACGATGAAGTGCGCAAAATGCAACCGTCGCATGCATCTGGTCAAATGCTATGTTATGGAGGGAACTGCCCATTGGTCCGACCTCCCATTGGTTCGACCTCCCGTTACTCCGACAAAATCAACCACAAGTCGGACCAATAGGAGGTCGAACCAGTGGGTGGTCCCGTTAGTTCGAACTGTCATCGCTACTTTGTGACAAGCTCTTCCATTGATAGGAGCATGCAGCTTTCTCTCTCTCTCTCTCTCTCTCTCTCTCTCTCTCTCTCTACGCACATCACACACATACACGCGCGGCCCAGAATATAACCATATTCAGTCAGAGAGCCAGATCATGTCAGATCGCGCACAACCATCATAAATGCTGATCAAGATGTGTAAACTGATAATCAAAGAAATACACCCCCCCTCCGCTCGAGCACGGCTGAATCTGGCCGGCTTGAGTTCACTTCACGGGCGCGAGCGTGAGCCTGCTGCAGCCGCCGCTGCTGCTGACAGCAGACTGAGAGAGAGAGAGAAAAAAGTAAATTTCGCTTTGGTTAGGTTCAGGCAATGAAGAAAGGAGTTGGTTAAGTTCAGTAAAAACAGCAGGTAGAGGCTAGACAGGCTGGAAGCATAATGAGCGTTATGTGTTATTAATATGAAGTGCTTGTTTTGCACATGATCCGTTTGATCCCAGAAAGGAAAAAAGGATCAATGCGCAGCCTCCGTTTCCTTTCTGATTGCGTCCGTCTGTCTGTTCGGAGTGGGAGAGAGAGACAGAGAACCCAATCCACCTGTCTGTAATGTAAGTTTGATTTGATATGAGTGTCAAGGTTTAATTACGGACACTAATGAGCGCGCAGCAGTGCGTAAAAGTCGTGCGTAATGACAGCTCCTCGTTGGTGAAACATAATAAACTGCACCTCTTCTTCCACGTGTGTCTTATTGACAGGTGGAGCCTATATGAATAATGATATAAATGCATAGTGAACGGTAAGAATGGAGAGTTGGACTAATAACTAGTCCAGTTCGAACTAATGAGGACCTCCCATTAGTTCAAACTCTCATTACTCCGAATTGTCGGACCAATGGGAGGTCGGACTAATGGGAGGTCGGACCAGTGCCATGGACCCGTTATGGATGGGCTGTGGTGGTAAGCAGAAGCTAATTAAGATTTGCTAACTTAATTTAAACGGGAACTATGTAAATCTGGTAGTAATAATAATAATAATAATAATAATAATCAAACATATACAGAGAAGGCCAATCTATCGTCTTTATAAGACATTTAAAGCCCTGTCCTGCTTTTATCCAGGCATGCAAGCTCTGGGGCTTCTTTTCATTAACAAGTTGTGTTATCGGCGACTCGGCGAGTTACTGGAGTCCAGACACGGATCTGACACATGTATCTGTTTACCATTTAGCTCCGTTAGCATCATTAGCTCGGTTAGCGCACTGTGTTGTTGCAGTTTAGCGTTACTTCAGACTCATTTTTACAATGGGGAGTGTCAAGCAAGTCTTGTTCCGGTCAGTTGTCATGGGAACATGAAGCTCTGCTGGTGCTGCGTTGGGACCATAGACTGTAGGTTTGGATCAGAGTGAAAATGAACGTGTGTTTTAACTGGTACATGTGAATCTATAGATACATGTTTTAACTGGTACACACTTTTTTCCTTCTTTTTCCTCAGGGTCTGTAAGCATCATAAAAGTTCCCCACAGTCTGTTCGTAATGGCTCAATATTCACCAAGTCTCACATTCCTCTGAAAAAATGGCTTGAGTTCATGCACAGGTACAATATTAATATATCAGATAGATGT
Organism: Trachurus japonicus; assembly: GCF_045865225.1. Lineage (NCBI taxonomy): Eukaryota > Metazoa > Chordata > Actinopteri > Carangiformes > Carangidae > Trachurus > Trachurus japonicus. The sequence goes on from NC_140928.1 coordinate 29,047,623, forward strand.
ATATGTGTATTAATAATGTTTAAAATTGTTAGCAGTGATTTATTTATATGTAATTCATGTAGGATCCCTTTATTCTGATCCACCAGCAACTTTTTTTTATTCAAGCTATTTATGTAATAATTAAATCTTAGTTTCATCTCTGCCCAATTCATAAATTATGTTTCCTAATGTTTCCTTTCTTCAGATTTGCTCAAGGCTTGCAGTTGAAGCAACTCGCCATGATCACTGATGGGATAGCAGCAAGCTCCAGGACACTGACAAGAATGACAAAAGTACTCAGAAAGGTAGTCACATTACATACCAGACAAGTCTCTAACTATAATTAGGTAAAAAACAAAAAAAACAAACATCACTGCACAATTATTTGCTACTGTGACACATGCAGTGCAACTTTATTCCTAAATGTGTGCATACATATTTATCATATTCCATACTAAGGCATAGTCATCGCTCAAGATGCTGATGTTTTATTTTTACATTTGAAGGTGTGCATTGCTGCTGTCAAGCGACTGAGGAAAAAAGGGATGAAGATTGGTGGTCGTCATCAATTTGTTGTCATTGACGAGAGCAAATTTGCCCACAAACGAAAGGTGGGCTACATATGCATCTATACTATATTTAGATCAGGATTTTATGATTAGGGCGATGGTGGTAATATTTTATACTTTATCCGGCATGTGGGAAGGATATGTGTTAACATGTAATACTGTACAGCCTAAACCTTATGAAATATTTGTACTTTCTTCTTTTTTCTTATTAACTTTCAGTACCATCGTGGTCGATGTGGCAGCACTTGGCGCCGTGAACGGCAGTGGGTCTTTGGAATGCTAGAGGTTGACCGGAGGTCCAGGAGACCCCTTCTCAGACTTGTCGGGGATCGGAGGCGGAGAACACTCGTAGGTCAGATTAGACGCCATGTCAGACAAAGAACATCAATCATCAGTGACGAATGGCGCGCCTACAAGGGGCAACTTGCCCAGTATGGGTATCGTCATTATTCTGTCTGTCATAAACTGGCGCTCATACTCAGCATATCGAGCGTGCATGGCAAAGCTACAAGCTGGAAGTATGGCGTCACAGAGGAAATCGTACGCCTTGTTCTCTGAAGCTTCATCTAGAGATGATAGAGTGGCATCACTGGTTGGGTGTCCACCATCACAATGGTGTGTTGGGCAGACTTTTCCACGACATCAAAAAACAAGTTAAGCAAATAAAATTTGACTCCCTGCAAAACAAATGGGGAGATGACCGAAACCATAACCTCTGGCAAAAAAAGTGGAAAGCTGCTCCCAATTATGTATAAGTACATATGAAATGTTCATTGAACACTTGTTCAAATTTTGTTAAACAGTTTAAAGTTGTCGTTAAACTTTGTTAAAGGAAGTTTGTTTTTACTTAAAAATATGTTGTTTTTATATTCATAAAGCAGGAGAAAAAATCTGGAAGTATGGTGTTACATGGGAATCACACTCCTGAGTTTCATCTTAATTACCTGATGTAAAAAAAAAACAAGTTAAGTAAATAAAATCGGACTCCCTGCATTGTCTGCACTATCTCTGGACTCCTGTGTTGCTTTTTCTTAAGGTATGTATAACTGCTGACAGTGTAATTACCCTTAATGATATTTTAACAAAACATTCAAATCATTCCACTTTACTTGAATTCAAAGAAAACAGTCAATACACTGTTATAAACTGGTTTTACTATGTAATTATACATAATGACATCTTATTGGAGAATCTAATTGTTGCACTTCACTGGAATTCAAAGAAAACAGTACGGTAATTGCAGTTATAAACTGATTTGATCGTGTAATGACACTTGATGACATCTTCATGAAAAGTCAAAATATTTCCACTTTACTTGAATTCAATAAAAACAGTCATGACAGTGTTATAAACGGATTTGACTATGTAATGACAGCTTAATGAAGAGTCAAAATAATTATTAAATCACTGTAGGAAGGAAATGTGACAGTTATAAACTCATTTGGCGGTGTAGTTACACTTAACAACATCTAATGAAAAGGACAACATGTATGACACAATTATAATGGTCTTGTGACAGCCAGTGTCAAAAGCCTCCATATATGACAGTTTAATGTCACGTTAAGATATCAAGCTTAATGGGTTTTTTTTGTCAGGCAGTTAGGTCTGCTATGACATATTTATGACAGGTTTTGTTGTCTTGGTTTATGTCAAGGTGTCATAACAAGGACATCTCAAACAATGTCAACTTTGCATCAAAAGTGACATAATTTACCGAATGACACTTAACGACAACTGTCATAAGCACTCATTAATGTTTATGACAGGTGTCATGTCATGATTATGACAGTGTTATGTCAGTCTTATGAATACCTATTCAAGTAAAGTGTTACCGAAAATCAAAATAAAATGCTGCAAATACTGTAAGAATCTGCTTTCATAATAATACTATAGCTCTGTTCTGCACTGTACTCTAATTCACAGTTGAGAGACTTTGCAGTTACATTTCAGAAAACCATACTATATCAATTATTATAGTATTTCTGGTTTGTCTTTGTTTTGCTGTGCTATAAGTGCGTGGGTGCACACACTTAAAAGATTTATAGAGGGCATGATGCCACAATGGAGCTAAGAAGAACAAGAGAGTCGAGAGAGACTCTCAGTCGTTTTTTCCTCGCAAACTACCCAACACCTATTACACATAATCATGGGACCATTGTTAATGTCAAACTCTTAACCCATTGTAGCTTTTAAGTTGTTATTGTGTGCATGGTAACATGCTGATGTTAGCATTTAGCTCAGAGCATGACTGTATCTAAGCGCAGTCATGCAGACACAGGTGCCAGGCAAGTCTGAAAGCTGCAGCTCAGATCATGTGTGCATAAAATCTCATTTGTGCCATTAATGCACTTATTTATCAGTCTTGTAAAGGAGCTTCATTCACGATTCTGAATCACAGTTAATTAGAGGATTGTAAAAAATAAAATAAAATAAAGACAGCTTCCACACTGGTCCATACTGTATGAATGCAAGGCAACAGGGCAGCAACAATTCTGTGATATCTTCAGCACCACTGTGCCTGTTAAAGCCCACAAGGGCAAAGCTGTATCATAAGATATAACCATAGTGGGGTGGATAGTATCTCGAAGCTGCATGGTGACCAGGGGAGAGATATAGAAAGTCCATCAGGATGTGTACAATCAATAGTGTGACATTATGTGAGCTTGGCTGTTGCGGTCCATATAGCGGACTAGCCTTCACTTGCCTCAGAGAGAAACTGATCCCATTTCACCATCTTGGAAAGGTGCTAAAATCAAAATTGAAGGAATCCAGGCATTTTCGTAAGTGAGATGAAAAGATTGATACAACCTTATTATTTGCACAGCAAATACAAACTACCACCAGTGTATGGGTAGCATAGAATTGTAAAAAGACTATCCACCAACCCAGTGGCAGTTCTAGCTTGTATGGTGCACTGGGCGCACACCGCTAGGAAGCATCACTAGCTGGGTTTACAAATATTCCAATTAAAAGTAATGTTGTCCTGTTGCGCTCTTTATGCACATGCTCTGTCTCAACATAAATGTGTAGTGACGTTTCTTCACTTGCAAATGCTTGATTAAAAGTGTCAGAACAATGACAACTATGCTAATCAGATGATAGATCTCCATCTTTGATCAGTCATGTGATGATTTCATTAACACTAGAACCGCCAAGGGGTCATTTTTACCCCCCTGGTGTTTTTAAAATATGTGTAACTGTGTTAAAACAAAACCTCCACTTCTCTCAGTTCATGACTTTTCCTAAAATGGGTTCATTAATCATCTACTGAATTTTGAAGTCTGTGGGATAAAAAAAAAAAAAAGACCATTTATACCTAGAACCGCAGAGGGGTAATTTTTACCCCTAATAGAAAACAGCTGTTTAGTGCCGTGCTCAACATTCACGCCGCTGTCCGGTTGCTTAGCAACGACTATTACACGCCGTTTGACAAGTAGCCTACCTATCCTGCTGACCACCCCTGAAGAGAAAAGGAGGAAATGCTGTGATAAAACGCACTAAAACAAAATCTCAACAATGTGCATGAAGAGCCTGTGGACAGGCAGCGTGTGGACAGTGTCCCGTAGCGTTCCCTATCCGACCCGTGTGTGTTGCTCTGAAACTGCAGAACCACGGAAAGGGCCTCAGTCAAACCATACACGTAAGTTTGTTTGTGTGTGTTCTTGTTTGTGTGTGTGTGTGTTTGTGTGTGTCTGTGCCTCTGTGTGTGTGTGTGTAGGTGTGTGTGCGTCTGTGTGTGTGTGTGTGTGTGTGAGAGAGAGAGAACGGCGAAATGTATTTTTGACGTTTTCGATTCATAACGAAATAGTCTATAGGCTAAAGCAACTGTAAAATTAATAACTATCCCCATAGATTCAAAATGTAAAAGTATTTTTTATCAAGCACTACTTATTATTTAAAAGAAATGATGAAAATGAACAACTTTACCGCTTAAAAAAAAGGACATCCTTGTGATTGATGACAGAGTGGAGGGTAAAAATGACCCCTCGGTGGTTCTAGGGGGTGTTGGAATTGTAACAATGGTACTGTTTCCACACGGACTGTGTTAGTTGAGACACAGCACATGCGCAGTTGTTGTTGTACCTGGAAAAGAGCAGAGACCACATTGTACTTAGAGTGAGTTACGGAAAGTGTTTAATAAAGTTCCCTGTGAGTAAGGTTAATACTCAACCGTCCAGTTTGTATAGTTTATTACAGAAGACAGAACAAACTGAAACATGGTGGCAGCGGTCCGGCTGACGAACAGCGGATTTACAGCGTGAGACACCGTAACTACGAGCGGTCCGGACAAGTGTGGAAGACAACGCACGTGTGCACGAGTGAGGCATGGAGGGATTAAAACCGCCCGCACAGTGGGATATGGACGCAAGTAACCTAGCAAAGTCCTGGAAATCATGGAAAGAGGAGTTTAATCTCTACATGGGACTGGCATTACCAGAAGCGGAAGAGACAGCCAAAGTAATGCTGTTTCATTACCTCATCGGGGAGCGCGGAAGAGAGCTCTGCAACACGCTAATGAGCGGTGTGAGTACAGAAGACAGTACTGTGGCTCGTATGATAGCAAAGTTTGATGAACATTGTACTCCTAAAATCAATGAGACTGTCGAAAGATATCGTTTTTTTGCAAGAAATCAAGGCCCAAATGAAACGATCGACAAATATGTCACAGACTTGAGGATGTTAGCCAGCACCTGCAACTTCGGTGAGCTACGAGACTCCCTTATTAGGGATAGGATTGTTTGTGGCACACACAGCTCGAGTTGGAGAGAAAGACTGCTCAGAGAGAATGATTTGACACTGGATAAATGCTTATTGGTGTGTAGAGCTATGGAAATCTCTCGTGAGCACAGCAAGACTATTGAAGGACAAGTAGTTGAGGAAGTACATGCTTTCCAGCGGAGAACAAAGACAGACAAAAGTACAGAAATATCATGCAAGTTTTGTGGAAGAATACATGAAAGACAAAAAACAAAATGTCCTGCTTTTGGGAAAAGATGCAAAAAATGTGGAAAAGAAAACCACTTCGCAGTGACGTGCAGGAGCAAAGCGAGTCACGGAGAACAGAGGAAGAAAGTGCACGCTGTCACTGAACAAGATTCGGACTCGTGTGAGGATATAATGACAGTCACAGCAGTTACACAAGAGATGGAGGCTGTGAATCACATAAAGGACATGAGAATGGCACAAAATGAAAAGCAACAATTGTTCGCTGGAATGATGATCAACAACAACCTGGTGAGCTTTCAAATTGACTGTGGAGCGACATGCAATGTTTTACCAGTACACATGCTGAATCCAGACACACAGATTGAACACACAGATAAAGTGCTAGTGATGTACAACAAGTCAAAGTTGCAACCAGTTGGCAAATGCCAAGTAAAAGTGAGAAATCCCAGAAACCAGAAGTTGTATAGACTGGAGTTTCAAGTTGTGGGAGAGGACTGTAAAACACCCTTGCTTGGCAGGAAGGCTAGTGAAGCCATGAAACTCATAAAAGTACAATATGAGAACATATTTGCCACGGATAGCATTGTTTCCACAACTGACACCAGTGAGTCGACATGGACTTTGGATGAGATAAAGACTGAGTTCAAGGATGTGTTCACAGGGGATGGATGCTTGGAAGGTGAATACAAAATAGAGATTGACTCCACTGTGGAACCTGTGAAACTCCCAAAGCGAAGAGTCCCTGTGGCTATGATGAAACCTCTTCGAGAGGAAATACAGAGTCTTGTGGACAGAGAGATTATTGCACCCGTTGACTGCAGTACGGATTGGATAAGTGGCATGGTGTCGGTGCAGAAACCAAATGGAAAGCCCAGAATCTGCATCGACCCAAGACCGCTAAACAAAGCTCTGAAACGACATCATTTCCCACTACCAACGATAGATGACATTTTGCCAGACATGTCAAAGGCAAAAGTTTTCACTGTGTGCGATGTAAAACATGGATTCTGGCATGTGAAGCTAGCAGCGGAATCAAGCTACCTTACCACTTTTGCCACACCTTTTGGGAGATTTAGGTGGCTCAGGATGCCAATGGGTATCAGCCCAGCGCCTGAGGTTTTTCAACGCAAGCTGATGCAAGCACTGGAGGGCTTGCCAGGCATCCACATCATCGCGGATGATGTTCTCATCACAGGAGAAGGTGAAACAATGCAGAGCGCGAGTCTAGACCATGACAACAAACTCCGACAGTTCCTTCAGAGATGCAGGGAGAGGAACATTAAGTTGAACGCGGAAAAACTCAAGCTCAGAAAGCAGGAAGTGTCTTACATTGGACACCTTCTCACAGCCGAGGGTTTGAAAGTCGATCCGGAGAAGGTTCGAGCCATCACGGACATGCCACCACCTACAGACATTAAAGGTGTCCAGAGACTGGTAGGGATGGTTAACTATTTGGCAAAGTTTTATGAACACCTCTCGGACGACTGCGAGATACTGAGACAGCTAACACACAAGGAGAGTCTGTGGGAGTGGTCCGAGGTGCAGGAGAGTGCATTCAAGAGACTAAAAGACAAAATAACACAGGTACCGGTCTTGAAATACTATGAGCCGGAGATGGAGCTCACACTGCAATGCGACGCCAGTGAAACTGGGCTGGGAGCAGCTTTGACGCAGAATGGCAGGCCTGTGGCGTATGGTAGCAGGGCACTAACACCAACAGAAAGGGGCTACGCCCAGATTGAAAAAGAGTGCCTCGCCATAGTATTCGGGATGGAAAAGTTCCATCAGTACACTTACGGCCGACCTGTTAATGTACAATCAGACCACAAACCACTTGAAAATATCATCAAAAAACCACTGTGGAATGCACCGAAACGTCTTCAGAGAATGTTGTTAAGACTGCAAAAATATGACCTAACTGTTACTTATGTTCCAGGTCGTGACATGCTACTGGCTGATACATTGAGCAGAGCGTATCTGAGAGACAGTTACAAAGGCCAGAGAGACTTGGAGGTTGAGGTTGTCAACATGGTGGCTTTTGTACCAATCTCAGCAGAAAGGCTGAGTGAGATACGTGCTGCAACACAGACAGACAAAAAACTGCAGACCCTGATCAACACCATTCAGAAAGGGTGGGAACAAAACAAGAAAGATGTACCTGTTGACATAATGCATTACTTTTCCTTTCAGGATGAGCTGAGCACCCAGGATGGACTTGTTTTCAGGGGAGAGAGAGTTGTCATCCCTGAATCACTACAAGGTGACATCACCAAACGGATTCACTCATCACATCTAGGGATTGAGGGATGTCTGAGGAGGGCAAGAGAATGCATTTATTGGCCAGGTATGAATGAACACATAAGAACATTTGTGACAAAGTGTGATGTGTGCAGGTCAGTAGATCATAAGCAGCAGAAAGAGACACTTCAGCCGCACGAGATCACAAACAGACCATGGGCTAAAGTGGGTACGGACCTCTTTAGTTTTGAAGGCAGAGATTATCTGATAACAGTAGATTACTTTTCCAACTTTTGGGAAATCGATTACCTCCCAGACACAATCTCAAGCACTGTTATCAGGAAGTTAAAAGCACACTTCGCCAGACAGGGGATTCCAGATGTTGTCATTTCTGACAATGGGCCCCAGTATTCATCCAGAGAGTTCAAAAAATTCAGCCAAAATTGGGAATTCACTCACATTACTTCTTCACCGGGCTACCCGCAAAGTAACGGGAAAGCAGAATCAGCTGTAAAGACAGCCAAGCGGCTTATGAAGAAGGCAAAGATGTCTGGACAGGATCCATACCTGTCCATACTTGATCATAGGAACACTCCAACACAAGGGCTGAATGCAAGTCCAGCACAGAGGCTCTTGAGTAGACGGACGAGGACTCTGCTGCCCATCAAAGAATGCCTTTTGGAGCCAAAAGTGATGGACATCAAAGAAGGACTCATACACAACCAACAGAGACAAGCAAAATATTACAATCGTACAGCAAAAGACATGAACACTCTTAAGGCTGGGGACTGTGTGCGAGTTCAGCCACTTGAGCCAAACACAACATGGAAGAGAGCAAGGGTGGTGACCCCAGTGGGTCATAGATCCTACAAAGTAGAGCTGGACTCTGGCAGTGTCCTGAGACGGAATCGCCGCCATCTCAGGCGAGCCATGGACACTGAGAGAGTTACTCCAACACCAACGAGGCCTGTGGATACAGGAGAGACACAGGTGCCTGCACAGGACACTGGTAACAATCATAGTGTCACTACAAGGTCTGGACGTGTAGTCCAGAAACCCAGATACCTGAATGACTTTGTGTGTAACTGACGACATATGGATGAAAGAAAAAAAAAAAAAAGCAAATGTGAATGTAAAGAACAGAGAATGGAGGAAAGGTTAAAGTAAATAGTATGTGGGTTCTATAAAGTGAAGAAAAGAAAAAAAAATGTTCCTGGACTTTCATACTGTAATGTTGTTTGTTTGTGAAATCTGCACTAAATAGAAAGTATAATTTAGCTGGTTGAAAGCTGTGGGTAAGTTTGCAATTTATATCCAGAGGATGTTGTATCTGTTAATAGCAATAATAGTGTTTAAAGAATTGACACAAAGATATTCTGCTATTATTTAATTTAAGAGGAAGATGGAAAAAAAAAATGAGTAAATGAAAATGTGTTCTCTCTTACTGTTGTTTATTTTTGTTTAAAAGAAAAGGGATGTAACAATGGTACTGTTTCCACACGGACTGTGTTAGTTGAGACACAGCACATGCGCAGTTGTTGTTGTACCTGGAAAAGAGCAGAGACCACATTGTACTTAGAGTGAGTTACGGAAAGTGTTTAATAAAGTTCCCTGTGAGTAAGGTTAATACTCAACCGTCCAGTTTGTATAGTTTATTACAGAAGACAGAACAAACTGAAACAGGAATGTCGGCGGTTCTAATGTTAATCTATGCACGAGTTCTCAAGGGGCCTAAAAATTCAAACCCGACCTGGCCGGACTCACTAGCATTAATTCTCAGCCCGAACCCGGCCAAAAAAAAGAAAAATGACCCAAGTCATATAATTTCTCTCTGAAACCAGCCCATTGAGAACTCTCTGTATGTCACACACAGCTGTACAACGTCTGTTCTGAATAAATGCAGTTGCAAAACACCAGAATAGATCACCTCACATGTAAACAGTCGACATGAAATCTTTATTAAGAATGATTTGAATCGGAATGAAAAAAAAAACTCTGCATCCCACAATTCTATGTTGTCTTTCCTAACAAGAAAGAGGAACCAAATAAATAAATAAGTTTTTGGTCCATTATTTAATAACTTTCTATTGTTGAAAACAGGTTTTCTGCAAAATACTAGAAGGTCATTCTCTGTTGTTAATGATTGTAATCTTGCTAATATGGAGTATATGCCCCCCAAAAGCTCATGTTTGTGTCACTATCTTTGCAAAAAAGAATACGTAAGTTTGACACCTGACCTGCAAACTTGCAAGTCCAATTAGAAAAGCACGAGTCAGATTCGTCTCGCAGCAGCGTCTTTTTTTTCTCCCCCAGAGAGCCGACGGTTTCATGGCCTCCTGCCAAAACAGTCATTAAATGAACATTTGAACCATTTTGTGATCCATTTTAATTGGAAGCTAATGGACTGGAGGGACCTCATCTGCTCAAGTCCAGGGAAGCATGAGGTGAATAATATGACTGGAATATGGTTACTACAAATCGCTGACTAAACCCAAGTGTGACTGAGGAGCATGTGACACTGGCATGGGAAGCACCGGGAAATGAGTCAGCCATGGACGGAGTTAGCTGCTGCCATAACGCTCGACCTGGACGGGTTTCTATTCAGCTGCTGGTTCGTGGAGTAAAAGCATGAGCAGCAAGGCGGACACAGAAAGTGACTTTGCAGCTATAGAGAGATAATGAAAGCAGTTAAAAAGTTGGAAGGACACAAGGGATGAGAAGGGAGTGACACATGCTAAATACATTTCTGTACAAATAATTGTTGTCTTAGTTTGCAAACAAATTACTCTAGGGGAAATTTTCTTTCCAAACTGGCCAGCTCTCACAGCTATTTCATTGTGATCAGCCATCCCCCAAATTGACTGTGTCTGAAACACATCAGTGGTTTGGACTGTGGAAATTGGGGCCTAAGCACACAAAATAGCCTTGTTATTATGACAGGGACTGTTTTCCCGTCACCCCCAAAATGCACATCATCCTTCTTTCCTGGTTCAAACACGTCTTTCCGCTTGTCACTCCCTGCAGGCCAGGAATCCAATTTAATGGATGTATTCACATAAACCTGTTGCCAATGATGGGGAGAGAAGTTGCAGGGAGGACGGAAGGCAGTGATGTAAGAAACAGGAGCCCTCTCCTCATTTTAATGAAGATCTTGAATTCCTTCAGGTGTGCGTGGGTGGCACTGCTGATGCCTGCCAGCCGGCAAAAAGCAAAGCAACAGGATCTGCCCCGGTGTAGAGGCAATTATTGTTGCAGTCACCAGAGCATAGCCCATAGATCTCATTAACAAGTCTGAAGCCTCATTTATGAAAGCAGCTCTACAAGATCCAGAGATATAAGAAGAAAGATGCTGATACTTTTGGAGAGAAGGGTTACACACCCAATGAAGACTGAGTGGCTGTTTGCAATTCAGGAATGAGACATAATTACAGCTTGATCTGAGTTTTAATACATGTTCAGAAAACATACCATATAACATTATAAACCTAAATAGCCACTCAATGTATCTGTAGTCTGTAAATGTCACTTTGTTATACTGCTGTTATCACGGCCCCAAGTTGGAATATTAATACTTAGTAAGCATGTTCATGTGTTTATTGCAATTTTTATTGTTACCAAGGAAATCAAGTAAGTGATAGTTTACCTACACACAAGAGATCGACAGGAAGTGAATCACAAACGCTAGTGTGTGTCCATATTTCATGGAAAGTAAACACCACAGAGAAAGGTTGGGTGGTTCAAACACAGAATCTGCACGACAGTCTCAGGTTCATATCAATATAAACTTCTGAATGAATTTTTGCTCCAAAAGATTTTTCTCACATGATTTTTTTTAACATCTTTTATAGGCCATCAATAAGGAATGGAACAATACACAGTTTTTTTTTTTCAATGTTCATGTGGCCACCTAACAGTGACCTGAAAAACAGAGAGCATGTCTTGGGAGTGCTCTGGGGAGTTTCTGATCACTAGTACAGCCAGTACAGTATGTATAGGGGCATGTGCATCAGGTTGAGCCTGCAGCCAACACTGTACACACAGGTAATGTGTGCAAAAAATGATAATGCATCAGGCAGAAGAAGAAAAGACAGTTTCAGTTCACTCACTGCTTTGATCAGCAGCCTCACCAGCGACTGCTACAGTCAAGCTCTATACTAAATGTTTGCTATCTGTCCTGCGCCAGCAGATAAAGAAATACAGTGAGCAGCTTCCTGGAGAACATCGTAGAGCATTTAGTAGCTAATTCATTGTTTCCAGTATTTGGTGTAAACCAAAACGGAGATATTTGCTAATATTCATTTTCCTTTAAAAAAGGAGGCTGATGGGGCGGTGTGTGGTGCAGTGGTTAAGGCGGCCGCCCCATGTAGAGGTTACAGTCCTCAACGCAGGTGTCCCCGGTTCGAATCCCGTGTCGGGCAGACCTTTCCTGCATGTCATTCCCCCTCTCTCTGCCTCCCCCTTTCCTGTCTATCTCACTATGTGCTATCAAATAAAGGCAAAAACGCCAAAAAATATACTTTAAAAAAGGAGGCTGATGATCTTTTAAATACTACTCTGTCAGACAGAAAAAAACACAGTCCTGTGATTCAGAGATTGAGTACGATAATATTTGAGTGTTTTTTTTAATTTATGTTTTATATCAATTTTCCTGTTAGCCATGTCTTTGTAGTGTTTTCTTTTTAATCCGTATAACATTGTAATGTGTTTGTCTTTGATTAGCTATCATTGAGAGTGAGATTCTGTGGGAGGCATTTTCCCAGATCAGTGTATGCATGAAAGGAAACTATCAGAGATAACTATGCCTACAGCACGAGAGGGAGAGAGGGAGAGAGAGAGAGGGAGAGAAAGAGAGGGTCAAAGAGAGAAAGAGAGAGCAATCATTGCTGCCACTGCCGGTCCTTTCTTGTAGCTCCTATTTCATCAGGCCAGGGGGAACAAGGCCATGTCGCCACTGTGCTCAAAGAGACAATAATAATGCTGTCATTTCAGCACCACGGACAGCGACAATGGGGAGGATGATCATTGGAACTGACTATGCATAAAATCTCACAAATTTCCTCCCTGCCTGCACAATACGTCAGTGATTAGAAGTGACAGAGGCTTTCTGAGAAACCTTGCGGGCTCTTTTTTTTTATCAAGGCTCTGAATAAAGTGTTGTGCCCCCTGAGGTTGATTCATGTTTGCTGTGTTTATAGCTTGGAGATAATGTTTGAGTTTACCCCTTTTTAAAAGGAGGCGGAACTCACCTAGAATGACCCATTAAAACTCCTGATGGTTCTGATGAAAAACCATGTAGCTTTGTTCATCATAAATCATCATGGACTATTGAACCACAGCTTTAAACACTGGTCAAGAGTCAAATATTTTGTTAATTACATCACACTATAATCAATTCATGGCTCTGATTTACTGAACTTCCTGTTAGGAATATTTATGTTCAAAGTGGAGACATCTCAAACTAAAAACTCCATGCGTTACTGACTTTAAACCTGCTTTAATTGACTTTTCTGCCTCGTGGAAGTGGCAAAATAAATTGTGAAAACAATACTGACATGAAATCATCTCAACAGTTTGTTACAGTAAGCATGATTGTAAGTAGTTGCCTATTTACACCTTCACCAGACACGACACAAGCATCAGTAATAGCATTCATGTTGAATGGCAAATACATTTTAGCTCTGTTTTGGATCCCACCAACTCCTGGGGCAAATATCAAGCTCTTTGGCCATTAAATAACATACACATGAGTAACATATAGTATATTATATCTAGATTTTTTATAGTTCAAGAACATGTAGCCTATATAATTTTTATATGTAACAAATGTGACAAATTATATGTGACAAACAAAATATGACAAATCACTCTTCATTTAAGAATATGTCATGTATTATCTTTATGTATTTTAGGAGCATAAATTCAAATGTTTTGCTTCTTTTCTTTCTTACCATATGTCAGAGCAATTTTTTCATGCAACTGTGACTATGGACCAATTCAAGTTGAGCCAGTTTTGACAGCACAGAACAAAGAATAGTCCCAAAACGTTGCAGAGAACAAAAAACCTTTAGATATGAAACTTGTGTGACATCATCCTCAGGACAAACTTGTAATTTGAAATGTTTGTATGTTTCTACATTTTCTGAACATCCGGAAACTTTGCTTTCTAGTAATACACAGTACATCTTTACGGGGTGTTCCCACCAAACGCGATGAACGCGATTGAATCGCGCGTCAAATGAAATCGCGTCGCGCTAGACGCTCCAGTTTTGACGCTGGTTCAATATGCAAAAAACGCCTCGTCGCGGCATCGCGTCGCGCGACGAGCCCGCCCAAACAACAACATTTCTCCCACTATTTCATTCTCTGGCTGAGATAACCACCGTCGCTGCACTGTTCCTGTCCCTGTAGATGGGAGAGGAACAGCGGTGTGGGTCTCTGGCTGCAGGAGGAGGAGGAGGAGACGGCTCCGTGAACTACTGTGTGACTGACCGCCTGTTGAGTGCTTTGGGACGGGGCGGCCGGCTCGCAGCGCCCGCTGGTTGAAAACAGCAGTGATAACGGGCTTTCAGGTCCGAATCTCCAAATCAGAAACGTTTGTAACAGCACCGGAAAAGCAACAGTGAAGAGCTGTGGCTTTGCAGCAGCTAATGGGGATCTGAATAATAAACTAAACTAAACCAGAAAACTTCTAATATTGTCAATAGACTCGCTCTGACTAAACTGCCAAGGGAACACCAGTACGTCCGTACGTCAGCACGTTGGTGACAATCTCAAACCTGATAGGCTGTCGCGGCGCGTCTTCACGCGAATTCGCCGCAAAAGTTCAATTATTTGAACTCGAGCGATGAAGCGTCATCGCGCCGGGCGACGCGATGGAGGCGATTTTTCGCGGCCAACGCGTCCATCGCGTCGCGCTATCGCGTCCATCGCATCGCCCGGCGCGATGACGCGACTAATCGCGTGTTTGCATTGACTTTACATGTAATCTCGACGCGCGATGAAGCGTCATCGCGTTTGGTGGGAACACCCCGTTAGACTGGAATGAAACAATGGCTGGTGGTACTGTAGCAGTGGACTCCCAAGATGCATTACTGTCCTAGAAGCTATGTAGGCCGTTAATGTGACACAGTATCCACAGGGACTGCTCCCATAAGCCATATAATCCTCATTCTGGAGTAACTAATCATCCCCCGAGTGCCCACGACACATTTTTCTTGTCCTGACCCTGCTCTACCACCGCCAACATCAGCAGTTTTCAATAACTGCCTCATGTTTTCCCGGAGGTTTCCACCTTCCTATTTTTCACCCCAGTAGTGGTCGACATGGCAGCATCTTACAGTTTCTCAATAAATCTGCAGGAACATATGGTAGTGCTTTCGATTTTCATGAATGTCCTGCCACCACAGACTTGTGATGCACTGGAAATTTAAAGAGAAAAAAAGGCAAGGGGGGTTTCAAAAGGAGAATGGAAGCAAAAAACTACTACAGAGAGGGCTTAAGGTATATAAGATACAAGAGATTGTTTGGATTTAGAAGATGAAGGAGATAGAGGAAATCCACACAATCACAAAGATCAATCCCTGCCATTTGGTAAGCACTTTGAAGATGTTTCAATCTGTTACCTGAGACACTTTTCCCTGAACCCCACACATCTGAGCCAACAGTGTTCACAAAACAAGGAGTCAATAGTGTCTCTGAAAATGTGTCATTTCCTTAGTATCCTTGTCACAGACATATATACACGGTAGGGTGCATCAAAGTCTATTTTACCTGGAGTGGACTGGGAGAGTGACATTTTCTCTGAGGAGTAGTGGACTAAAGAGAGCTGATGTATCTAAGACATGATGCTGCAGCCAGCAGAGGCTTCTATTACTGGGGTGAATCTTCATTTTATTACATTTGAGCTTCTTTATTTATTCTTTGTCAACATATTTAACCAACTAACACAAACGGATGGTTATTCACTTGTTGTGTTAGCCAAGGGGGTTAAAATAATTCAGAAACCACCTCAAGTCAATCTTTTAGGGCAATTTGGTGAGGAGGTGAAGAAAATAAATGAAACAGTTATACATGTTATACATGTATTATTATAGTTATGACCTATATTACCTGTATTTACCATATTTAAAGGGATAATTTACTTTATCCTTGAGAGAGTCATAAATGTTTTATCTTGTCCTGTTCAAATACTTTTAAGAGTTTAATTGCTGGTTTAGACTTAAAGAGGAACTAAGCAGGATTTCTCCCGTGGCTCCACATTTTTACCTTAATCAAAAAGCTCCAAGTAGTTGTGATTATTAACTACATGACTTGTGACTTGTTACGAGTGACAACAGAGGCTCTCTGCCTTCACCTGGCGTCTCACGGCTGAAAACCAACTTTGTAACATCAGTGTAGCACCTGGCCGCCACCCAGCTCTCGTCTCTGCACCGCAACACAAACGCGTTCCATAACCCCTAATCTTCTGTTCATGGCGGTTAAGACTACAGAAACACACACGTCGTAACATCCTATATGTTATGTAACGTTATCCACCGCTCCATTTATTGATTTTTCGCCAGCTTCGTTGGAAACAGATGCACATAGCTGAGAGCTGCGTAACCAAAACAGTGGAAAAGCGAGCGGACTTGCATAGTTCACCTTTACGGTGCGTTCACACCAAACGCGATGAACGCGATGAACGCCACAACTTTCCATTAAAAGTCAATGTAAATGGCGCGATGGCGCGTCGGGCGGCGCCTTTTGGGCGATACGAGCGACGCGATGAAGCGATGACGCGGCCATCGCATCATCGCGTCCATCGCTTGAAGTTGAAAAATTTGAACTTTTCAAGCGACATCCAATCAGTGTTGATATTCAACCACGTCACCGACACAGCTGCAGACACACATTTCAAAACATGGTGGAGAAGAAGAAGACTGTGGCTGTAGCCTCACTCACCAGACCCTCCTCCAGAGAACCTGTGGCTGTGTAAAAAAAAAACAACAACCCCCGAGGCTGTGTGTGTTTTCCTCAGATCAATAATATACATCCATGGCCGTTTCCCGTAGCTTTATGACACAACATCGTACTTTTACCGCGGTCGTAATAAAAACAGATAACGCCTGCAGAGGGTCAGAGGACCTACAGCTTCCTCCTTGTGAATATTTCATATGTATTTATATTTATTATTATTTCTCAGCCATGGTTGAGGAGAGAAAGAAAATATCGGGAGGTGGGTTGCATCATAGCGCCATGAAGCGATGGTGAAAAATGTGACAAATATGTCAAGCGACGCGATGCTCGCGTTACGGGCGATGGCATCGCGTCCATCGCGTTTGGTGTGAACGCACGGTTAATGGGATCTCATTTCGCAGACTAAGCAAGGCACACTGCAATCTTGTCCTTTTATATTTGACATGAACGAGGGAGACAGACACCAGACAGCCAAACTTCTCCCAGGAGGAAACTGATGTTTTGGTCAAGAAGGTCCAAGCTTGCAGTGGCCAAATATATGATAGCGCGCACAGACCTCCATGGGCTGATGAGGCAAATGTAGTCTGGGAGGAGGTTACTAATATTGTTAATCAGGTTTGCCCTGATACACTGACAACTGCTGCCCAGTGTAAAAAACAAACAAACAGCCAAAAGCATCAAGGGCTTTGATGGGATTGAGGTTGGGATTACGGGTAAAGTGAACATCTTTTTCCACAAATAAAGACACTTAGTACCCTTTATTTAAACCCAGTGTAAAAAAAGATGAGTAGGGTGCACAGATTACAACATAAACAAATACCATGCGCAAGGGGGATGAAATCAGAAGCACCTGTGCATAAAGGATGCATCGCCAAGCTCCGTGGCCAACCCAAGGCTGTTTTTGTTTGGCTGAGAGAGAGGTGAACCCGTTAGTTTTGCATCACAGTTTCAGAGTGTTAATTCAGTCAGGTCGAGTTTCTATTACACGCACCAATCGCCTTTGATCTGCGATCAGATGTTATGGGACAATTGATATGAATACTGTATAAATGTATCTGCTGATTCAGATAGTTGCATTGGATAGTGGTTGTTGTGATTATTTATTTCATTGAAATGCGCCTGACATTCTGGAAACCTGCCTGTGAGGTTTTGGTGACATGTGCGCCTTTCAGCCAAATTACCACTCGACCAGCTGCGCTCCGTCTGCACCGAAAGTAGACCAGGTTGGAGTTGGCAATCTTTCAGCACACTTTCGGCACAGCCTTTTGGTACGAAATTGCCACTGTGCCAAACTGAATCTGTCAACACCTCCTCCCCCTGCTGTGCCGCCATACTCATCTCAGCGCAATGTGTACATCAACATACTGTGTCATTTTATCCACATCTGAACGTCTGATGATCACAAATGACTTGAGGATTAACTATTTGTCTTTTGTCAGAATAGTCAAGATATTTACCAGATCCTGAGATGTAATTTCATTTCATTTTAATTAGTTTTCACTTTTCACAACAACAATATAATAGCCAATTTCTTGAAAATAATTGACTTAAAGACTTGTGTTCAGCAGATCATGCATATAATAATAAGGTATACCTGAGGGACTGGGGGCCCCTTATGTAGTATTTTCAAATTAACGCATTATTCAGTATGGATATTGTTACCTGTAAGAAGCACATGGGTTGCAAATCGCCTTCATTTTTATTTTGGCATCCTTCAAACACAGCATCTGTACTGTATGTCTCACACCTCGTGGCTGTGTCACGTGATCTTGAGATTCAGCTTTCCATGCGTGACTTGGGCAGTTGCCAGTGAAAGCAGACAGGGAGAAAATCATACTGACATCATTCCAGCCACATACATAACTGACATCTCCTACTATGGTTTCAGTGTCTGGGCTGAATCTAAATATGACACAGACATGAAAATATAAAAATATAGCAGCTGCATGTGGACACAGTGACATTATAGTGACATTTTCTGTCAGAAATAAATCAGACATTAATTCATAATAAAAAAATAAAAAAATTCCAACATTTAAATAGCCTGCTGGTGGCCATTATCTGAGGCAAACTTTGTGGGGAAAGATGGAGCTGGCAGTAGCAGCATTGCAAGCAGAAGCACAGTCACACTCACTCAAATTTGATTTGTTTCTTCCATAATTAATAATTCAGTAATACAGATATTTAATATTTCAAATATAATGTGATTGAGTCCAGTGTTTTTCTGAGCCTTGATGTTCTGCCACTGTGAATACTAACACCCTCAATTACATACAGAGCCCTGAAATAAAGTATGATAGAGGCTGCATCCATTAGTTTGCACCCGGCTTCCACCCCTGACAACGGTGAAATGTTTTAGTATTTTCAGTTAAAGGTCAAGTAAAGTCATCAGAGAAATTAAACTGCCATTTAATCCAAGCGTGCAGTAGGAGAGATGAGGAACTAAAATCAGAAACCAGACCACTTAGACATGAACGTGACATTGACTCTTTAATAATTGGTTTTGCTGTGCAGTAAACAATATAGCCATCAACAAGACAAAGGCTGTTTTTAGAACACCATCTCAGGCTGCAGCAACAGCACCCACCCAGGAAAGTGCGGGCCATTAAGAGTTATCATTCTTCATTTGTGATCTGTTACGGGTTAATATGTTTTTCTGCCTCAGGGTGTGTTTTCCTAGCCGTATGTGATGCATGGACTTCTTAACACTTGTGTTACTCTTGCTACTGGAGTACAATTTAAAGTATCGTCAATTTTCTATTGACCTTCTGTTATGGGTGTTTGTTTCTTTGCTGTATGGGAAATAAGTGAAATGTATCCTTTACAAATCCATTCTTTCTGCTGCAGGCGAATAGTGTTTTCATCACCATAATCATATTGACTTTGGCAAAACATTCATACCATTGGCGCAGTGGTAGCAGTGTAAAGTCATCATAAACTATGTCCAAGTCTGTTACTTGTTGACAAATAATTATGACAAAGCAGACAATGATCTGTTTAGCCCAGACACTATCACACTTGAAGCAAAGTGTTTTGTTGTTTTAGATATTAGTGTTGTAGAGTAAGAAGTGGAGTGTAAGTGTGGGTGGGAAACAAGTGGGGGTAGGCAAGACAGAGACAATCTTTTCAAGCAGGTGTGGAAACTCATGGCAGGATCGAATTACAGATGATAAGTCTTATTTTTTTTCTTGGCACGACATCATTAAAACAACAGCTACCAGGAGCTGGAGTCTATCATCCAAATTCTGCACTTGTTCTGTGTAAAACCGCACAGATTTTTAAATGCATTTACAAATGGCAGCAAGTTTCATGTGAAGACAGTTGTCTCCTGAAAGCTTTTGCATGATGTAATCCAGTAACTGTTGGATTGATTGACGACATCACAGGGTCTGTTTTTTCCATCTCTTTCACTTTTAAATTCCTGTGGTTTTATAGATGAAAGCAGACCCTCCTGGTGGTGCCTCCAAAGACTCGCTATCTCATATCAAGAACCTGTCCTCAATGAGAAAAGTGACAGTGTGATAGTGTGAATTCACGTGTGAGTGATTGTGTGATTAAAAGACAGAATAAATAGATAAACACTTATAAATATGTTAGTGAAATTAGATTAAAAAGAGGTAAAACAGTTGATTACAATTATTTGACGTATTAAAATGATATTAAAAAGGGTTAAAAACTCATAATTCATTTAGGTATTAAAAATATGCATTCATGGGTTAAAAATGGATTTAAATGTGTTTAAAAGTACATGTTCAAAGGCAGAAAGCTCATAACAGTGCAGTGAGGTTAAGAGGATGTGTTTTCGGTGATTGATTAAGTTTGCCTACAGGCCTGAAGGGGGAGCCCTTGCCTCTCGATGCTTCACTTGTAATGAAGCTGGCAAAGGGTACACCACGGTTCAACCGTGTCCTGTCTCTTCATTTACATTTCCCTCTTCAGAGACGACATTACAACAGCATTACCCATATGGTCAACAAACTAATATGACTGGTTTATACTAACTTGCAGCTTGTGAGAAGCCACAGCAGTAATGTTGAGCCACCATTATAATATATATACTAGTAGAGAAACCCCTAAATGGATAAAAATGCTGAAGAAGATATGTTGCAAATCAAAACATTGACCTTTATTAAATCTTGTGTCCATACATTTTATTCTCTTTCACCTCAGGGAAAATCCTGAATCCCAGTTCCCAAAACTGGACCAAAGGACTGATCCAAACAGCAAAATAGGTGTTGCCAGATTAGTTGGTTTTTCCACTACATATTAACACCTGTTTACAGTCTGTTTTAGCTGGGTTTTGCCCGGAAGGCTCTACGGAAACCTGGCACACTCCTGATCGAAGTCATACGTTGAGAGAGCGCTGTTCACAAATGCCAGAATGAACGCATTCACAATAACGTTCATCAAGCTGAAATACAGTAGGTTCAGTTCACGTTCAGCCAAAATATTAACGAGTTCATGAACGATCGTTCAATGAACGCGTTCAGGCACAACACTGGTGTTTGTATGTATAATATGTGTTTGGAACACAGTTGACATGAATGCATAGAGTGGCATCTGCTTTACAGAATAATGTCCTATTCCCAGTATGTCTGAATAAATAACTTTCTCCACTCAGTGGCTCGGTTTTCTGTTGTTTTGAGCTCTTGTTTCCTTCATTTCCTCTTATATTTTGTAGTTCAGTTCTTGTGTGTTTTGTTATAGGCCCAATTCCAATCCGACCCCTCACAGACTCACTGACTTAGAGGCGCGTTCACGGGAAGTCCGTGAGTGTGTGAGGGCTGTTCCGTTGTCAGATCATCAAGTCAGTGAGTCAGTGAATGAGCCCTTACTGCCCCCTTACCATAAGTCAACACCGACGCTGACTTAGCGCAAGGGAATTACCCACAGTTCATAGCGTTGTGAAGTAAAATACAGCGGATGGCATCGGAATCTGTGTGTGTGTCTGTGTGTGTATGTATGATGATCTGACAAAGAGGTGACCGCATCCCAAGCTTCTAAAAAAATGGAAAATCTAAAGAAAATTATAGCTGCTGCGCAGCAATGGGTCGGGTCCGGGCTAATTTTGGCAAATTCTGAGCAACAAACAGGAGAACAGGAAGACAGGACAGTTGACCTTATTCAATTTGCACCAGTTGAGGATTGAACCCACAACCTGTGGAACCAAAGACCGTTGTCTATCGCACTGAGCTAATTGACAAGTGGCAGTGCAACAGTGGCTTCACAAATTGAGTAAGCCATTCACTGTCGTGCAGGCAGATTTGAAACCACAGTAAAAAGAAAAATCAGTTTTTGAGGTAAAATTCTGATATGTATTTGTCAAACATCTACTATGAGTCTAAGATGTTAGGAGCCTTCGCACATGGTCCAGTCCAAGCTATTTGGATTTTTAAATTTAGAGGCTTGCTGTGATGCCACCATCAGTACAACTGTCTTGTGTTTCATGTTGAGGACATCTGACATTTTGATCTGTCATCATCATCATCATCATCATCATCACCCTTGCTGGGTCTCGAACCCACAATCTCTGACACCGAGAACCAGCTCCTAACTCACTGAGCTAATTAGCTGGTAGTGAGACCTGCTGTGTAGCTTCATTTATCCACTCAGGTGAGCCAGTGCCCGGGCAGCTGTTGTGATGAAATGGTCAAAAGTCAGAAATTCAGTCATCTAAACAAAAATCTGATAATACATAAATTGCATCTTGACAGCATGGAAATGTTGGTGATTTGTTTTTAATGATACGTGTTTTGCTTCATAAGAGAAAATATGATGTTTAAAAATTCCACTCACATTGACTGCAGTTGTTTCCATGAGAGCAGAATTCAAAATGTTCTCAAAAATTCAGTTTTTGAATTAAAATTCTGATATTTGCCAAACTTCATCAACCATGACTCCAGAATATTCTCTTTTTTTTCAGGAAGATTGAAAATGTATTTATCAAGAATTTGATGGTATATGTTTACAGTACTGTTTACAGTCAAACGTTTTCATGCACTGTAGGCTCAATTTTTGCTTAATCAAAAATCCGAGAAACAAGTTTTGTGGAGGACGGTCTGGAGATGCTCTGTAGCAAGTTTGGTGTCAATTGAGCAAAAATTGTGGGAGGAGATACATTTTAAAAGTTTTACAGTTATTGAAAAAAACAGAGTGATGGACTTCATAATTTGTAATGAGTTTAAGTGGACAAAAGTTTCAGCAGTATTGAGGCTACATTGTGGTGAAGTTTCAACACTGTAGCATCTACCGTTGGTTTGGTAGGAATTTTTAAAGTTTTTTGGCACATGTCCTTGGAGTTGAGTGAATCTGGCATGGGGTCGGACGTTTCTGTGAAGTTTGGTCAGTTTTCACCCATGGGAAGTATGACTTCCTTGGAAGAAGAAGAAGAAGAAGAAGAAGAAGAAGAAGAAGAAGAAATAATTCCTAGGAATACAATAGGTTCCTGGCAGCTTAGTTGCCCGGACCCTAATAAAGGGTAAACAAACTCTAATCTTGTGTTTTGGGCCCCTGGATCACATATGTTTCTGTATGTGGGTGGTTTTCTTTACACTGGTGGCAAATCTCTGTGAAATATCTGGCTCCAGCCCTATAAATAACCAAACAAAAGTTTTTCTTTTCTTTTCTTTTTTTGTTTTAATCAGAAAATGTAATATGGTAATTGACTCTTGTCTTACATTCTTCACACAGGACCTGATTCTACCACAAACTGGGTCAGAGACTGAGTGTGGTGAGAGCACACCAGCCACCTGGCCCTATTTTGACGAAATGCACAAGGCATTGGAGGACAAGGACTCAGTGAAACCCCTGAACCCCATAGCCACAGTGGTTGACTCTGATGTCGCAGAGGAGCTGGACGAGGCAGTGGACACCTCCTATCCAGGCTCCAGCTCCTCTGCGACATCAGAGTCAACCGCAGTCAAGCAGCCACACTCCCCATCTCCTGGTCCATCCACATCTGCAGACCCCACTGCCTTCAAGACCTAAAACAAAAAGAAAGAATGAGGTCCTGGAGTACTTGAAAGACTACAATGAAAGGCAGGAGAAAAGACAGAGGGAAGACAAAAGAGCAGCAAATGGACAAGCTCATTGGGATTCTTGGCAAGTTGGTGGGGAAGAACTAGTTTTTCTTTCCCATTGACATGGGCCCTGTCTCAATATCCGCACTTCCCCCCTAATGTCTTCCCTGAAGTGTGCATTTCTTGAAAGTGCACTTAGGGGTATAAGTGTGCAAGGGACCAAGGACCCTTTTTTTTTTTTTTGGATGGATGATTGAGTCGATTATTAAATTTCCAAAAATCTAAAACTGCATCAAGACTTCACAAATGTGAAGTTTGCAGTTTTTCTTATGTATCTCAGATTTTTTTTTTTTTTTGCCTTGAGTGTTTCTGCACTAGCAAGAGTGCCAACAAGGGGCACTTTATTTAACTAGAATGTAGTATGGAAGAGTTTGGTCTATTAAAGAGCTCCAATGTTCTCTTGTATTTTTCCAGTTTTCAAAGTGTGATATTATGTTAATCCATCCATACAATGCTTAAAGCAGAAGTAAGTGATATATTTGTGTTAATATAAGTCTTAAATAGTTGTATCTTCCGACAGCAATCACTTACATAGAGTGTTTGGACTGAAACACGGGTCTGTCAGTCCCTCTGCTCTGCTCTGAGCCGAAGAGAAAACTTTTCTTGTATCCTACAGTTTTTATCCAATGAGGAGAGAGAACGGCATGCAGGGCTGTGTGTGCAGCCAAGGGACGCCGTGAATGTGGCGACGTAGGGACGAGGACTGTTATGGTGCGTTCAAGGCAACTCGTATTTTTCCGACCTGTGAAGTCGTACCAGTTCGATCTGGTACATAGACTGTAAAAAAAGACGTACTGGTACGAGTTCATGGGTCAGAAGTTACGAGTGGCCGTTATAGTGACTTTCACAGGTAAAACAGGTCGGAGAAACACGAGTGGGTTGCCTGGAACGCTACAAAGTCGTAAGTTGTGACTTGAAGCTGTAATTTACGGTTTCAAAAGCCTGCCTGGAACGCAGCATTAGCCAAAACGACCGGACCACTTACTTCTGCTTTAACTGCATATCTGAGGACTTGGAGAACAAATTCAAAATTATATCACAAACATCTTCTCAGTGCTTCATAAACATGTGATGAACCAGACGAAATAATATACTAACCTGTAAAAGGACTACTTTGACACAAAATGCATCCAAATTTTAAATCACTGATAGAATAGCTTTGGTTGATCAATTATTATAATTAGCTCCACATTGTGCACTCAATACCACAGGCACATCTAAAAAATCCTTTAAAAACATCTAAAGCAGATGCCCTGTATGTACTGGGAACTGGGTGGCCATATGTCGTCAACACCTCTCTTGCACTGTTTCCACCAATACTGCACGGAAGATTCGCTGGCTACTTAGGCTGAGGGTATTGTTTGCATGGTCATGAGCCTCTTCCAACCAGCTGCTGTTGCCATAATGTGTATGTATTGTGGATTGCACAACAGGTGGCCAGGGGCGGAGCTACTGGGTGACCGTGGCCACCACTGGTCACTCTCCGGCCACCCCCACAGATGGGGCATAATTTGACAAAACACGGTTCTGTAGCACAGAACGTTTGTTCCGCCTATCCGCCATTTCTGCATGGATGCATTTTACTGCAGCACACAAACTTTCCGCAGGAGCAGTGTTTATGGTCTATGGAGCTGCAATTGAAACTGAGCAGCGGCCATGTTTTATTCCTACTAAAATAATAAATTCAATGTAGGGCAGTGGGAACAAGTAGAAATAAATGTATTAACCCTCTAGGCGCCAAAGTCGCATTATTGCGACAGGCAGCATGCTTGGATAAAACAGCCCATATCTTTAAATCTACTGCCCTATATTGTTACTGCTTGGTACCACTAGATGGCGAACACGTTCAGCTTCAATCCTGACGTCATTTGTGGGTGTGTTTTTCTACAAAATATCTGAGGAAAAAAAGTTTGATTGGCGCCCAGGCGCTCTGCTTTTTCTCGCGGAGCTCACGCAGCTCACGCAGCTCGGAGCGACCAGGAAGTGATCTTCAGGTCTTGAGAAACACCGTGCGCCCCCCCACACACCACACACACACACACACACACACACACACACACACACTCGTCAACCCCCCTCCGCCTCCCTCCCTCCCTCCCAGCCCCGCCGAGCCGTGTCGCGGTAGTACCGCGGACGAGTGGCGGTGCCGGCGGGGCTCCTCGCTCGTTTCAGCCGCTGTATGACAGACTCCCGGCCGGGGGGGAGGAGGGTGGGGAGCCCCGGCGCCGCCGACGACCGGGAGACCCCCCTCCCTCCCCCAGCCGGGGGGAAGTCTGTCATACGGCGGCCGAAGCGGCTGAGGAGTCCCGCCGGTGCCGCTGCTCGTCCGCGGTACTACCGCGACACGGCTCGGCGGGGCTGGGAGGGAGGGAGGCGGAGGGGGGGGGACTGTAAATGTGCTCCAATCACACCCCTGTTCCTTTACTTTGAGGATTAGATGTCAATATAATTTTTTTTCCTGTGTAAATATGTTCCAAATTCAGTTTTACTGGAAGTCACTAATCCAATGGGGCTGCCACCCGGTGACGTCACAATATGCAAATTAGATGAGTACATTTACTCCTATCACAAACTTTAGGTCATTATGAATATTTTTCTCATTTACACCATAGATTTATCCCTGACCATTTAAAAGCTACAGCCTTGTGAAATCCTGAAATCCAAACTTAATATTTTCCTAAATAAACTCTGGCGCCTAGAGGGTTAATACTTACATTTGTGGAGATTTCTTGATAACAAACTAAACAGCCATCTAGATGTTTCTGGTATCCAGGCTATGTATTGCCACCCCTATGAGTAATGGTCTTGCCCTGGCCACCCCAATAAAAAGTTTCTGTTTTTTCAGTTACTTTGGTGCATTTCTCAGAGCAAAATGACCAAATAGTCTGATTGCGTACCATTTAATGCAACACAGTGATGCCTATTATGTAAATAAATGGTAAATGGTCTGTATTTATATAGCGCTTTTACTATACCTGAACGATACCCAAAGCGCTTTACAGTACATCACATTCACCCATTCACACACACATTCACACACTGACGGCGGAAGCTGCCATGCAAGGCGCGAACCACGACCCATCAGGAGCAAGGTGGGTAAGGTGTCTTGCCCAAGGACACTACGGTAGCAACCGGGACAGAGCGGGATTCGAACCGCCAACCCTCTGATCTGAGCATTAAACCACAATAATGCAGGTCTCGATAATCCAATGGAATAGAGTTTATCAAGGAGTAGGTAGCGATCTACCATGTCAAAGGCCTTCGTCAGGTCTATAAAAATGGAACCAGTTAATTGACCTTTGGCAAGGGAGGAAAATATAGCATTTGTAAATTTGAGAAGTGCAGTAGTGGTGGAGAAGCTTGGTTGGACACCAGATTGAGATTGACTGGATCCATTAATGTACTGTGAGAATTGGTTAAATATTAGTTTCTCCAAAATTTTAGCCATTGAACTAATAGAAATTGGCCTGTAGTTGTTGACATCTAGAGGATCACCACCTTTGTGCAGTGGAGCTATTTTGGCACATTTCCAGATGAAGGGGAGAGAGCATGTATATTCGGACATATTGAATAGATTAGCAAGAGGATACATTAATATGTGGGAAGCAAGTTTAATAAACTTAGCCTCTATTCCACCAGGACCAGCGCCACCTTCCTTGAGTTCACAGATAAACTTCCATTGGTGAAATTTTGTGAAAGGAAAACAAGCTCACATCAATGGTCTTTGTGGGAGTGTGAGAAGAAGCATACGATAAGTCAACAAATGAGGAGCTTCCAATGGTTTAGAAATGATTATTGAGCAAGTTAGAGATGATAGGGGTGTCATTTACAATTTCATTATCAATTTTGATTGAGTTTATGGAACCCTTTTGAGACCTGTTGAGAATATTGTTAATATATTTCCAGAAATGTCTAGGGTTTTGAAAATCTTGAGAGAGACAGTCCTTGTAATAGTTGGATTTAGTTAACTTGGTTTTGGTTTTAGATAGATTCCTTAGAGATCTGTAGGATTCCCAGTCGATCGGGTCTCTTGTGAGTCTGTATTTTGCCCAGGCCCTGTGTCTTGTTTTAAAGAGATGAATTAGCTCAGGGTTAATCCAGGGTAAGTGATGACCTTTAACCCTGATTGTCTTCCATGGAGCATGTAAATCAACAATATTCATAAACTCAGTATACAAGAAGTTCCATGCATCCTCAACATAAGGAATAATATCAAAGCGCTCACAATTAATATTAAGTACATCCTGAATAAAATTATCAACATTCACACTTGTCTCATTCCAATGTATTTTGAAGGAGGCCATGGTATTCTAATCTTCCAAACACAGAAAATCACACAATGATCGCTGAAACAGTCAGATAGGACCTGATTCAGTGATCCTGTCGGGTTTGGAAACCAGAATCCAGTCAAGAAGAGATGCCGACCTCTGATCTATTCTAGTTGGCTCATTGATGAGTTGCGTGAGATTTGCGCTACCAAGTAGAGGTATATCATTCGCGTCTAGAGCAGTTAAGAGCTGTAGTTCACAAAGCGGGCTCACACAAAACCTAACATTATCAACATTATTTGTGCTAAATTGTAGTTTTCTTTGCATGAAAAATTATCTTAAAATATCACAAACAACATCTGTGAAATCCATGGCACAATTCAAACAGGACCAGAAAATATTTTTTATCTACCCATTGAATCTCTTTGATAATTTTTCCCTTTTGAGCACCCATGTACTGGAAACGGAAGGGCACCACTCTATGGAGAGTGGCCAGTCTTGTTAGGCTAGCATGTCTTAGATGTGATTGCCCAAGCTGCCCTCTTTCCTCTGTTCTCTCTTCACAGGAGGAGCTGTCCAAAAACCTTGTTCCCCTTGTCCTTTCTGTTTCCTCCATGAAGCATCATAGTCTGGCCTCAACACATAATCACTGGTGTTCTGTGCAGTTAACTGACATCAAAATTATTATGGTATAAAAAGTAATGTATATGGTCCTATGTGATAATATGCACACATCTCGAGAATACACCACCTTCCCCCCGTCACACTCTGACAAGGATCAATTCAAAACTTTTCTCTCATTAGAACATGGAGTGACTGTGCCACCCTGACCTGGTGTTAACTACCTGTCTATCCTGCTGTAAATTCTGAATTCCTCACCCATCCGTGTCACAACTGAAATCCACCCCATAGCTGTAGCTGCTGTGTAAACCTCTCCCTTGGGGGTTCAGCCCATTAGGATAAATAGGCACAGTAAAACACATGCTTCTGTGGAGGCTTATCCCCTATAGCCCCAACCTGCTTGCACAGCATCACATTAACTCTGACACCCCTTTATGTGCAAAGCGCATTTCCAGCAGTTGTACAGTGCTCATCAACAACCGCAGACACAAAGACTTGTATTTCCCAGAGGCATTAGAGATCCGGTGGAGTTCACAGGGAACACTGATATCCATAATCCGCACGGTGGTTTAGTGTTGCTGAGGTATTTTCCCTCAGAGAGGAGGTGTCTGTTTTTCAACGAGCCATGCATAGGCTTTGTGCTACAATTTGTTGCCTTGTTAATGATATCTCATTTGCCTTTCATCCGAGTCAAATGAGAAGTCTATTCCTGGGATTAGCTGGGGGAAAACCATGACTTCATCTTGCGGATTATAAAATGGGAAATTCTTTAATTTCACTGACTGAATTTTGTAGTTTAAAGATTTTTGACAACACCTGGGGCCAAATGTATAAAACTCTGTGAATATTAAACGACAATTCCAGGTGAATTCAACTCAGGGGTGTATTTCCATATCATTTTAGGTCTAAAAGAATGAATCTGAAGATTTTCAGTTTAATCGCTCCTGTTTTGCAGTAGCTGCGTCTTTCCGCGCATCGCCACGGCAGCAATGAATGGGAGTGGATGTAAGTTCCGCTTCTTAGGCAGTTTCCATCCCTCACAGCCGCGATTTTTTTCCACAGACAGCATCAGATGGAGACTCAAACATGCACCCAGAAGTTTATTTACTTCAAGCAAGCCGACATGTTTGTAAAAGTCGATCTAATTCAAAGTCTCCCGGAGTCTCGCGCGAGACCCAAGTTGCCGTGCTCGGTGTGTTCAGGGGGCGCATGACGTCTGTCCGACTACCCATTTCTCCGACCACCCATTTCTCCGACTCCGACCATACATTTCTTTATTTTTGCGTCCATCAGTCCGACCTCCCACTTCTCCGACTTAAGTAGCCCTAACCCTTAACCTTACCCTAAACCTAACCTCAACACTGTAGAATGGGTAGTCGGAGAAATGAGCCGTCGGACTTGTGGGCAGTCGGACTGATGTATGCTCCCCGTGTTCAGGTGCAGTGGGAAAAGCTACCGTTTGTGTCATAAACACAGGAATATCAACTCTTTACTTGCTTCAAGTAAAAAAAACTTCTCGGCGCATGTTTGAGTAGCCACCTGACGCTGTCTGTGGAAAAAAATGTACACTTCAAGCAAGTAAAGAGTTGATATTCCTGTGTTTGACACAAGCGGTAGCTCCCACAAATATACAAAACAGCTATACATAATTTTTGGCCAGTAAAAAATCTTTCTGGCCAGTAGATTTTTAAAGCTCACTAGCCAGTTGGCCAGTGAGCAAAAAAGTTAAGTTTGAACCCTGCCCACGTACATATATTGAACCAGGAGACACAGATTCAGTTTGAGACACAGTTCCAATCTTATTGTAATCGGACATACTGTATAGTGAAAACAAAATAGTTTGTTACAATGTACATTAGGCCTGTAACGATACACATGTCGAAATCGAAACCGCGACACTCTAAAGGTGCGTTCACACCGGACCTTTCATTTTTTCCCTGTCGCTCGTATCGCTCCAAAAAAAACGCCCCGTCGCTCAGCTGCAGACGCTCGTCAATTTGTCTCAGAGCCACAGACTCGCATTTTCGCTTTGATGACGTCATGCCCACTGCCATATGTCTCTGTTACACCGGCACCACCGGGATTACGGCAGCCAATCAGCGCTGAGCGACGAGCGACTGCCGGCCTCAGAGTTGTTTTTTTGGTCGACTATTTGGGTGAAGTTATAATTGTTATTGTTATATCGTCGCTGTCTGATGAAAACCACGTATGTCCGTTTTTTTTTATTTTGAGTTTTTTCGACAGATAGAGTGATCAGCTGTCCCTCTGTAAACAGTAAGCTTTGGATATCAAAATGACCAATGAAACGATGTGAAATCACGTCATCTAATTTTCACGTATCTCCATTTGATGTCAGAGCTGTCAATCAAGGCGCGTATCTCCAACTGTTTTGTCGCGCGACCTTTTTTTTTCAACAAGCCTCTCCCTCTCGGAAGCAACAGCAGCGGCTCAAAACAGTGTCAAGGTACAGTAACAACGATGGTTATTGTTTGTTGTCGACTGTTTTCAACTCTAGCTGACATTTATTACCAATTGATTTTATTTTGTTCAGACAAAGTAACGCCACTCAGTATCTTCATCGACCGCTGAGCTGACGCCGACGGACGTAATAACTTTATACCTGTAGCCACCGTAGCTCACCATAGACTAACGTTACCTGGCTTGCTAGCCGGCAAATAAACTCGGTTGATAACAGCTTTGGTTTTACGTATTATGAGATTCACTCAAACATGTTTTTCACCATCAAACTCGAGTAACGATAGCCTATAATATTGCCGTCATGAACGTGACCGTAAAATGTCTTAGCCTAATCTTTGAGTGAAAATCCTGGTGTTTTCTTTCTAGCAGTAGCGCGCTAGCTCGCGTCAGTCTACTAAATGCTACAGAATAATTATGCCATCATTGATTTTAAACGTTGTGTACTATGTGTCCTAAACCATACGAGGTGAAGTATGTAGACTACAGCTTCTTCACAGACTTCAGCCAAGTAAACATCTGCAAATCAATCCGACCTGGTAGGAGTGCTGGAGATCCTACAGTGCATGACCTCCGTGCCATCAGGTAGTTTTTATCTTACTGTACTGTATTTTTTCCCCGCAAATATTGACTTCATTTTAAGTGCATTGCTGTAACACATAAAACATCAGCATAACATAACAAATCATAATCATAACATAAAAAATCTCATGTTCAATACATCAAAACTTGACTGTGTCCCCCCCCCCCTCTTTTTTTTTAATCTACTAGGTACAATGTGGATGGCACTACAGAGTACAAAATACACCACTCCGACAACTGGGAAGCCTATCCATCCCCATCACTTCGGAAGACGTGTGTCGCTGTTGTCCCACTCTACACTTCGAGCCATAAGACAACAGCAGTGAAATATAAGCACCTGCAAGACCTCAGGGAAGTTCTGCCGAAGGACTTCCATGGCTTCTACAATGCACTTGATCATGAGTGAAGATCGACAAGTTGCACATGGACACACAGCATGCACGCACACATGACAGACACACACACAAACAAAACTCACTCACTTACACACACACACCACACATACACGTGATGGTGCACAGCTACCACAGTTTAATTTTTTGCTGTGACTGGCTTGTGTACGGGTCAGGTTATTTGGTGTTGTGGTGAAGCTGGAGGTTTGGGAGGTCCAAAGCCAGGTGTCATGACAGCTCTCTCTTTTCCTTACAGGTGTGAGGAGTGTGCTGGCTCACTGTGAGACCAAGAGAGGTGTGTCCAGTGTCAGAGCTACAGGAAGGACCAACAGGTTTAGATGACCCCCTGTGTGAGGGATGCCGGAGGTGGGTGAAGCCCCAGCATGTGGACTTCCATGGGGCGAAAGAGGTGTGGTTGTAGTGAGATGTGTGAGGAACACCCATGTGCACCAAGTCCATGGACATGCTCCCTGAACGGGAGAAGACTGTGACACAGCTTGTACAGTGGTTGAGGGTGCCAGTACCAGCTAGACTGGTGCTTTGGCCTGGCTGTTAAAGCTCCAGTTGGTAAGTTGACGAAAGTGAAAGTAAACTCCGCGACTTGGTCGGAAATTTCAAGACAATACTCCGTCAGGTCCCTTTATGAACCTCTGCCAAGCGCCCCACACACACACAGACACACACAAAGTAGCCATTCACGCACCCACAGAGAAAAAAAAAAAAAAAAAAAAGATGTACCGTATCCATAGCACGACGTGTAGGAGCGGCGATTGGCTGCTCCTCCTGCTCCCTCTACCTGACTGGTGGAGAATCGTCAGGCGCGGTGGATTTTGGCAAATACGATTACAGGCTGTAGGTGGAGCCAGAGGAGTTGGATTTTGTCCTAAATTACTCATTTAATGTCTGACCATCAGAATATAGTGACAATTCCAGCAAATATGACTGAATAATTGTTACCAACTGAAGCTTTAAAGTGAAATTCCGGCGTAAGTGTAAACCATGGTCAAACACACCGTAACACCGAGTTAGACCCCCCCTCGAGAGATCAATTTGCCCGACCGCTACATTCACGAGATCCACCAACTTCAGCAAATACCGCAATATCGCCACACACGGCGCTGTCCGGATCCACTGTCTGACCGCAACCAAAACGCCACCATTTGCCCAAAATAATGCTCAGAACTGCATCAAATGTCATCAATAGTACACACAGGGTCCCAGCACGTAGTACGAGTTGTCAAACATCTGCTAGCTTTGCCTGTTTTCTTTAGCAAGGAGATGCAACTCAACTCACCTACTTCTCCTCCTGGAGCCGCTCGTTGTGGAGGAAGCCCTGACGAGTCGATCACCGAGTGCACCGGAGTTCCGCAGCTCAATCAACAATTACCTCATGGAAATACAATCAGAGTTTTTTTTTTTTTTATCTTGCATATCACTTTATAACTATTATTATCGAGTGCTGGCCACGATATAGGCGCAAATGAGCATTTTTAAGAGCTGCGGAACTCCGGTGCACTCGGTGATCGACTCGTCAGGGCTTCCTCACCAACAAGCGGCTCCCGGAGGAGAAGTAGGTGAGTTGAGTTGCATCTCCTTGCTAAAGAAAACAGGCAAAGCTAGCAGATGTTTGACAACTCGTACTACGTGCTGGGACCCTGTGTGTACTATTGATGACATTTGGTGCAGTTCTGAGCATTATTTTGGGCAAATGGTGGCGTTTTGGTTGCGGTCAGACAGTGGATCCGGACAGCGCCGTGTGTGGCGATATTGCGGTATTTGCTGAAGTTGGTGGATCTCGTGAATGTAGCGGTCGGGCAAATTGATCTCTCGAGGGGGGGTCTAACTCGGTGTTACGGTGTGTTTGACCATGGTTTACACTTACGCCGGAATTTCACTTTAAGCTGTGAGATTTGTACCCTGCAGGCTCAGGTTTTAAACCAGTAACCATTCTCTTCCTTTACCAGTCTGACTTGTTTACTCAGGTGAAGGGAGAGAACAGTCTCCCTTCACCTGAGTGAAATCTGTGTCTGTATGACTCTTGGTCAAGCTGCAAGTTCAGGGCCCAGCCTCTAAAGTGCAGCTTGACCAAAAGTCATACAGTCACACACATCCAGACACAGATTTCACTCAGGTGAAGGGAGACTGTTCTCTCCCTTCACCTGTGTAAACACACACACACACACACACACACACACACACACGCGCGCATACATGGCACGCACATACGTACAGGCTGGCCCGACCCGTTGAGAAAGAAGGAGTGTCACTACCATAGACTGTAAAAAGAATGGACGTAGCGTCCGTGACGTCACCCATTGGTTTGGGGGAGTCTGTTTTGTGCCGCTACTACGGGGGTTTGAACCGCGCCATGTTGGATTCTACTTGCCATATTTGGAGCGGTGCGGCCGTTGGCCGGCCGAGAACCCGCCCACTGGCCTCGAAGCAGCGGTCTCCGGACCTGTCACTCAACGGTTCTGCGCCCTAATTGGCCAGAACTTTAAACCTAATAATAGTAAAACGGTAGAGTTTTAAAAAAAATTCACCCCCCTCAGAGTGTGTGCGGGGGTAGAAACTATCGGTTGAGACCAAAAAAATAAAATGTACCAGGCTGTAAATATGTTTTTTTAAGCTGTAAAATCGGCTATTTTAACATGGGGCTCGATTGGAGTTGCTCCCTTCTGGAGCCAGCCCCCAGCGACAGCCCAGGGGATTGCAGCTTTTTGAATGCGGAAGTGAGCTTCACTTCTCAGACCGACAACTGCCCCCTTGGTCACTACCCGATTTGCAACGCTACCCGATCTGTGACAGCCACGTACGGCAACTCCACTTGGACAAACTTAGTGTAATTGACTTAGGATCACTGCCCTATGTGCGTCGCCAGAGACGGTTTATCTTTTTATTTATTTTTTTAAATACTTTATTAGTAATGTAAACTGAGGGTTGGTTGTGGTGGTCTGGATCTTGATGCTCAGAAAACAGGAACACAGGCGGACTTTTAATGTTTACTGTCCTCTTTTCTCGCCGGCCTCATCACCATGACAACCACAAACAATCACAACTACCACAACACTCACTGAATAAACGAGTCTGCCGCGGCTGTCTTATGACGGACCTACGCGGTTTTTATTTTATTTTATTTTATTTTTTAATCATTTTCACAGTACCGTATTTTAAATTCACAGAACTTTAAGCATGTACGCAAATCGGGCAGTGCCCAAATGAAGTTTGTCCAAGTGGAGTTGCAGCGGGGGGCGACCGCCATTCCGAAGGACCGCCATTCCGACGGTCTGCCAGTCCGAAAATTCCCGAAGGTCCGTCATTTCGAACTTCCCGAGGGGCCGCCGTTCCGAATGTGTTTTATTTTGAAAATTGACCGGATTCTCTCGTGGTTTGACTTCCTGCCCGGCTTGACACGACGCGCCGCGGGGACAGCGCCCGACCGGCCCCCCCCCCCCCCCCCCCCCCCCCCAAAGTTTCACCCAGGTGCGAGTCTGATGCATTACATCCATGGTCTGATGCAGCCGCGGCACTCCTGCTGAAAATAAATGTCCTTGCTCTGTGCTTTGGTTAGGTTTAGGCAATGTAGAAAGGAGTTGGTTAAGTTTAGTAAAAAGGTTAGGTAGAGGCCAATAAAATCGCAGTTAAGATGTATCTCCCCCGGGAGTCGAACCCTGATCCACCGCATCTAAAGCAGATGCTCTGACCACTACGCTACCACCGCAATTAGGATTGTTTACTGCGTGCCGTAAACCATTCAAGATTTTTTCAGGTTCGGAATGGCACCCTTTTCCCATAAATAATTAAGGGTCGGCATTCCGACAAATTAAAGTAAACGTTCGGAGTGGTGGCCCTTCGGAATGGCACCCTGGAACCAGTTGCCGTAGGCAGCTGTCCAAGATGGTGGCCGGTCAGTTTTGTCACAGATCGGGTAGCGTCGCAAATCGGGTAGTGACAAGGAGGTCCTACTGGATGCTTGGCGGAAAGGCTGACGTGTATGGGGGGTGGGGGGGATCAGTGTAGACCTGCACAAAGTGCAAGGTGCCACAGGGCCCGCCCCCCCCCCCTAAAAAAAAAAAAAAAAAAAGATGGGAGGAAGGTCTAACATGAGACACGAGTAGGAAAAGTGTTATTAAAATAAAACAGGAAATACTGTATATCAAAACCAAAACAGGTTTTACTGTTGTGACCATTTGTTCTATGATTATTTTCTAGGCTGTTTTCCTTTTAATGCCCTACTTTTATTTCTGTTGATTTATTATATTCCTATTTTTTATATCTGATTGTATTCCCTTCCCAACATTTCCTCTCTTTCTGGAATTTTATTATTTTAAGGTAACAATTTTTTCCTCTTTTTGATTTGAATTTTAATATTCTATCTTTGATTTATGTTTTACTCACCTCATTACATTCTATATTTATCAGTTTCTTTATCTTTGCTTTCCAGTCATCAGTTTTCCCTCAGTGCAAATGCAATTACATGAGACACAGTTTCCTCAGTTCCTGTTATTGCTGTGCTAATATTTAGTGTTACTAAATCCCTAGCGTTCTGTTTATGTCTGTGTGCATATGTGTGTGAGGTGCAGGGGATGATTTATATTGCTTCTATTCTTATGTTACGTTGTTTGTAGAACTGATTGATTGTTTAATAGAACAGTTCATAGAAAATAACAATGTCAAACTGTAAAGAAAAAACAGGTACCTATCTGTGTAGGACTGAGTGATATGAGGAAAATATTCCTCATATCACTCAGTCCTACACATATATATTAGGTTTCATACTTATGTATATTGAATTCTATAGCTGCTCTGCAGTCCCTCTGCAGTTGCTGCTTACAGAAGCTGAACACAATTCAAACTTGTACCTTCACCTAAAGAGAGGAAAGACAAAGACTTAAATAGAGAGTTGTCTCATGAGCTCAGTCAGCAAAGATGTTCAACATGGAATTGAATCCACTATGTTGTCACAGGGATCAAGATAATGCAACAGAAATGCATGAATATTCTCTTTGAAATCCCATCCCCACCTAATGATATTGAGGTGTAAATCAATATAGAAATCATACGTATAAACTGAGATACAGTTTGATATAATATTAGACCAATTTGAACAAAAACCCTGCTACAGAGGATTATTTGATTAGTGCAACAGAATCAGAATCAGAATGCCTTTATTTGTCATTATACTCGCGGTATAACGAAATTAGAGCCCCCCTTCAGTGCAAAACAGTTTCCATGTCTTGTAAGACAAAGTATTCAATCAGTGCTGCCATTTCTGAAATATGCCACGTATATGTGCTGGTGACATACTGTAATAACCTTCTATAATGGGAATGCTGCAGTAGAAATGTTTTTCACAGCAGTGATGAGCATCTTTGTGCTTTGCTCAGTGGTTCTGTTCCTTTAATTTTATTTATGACAATTCTGACAGAGGGAATGTGAGCAGATAGTGAAATTACTTAGTTTCTGGTACAGTTTGAGAAAACCTCTTCAATAACTATCTTCCCCTGATCTGGCAATCCAATATTCAGATGATGTTTAGCTGAGCTGCTCTGCTTTATTGAAACATTTGTAACAGCTTTCCGTTAACGGCTTCTGATATTTTACATAACGTGGCAGTACTTCGTATGTTATCTGTGGTGAGAGGAAAGATAATGTTGTTGTGTTTGGCGGCTCTCTGCAACTTAGGTATGAACACAACACAAATGTTAAGATGAAAATAGGTGAGGAGGGGCAGTAGTTAGCACAGGTGAACCCCATGTGGAGTTTGCTTGTATCCCTGTGCATGTATGGTTTTTCTTGCCAGCTTCCTTCCACAATCTCTGGGCTCTATTTTCGTAAACTAGCGCAGGCGCAGCGGATCTGCCCTGCGCTTCGCCTTCGCTTCACCAACGGGGAGTGTCAAGTAGTGATGGTAAATTCGATTCCTTTTACTGACTCGAGTCTGTATGAGTCACTCACTAAAGTGAGTCGGGTTTTCGAGTGTCTTGAGTCAGTAAAAAAAAAAAAAAAAAGTTATTTTATATTTCAAAATCTATAATTTTCTAAATGTCAATTAATAACGTGATGGGGGCGGAACTGCAGAAGAGAGACAGCAACATGCTTGTGGTTTATTTTCTGAAGAGACAGTGGAAGTGGCCCAAAAAAATATACTATATTACCGGTATTAGGCTATTATTTCACGTCCCTCATCTCTGTCAGTCAGCCCCTCCCCCTGCACCCTCTCTCTCTCACACACACACGCACTGACACAATACACAGGCACATGGACCGGTTGCGCTTTAACAGTAATAAACAAATGCGCTAAATCATATTAGCAACTGTTCAAATGCCCCCCCCCTCGCGCCATAGTATCCTGAACAATGGAGTGGAGCAGCACACTGCTCAGGTGAGGGAGCAGCTCTCTAACACAGGAGCAGTGGGGTGAGTGAGTGAGCTGAGTCGCCTGTGAACTGCGAGTCAGGTGCAGAGCAGGGAGTTGGCGAGTTTCTCGAGTTCTACGAGTGAACGGTGGGCTACGAGCATGGATGTATTGGCTACGAGTCACTGGCAGCTACTAGTAGGAGCCCCAGGAGGGGTTCACGTGCACCCCCCTTATTTTTTTTTCTAGTCTGGATTTTTTGCATCCTTGGAACCTCTAAAATAGAGATTTGGGTGATCCCCGGAACAAAACCTGTCCAAAATGTGTTTTTTGCAATGTTTTAGTACCCCTATGATACCTGTGGAATTGTTGCCAGGAATGCCAGTCAGACTGTCTTTCAAAGACTGTAGCACGCTCAAATTTCGAGCGAGCCCAAAGATAGAGATATCAATGTATTCGGGACAACCTCAGGTTTCCAGTGTGACCAAGTTTGTTAAGCTACCTTGTCAGAAAGGGAGCTAAAAACCTAATGATTTAAAGTCAGATGAAAATTTTGTGAGGGAAAAACAGCCATCTACATGTTTTCAAATGGTCCCTTGACCTGTCACCTAGATGTATGTGAATGGAAATGGGTTATATGGGTACCCACAGGCCTCCCCTATCCAGACATACCTAATTTGTGTGAATCTAATGCAGTTTTGGGGGGAGAACCATGCAGTAATTTGCATGCAGTAGCCTACAAATATGTCATTTCCGCCTATATACAAAATGGTGTATTTGACTATTTCTGCACACTGGGTGTTCATAAACAGTCACAAAATTGCATGAATTGGGTATGACTGGATAGCTGAGATGCTTGTGCATCCAATCAGCCTATTCAATTGTGATTTTAGTCCATAAAGTAGTGTATTGGCACAAATGGTGCTTATTGCTTATCATGAGCAATAATTCAATCACTCTTTGAAATGAACATTGGAGGATTTGTTCACGTGTGCTAAACAGTAATTTCACCAAATGTAGCCATTTAGTAACTATGTATGAAATGCAATAACTTATGGTCATAGGAGCAAGAAATATTGCAAACATTAACTACTGTAGGAACCAGGGACAAGTCCCCTATAGAATTCCTCTAGATGAAGCTTGATTTTAGTAGTTCTCTTCATCATCATAAATTTTTGCTTCAATGGTCTCATCTTGCTCTTCTTCCTCTTCTTCACTATCTGCCTCCTGTGTGAGTATGTCAACCAGAGATGGAGGCATTATGGGTCTAGCAGTCCACACTACTCCACAGTACTCCATAGTACTCCACAGTACTCCATCTTCATTCTTCTCTCATCCCTGGTGAAAATAATTTTGTAATATTATATGTTCTTGTTATACATAAAAAAGCAAACACAATTAACAATATAATATTATTTACCAGATGTAGGTCATTTAGGCTGCTCAGAGATGGGCGTAGCTGCCTGTTTGTAACCTGCCACTCCAAAAGAAAGTTAATGCAGTGCATGTGAAGATGATACACAAGATGGTCAGAGAGGATGAGTCCCTCTCAGCTAAGTCTGAAGTGGACCTTAGACACCTCCCACCATCACAATGCTGTCGCCATCCACCACAGTGCTGTCTCTCCACCCACATTGATCGCTGCAACCATAGAGTTGCAGGTTACAAGCGGGCAGCTACCTTGGACTGCTGGACCGATAATGCCTCCATCTCTGGTTGACATATTCACACAGGAGGCAGATAGCGAAGAAGAGGAAGAACAACAAGATGAGACCATTGAAGCAGAGACTTTTGATGATAAAGAGGAATACTAAAATCAAGCTTCCTCTGCAAGAGGAATTATGTATGGGACATGTCCCTGGTTCCCACAGTAGTTTATGTTTGCAATTTTTCTTCCTCCTATACCATTAGTTATTGCATTTCATATATGAGCTCTTGAGGATATTATTGTGTTAAGTTACTGTGTGTTTAGAGTAATGACTGTTCAGAGGAAGGAACTGTTCATGATTTGTCCTGGACCTGATGGACCTGTACCTGCTCCCAGAGGGCAGCATGCTGAACAGGTGATGGTTTGGATGGAAGTGATCACTGAGAATTGCTGTAGCTCTGGAGAGGCAACAGAGCTAGCAATATAGTCCAGGGAGGGAGGTGGACAGCTGATCACTTCTTCTGCAGACCTTATCACTTTCTG
Source organism: Trachurus japonicus (assembly GCF_045865225.1). Taxonomy (NCBI): domain Eukaryota; kingdom Metazoa; phylum Chordata; class Actinopteri; order Carangiformes; family Carangidae; genus Trachurus; species Trachurus japonicus. The sequence continues at coordinate 29,088,277 of NC_140928.1, forward strand.
CAGTCTCTTCCTGTCAGTCACAGTGCAGCCAGCATACCATACAGATGGCATGGCATACACCAGCAAACTCTCAATTGAGATGAGAAGGTCTTCCTGCAGTTTGTTCCATCTCAAGACCCTCGGAGGGGGAGACGTTGCTGGACTTTCTGGACGAGGACAGTTATGTCAGCTGACCACGATAGATCCTCTGAGATATGGATCCCTACAAACTTAAAGGTGGAAACCCTTTCCGCAAGGTCAGGAGGGGGTTGTTCAGTCTTGTGCCTCCAAAAGTCAGGATGGAAGAGCTTGTCACCAACTTTAACAGACTGTGGATGGTTAGAAAGAAAATTCTTAATCCAAGCACAGGTGGTAGGAGGGAGGTTTAGTGTGACCAGCTTGTCTGGTATGATGGTATTGAATGCCGAGCTGTAGTCGAAAAGCATCTTAACTTTCCCTGAAAATTGAGTAAGTGTGGAGGATGCCGCCCTATTCCAGCTGAGATGAAGATGTGCTTTCGTGGTTGCTATGCTAGTGGAGTAAAGGTTAAAGGCCTGGAAGTGGAGATGAACTGGGTCCTTTCTGCCGTCAATTATCAAGGGAAATGTCAACTCCCTGCCCATCAAGAGTGATGAGCCGGAGATATTGGACTCAGAAAGTAGATTGTTTCAAAATCATAACAATTGTGTACATCCCACCAACGGCTGCTGCTCAAGTTCAATGCAAAGTTTTCCATGCAGTCGTTGCTAGGATACAGGCCAAACATCCTGAGGCACTGACCTCAATGACGTTTCCCTGAAGTTCCACACTGAAGATGGAGGAGGCCATTCTGAATAACTTGGATCATCCTCTTCATGACACCTTGATGGACCAGGAACGCAGTGGTGGTGGACGGCTCCTCTGTCTTCACTGCAGGACGAAGAAAGCCATCAGGCTGAAGGTAGCTACAAAGAGTCTTCTCTTCTGCAAATTGTCAGAAGACTCTTCTGCGAATGGTCGATCACAGACAAATTAATTTGTAAAGTAATTTGTATTCGTATTTGTAACAGAAGTCCAAGGATGTTCCAGGTAGCGTCCTCGGTGGACCTGCTTGTCTTGTCGGCAAACTGATGGGAAGCAGTCCTTGATGTGCCTTAGGACCAGCCTCTCAAAGCACTTAGTGACCACGGGTGTTAGGGTGATGGGTCTGAAGTCAATGAGGCCGCTGATGGTGGTGGATTTGGGAACAGGGATTATGGTGGCTGATTTCAGGCAGTGAGGGACAGTGGCTTATGTCAGTGAGAGGTTGGATATTTTTGTAAATACAGTAGACAGCTGATCAGCACACACTTAAAATACTTTGCCAGGAACTCCGTCAGGATCAGAAGCTTTCTTCTGATTCACTGACTTAAACACACTTGTGAACCTCATGTTCTTTGAGGGAGAGTGTGTCCGTGGATATGCTCAGAGGAAACTATGGGCAGCGGTGTGTGGGAGGCTGGAATGCTTTGGGTTTCTCAAAGCGGGTAAAGAAGTGGTTTAGCTCCTCTGTTAAAATGACCTTACAGACCCAGCCATGTTGCCCTGATAATATGTGTTTTAGGCCTTCCCACACTTGCCTGGGGTTGTTGTTTAACATGTAATCCCAACTTGTTCTTATCGGCTTTATTGCTCAAGACAAGCAATAAGCACCATTTGTGCCAATACACTACTTAATGGACTAAAATCACAATTGAATAGGCTGATTGGATGCACAAGCATCTCAGCTATCCAGTCATACCCAATTCACGCAATTCTGTGACTGTTTATGAACCCCCAGTGTGCAGAAATAGTCAAATACACCATTTTGTATATAGGCGAAAATGACATATTTGTAGGCTACTGCATGCAAATTACTGCATGGTTCTCCCCCAGAACTGCATTAGATTCACACAAATTAGGTATGTCTGGATAGGGGAGGCCTGTGGGTACCCATATAACCCATTTCCATTCACATACATCTAGGTGACAGGTCAAGGGACCATTTGAAAACATGTAGATGGCTGTTTTTCCCTCACAAAATTTTCATCTGACTTTAAATCATTAGGTTTTTAGCTCCCTTTCTGACAAGGTAGCTTAACAAACTTGGTCACACTGGAAACCTGAGGTTGTCCCGAATACATTGATATCTCTATCTTTGGGCTCGCTCGAAATTTGAGCGTGCTACAGTCTTTGAAAGACAGTCTGACTGGCATTCCTGGCAACAATTCCACAGGTATCATAGGGGTACTAAAACATTGCAAAAAACACATTTTGGACAGGTTTTGTTCCGGGGATCACCCAAATCTCTATTTTAGAGGTTCCAAGGATGCAAAAAATCCAGACTAGAAAAAAAAATAAGGGGGGTGCACGTGAACCCCTCCTGGGGCTCCTACTATACTGACTGGTGAACCGCGGACCCGCGAGTTTATCGGGTAAGGGAGGGGCTCTACCAGCTGGGAGGGAGAGCGAGTGAACTGAGCTGCTGTGAACCGCGAGTCGAGTATGCGGTGAGTTCCTCAGGTAGGGGAGGGGCTCTGCGAGCTGGTAGGAGAGCGGGTGAACTGTGCTGGAGCAACAGAGCCGTTGCTTCAGCCACGGAGCTAATACAGCAACTAGCTTGATACATTTACGCAATTGAAGTTGGAATAACAGTTGTGTGACATGTCTCTTCTTAGCAGTTAGCTGGTGGTAGCAGCAGTGAGTCAGTGAACGAGTTAATGGAGACAATAACTCGTGATTCCCGAGTCAGTTTGTTCATGAATCGCACATCACTAGTGTCAAGTGACAGTATCTGGGGCCTCATGTATCAATGTTGCGTACGCACAAAAAAGTGCGGTGGCCCACGCCAACTCCATAGCTGGCGTACGCACGTTTCTACAGCTGTTGTTCCTTTGGCGACACTTGGAGGTGAAGCTGTGAAACCGTTAATAATGTGAAAACAATTAGTCCTCAGAGTAATGTGCACATCAGAGACACATTGATGAACAACTAACCCATCCACGTGTTGCAATTAGATAGGTGGATATAAAAGCATGCGCAAAGTGGTACCGTCAGCTTTAGTTTTAAGATATTGCAGATGCTGCAGTGCGAAGTGAATGTACAGATGCATCACATATTAACAAACATTGTGGCGAGATGGCTGGTTCAGCGCACGATTCATTCATTCAGCATAGTTGGGAACAGATACAGGCTGGCACTGCAAAGTAAATGTATTTGTTTAATTGTCCTATAACCCTCGATGCACACTGAGCATGTCCGCCCAGATATCACACTGTCAGTGACTTTCTTTTTCTGCTGGTTAAACTACACACGCTGTGTGAAGGGGGACAGCTCTCCATTCCGACACCCCTCCACTCCGACACCCCGCTGTTCCGAAATAGCCCCACTTCGAAACACCGCTACTCCGACACCCCCACCTCCCCCCCACAGCTGTCCAAGGTGCTGAACCGCGTGACGTTGTTTACATTCTGCTTTGTGGCTTGTCTGTGAAACGTGCGCTGCTCAGGGACTGGGCAGATCTGTCCCACTTGCTTTCTCCCCGACTCCGTTGTTGGAGATCTCCCACACAGTAATAGAAATACACTTTTTTTCTTTTTCTCCCCCCCTGCTCCGCTCGAGCACGGCTGAAGCCGGCTTGAGCTCACACGGGCGCGAGGCTGCTGCAGCCGCTGCTCGTGCTGACAGCTGACTGAGGGAGATGCTTTGGTTGGGCTTAGGCAATGAAGAAAGGAGTTGGTTAAGTTTAGTAAAAAGACCAGGTATAGGCTAGACAGGCAAGAAGCATAATGAACGTTATATGTCATTAATATTAAGTATTTGCTTGTTTTGCAGTTAATTATGCACATGATCCGTTTGACCCCAAAAAGGAAAAAAGGATCAATGCGCACTGCGCGCTGGGGGTTTCCCCCAATAGCCTTTTCGGAGTAGCGGGGTCTTTAGAAAAAATAGAAAACCCCGCTATTACGATGAATGGAAGTCTATTGTCGGAAAGGCGGGGCTTCGGAAAGGCGGGGTGTAACCTGTGTGAAGTACTTAATGTCAATAAACACATGCGTAAAGTTGGACATGTGTCTTTATCAGCCTCCCTGGCGCACTTCTGCATTTATTTACTACGCGATCTGTGTATAAAAAAAGGCAAATGACAATCATAAATCCATTTCACATAATTTAATTATCGAGTACATTGTCTGCTTTCATTTGGGATGACAGCGGTCCTCTGCTTCACGTTCACCTTTATATAACACACACACTCTCCCACCCCCTTTGTGATGGTGCCGGAGGACGGCAAAAAAAAAGAAAAAAAAAAGATGTTTACACGGCTCAACTTTATCGAGGAGCACCTTCAACTCAAATTTGGTTAAATTGCTGTTCCTCACAGTTTTTCATGGTGTTATCTGACCGTAAAGAGAAGGGAATCTTTGGTGCAGGCCTTATTTACATTGATTTGCATATTTAAATGGAGGCGTGGACAGGGAGGAGATTACCACTTCTACATGTGCGCTCAATTCCACGTTGATTGGGATGTACAAAGGAAAAGTGCTTGGATCCATGCGTACGCACACTTTGATACATCAGATTTTCTTTGTGCGTACGACAGTTTCTGGATTCTGGCGTACGCCATGTTTCAGTATGAAATCCACGCAAGTATTGATACATGAGGCCCCTGCTCACTATCTGATGCCGAGGCTGATTGTGGTTTGCTGTGAGAGATGATAGTTTATTTGTTTTCAGTTTTATTTGTTATGGTCGCGTGATGATGCGGCCGCTCGCCCCTAATAAATCAATAAGTAAATAAATAAATAGCTGATCATCTGCAACGGCACAGTGTGTAGTGTCAACAGGGGCCTCATGTATCAATACTTGCGTGGATTTCATACTGAAACATGGCGTACGCCAGAATCCAGAAACTGTCGTACGCACAAAGAAAATCTGATGTATCAAAGTGTGCGTACGCATGGATCCAAGCACTTTTCCTTCGTACATCCCAATCAACTTGGAATTGAGCGCACATGTAGAAGTGGTAATCTCCTCCCTGTCCACGCCCCCATTTAAATATGCAAATCAATGTAAATAAGGCCTGCACCAAAGATTCCCTTCTCTTTACGGGAGCGTGCCTATGTTCCCTCAGCCCTATGTTCCCTCAGCCTTATGTTCCCTCAGCCCTATGTTCCCTCTGGACTCTCTCTACCTATCTGGACTCTGTCTATCTGGCCTGTCTAGCCTCTACCTGGTCTTTTTACTAAACTTAACCAACTCCTTTCTTCATTGCCTAAACCCAACCAATGGTGGGACCAAAGGGCTGTGGGAATAAGGCCTAATTTTCAGTGACAACAAAAGTTAGAAATGAGGGAACATAGGGCTGAGGGAACATAGGGCCTAATTTTCAGTGACGACAAAAGTTAGAAATGAGGGAACATAGGGCTGAGGGAACATAGGGCTGTGGGAACATAGGGATGACCCCCTCTTTACGGTCAGATAACACCATGAGAAACTGTGAGGAACAGCAATTAAACCAAATTTGAGTTGAAGGTGCTCCTCGATAAAGTTGAGCCGTGTAAACATCTTCTTTTTTTTTTTTTTTTTTGCCGTCCTCCGGCACCATCACAAAGGGGGTGGGAGAGTGTGTGTGTTATATAAAGGTGAACGTGAGGCGGAGGACCGCTGTCATCCCAAATGAAAGCAGACAATGTACTCGATAATTAAATTATGTGAAATGGATTTATGATTGTCATTTGCCTTTTTTATACACAGATTGCGTAGTAAATAAATGCAGAAGTGCGCCAGGGAGGCTGATAAAGACACATGTCCAACTTTACGCATGTGTTTATTGACATTAAGTACTTCACACAGTCTGTGTAGTTTAACCAGCAGAAAAAGAAAGTCACTGACAGTGTGATATCTGGGCGGACATGCTCAGTGTGCATCGGGGCGGGGGGTTACATAGGACAATTAAACAAATACATTTACTTTGCAGTGCCAGCCTGTAATCTGTTCCCAACTATGCTGAATGAATGAATCGTGCGCTGAACCAGCCATCTCGCCTCAATGTTTGTTAATATGTGATGCATCTGTACATTCACTTCGCACTGCAGCATCTGCAATATCTTAAAACTAAAGCTGACGGTACCACTTTGCGCATGCTTTTATATCCACCTATCTAATTGCAACACGTGGATGGGTTGTTCATAAATGTGTCTCTGATGTGCACATTACTCTGAGGACTAATTGTTTTCACATTATTAACAGTTTCACAGCTTCACCTCTAAGTGTCGCCAAAGGAACAATAGCTGTAGAAACGTGCGTACGCCAGCTATGGAGTTGGCGTGGGCCACCGCACTTTTCCACGGTCATTTCACTTTTGATACATCTGAACGTTGGCGTGGAAAATGACGTACGCCACTTTTTTGTGCGTACTCAACATTGATACATGAGGCACCTGCTCTTGGGACATCCACGGCTGCTTTTTTGTCCCAGTCCCTCCCTGGTTTCATCTGTGTTAATTCAGTCAGGATGAGTTTCCATTACGCATGCCGACAGCCTTTGATCTGTCATCAGTGTGACGGGACAATCGATATAGATAAACATGTATGTGCTGATTCAGATAGTTACAATAAATAGGGGTTATTGTGATTATTAATTGCATTTAAATGTGCCTGGAACTGTGGAAACCTGCCTGTGAGGTCTTGGTGACGTGTACGCACTGCGCGCGGGTCCATGGCACTGGTCCGACCTCCCATTAGAGTTTGAACTAATGGGAGGTCCTCATTAGTTCGAACTGGACTAGTTATTAGTCAAACTCTCCATTCTTACCGTTCACTATGCATTTATATCATTATTCATATAGGCTCCACCTGTCAATAAGACACACGTGGAAGAAGAGGTGCAGTTTATTGTGTTTCACCAACGAGGAGCTGTCATTACGCACGACTTTTACGCACTGCTGCGCGCTCATTAGTGTCCGTAATTAAACCTTGACACTCATCAAATCAAACTTACATTACAGACAGGTGGATTGGGTTCTCTGTCTCTCTCTCCCACTCCGAACAGACAGACGGACGCAATCAGAAAGGAAACAGAGGCTGCGCATTGATCCTTTTTTCCTTTCTGGGATCAAACGGATCATGTGCATAATTAACTGCAAAACAAGCACTTCATATTAAAGGGGACCTATTATGCTTTTCCAGCTTTTCAGACTTTTATATATGTTTAAAATGTTGGATAATGGTTCTAGAGGCCGTGGAAGTGTCATATCCTGAGGTTAATGCATTTGGAGGTAAACCCTGCTAGATAATTGGGATTTCTCTGCACACCCGTTACACTCGGTTGCGCTGAGTTTTTTTTGACATGAGCTTGCGTCTACGTCAATGCGTGCCGGACTCCCCTACATGGTCATGCCGAGGTCTCTGCTCCAGCCCATAGACCGGCCCCGCCTCCTCCCATGCTGCTCTGTTGTGGCTGGGGTCACAGCGGAGAGCGGAGCGGACTACTTCCTGCTTCTTCCCTGCATGTTTTAGCGCTGTAGCGTCACTTTACTGAGTTTTATTTAGAAGTTTACGCCGACGTTTCATGTAAGTGAAGCTGTACCTGTGTGAGCAGCGACGTACCGCCGGGGCGACGTTGTTCGCCGGACCGACGTAACGCTGGACCGCCGGAGCACCGGAGCTCTGGAGCTGCAGCGGCTCCTCACACAGGCAGAGCCCGTCTGCAGGCCTCCTCGGCCGGGCGGACGTCCGTCTGCAGGCCCCCTTGGCCGGGCAGGCGTCCGTCTGCAGGCCTCCTCGGCCGGGCGGACGTCCGTCTGCAGGCCTCCTCGGCCGGGCGGACGTCCGTCTGCAGGCCTCCTCGGCCGGGCGGACGTCCGTCTGCAGGCCTCCTCGGCCGGGCGGACGTCCGTCTGCAGGCCCCCTTGGCCGGGCAGGCGTCCGTGCTCATCGCAATAGAGAAAACCATCGCTAATAAACATACCCGCAGGTTTTTTAGACGTTTACCGCCGTGTGGTTATTGTTTTCAGGAGATAAATGTTGGTCTCATTGATGAAATCTTACAATTGTGGCAGTTGGGGCGGTGCGTGGCGCAGTGGTTAAGGCGGCCGCCCCATGTAGAGGCTACAGTCCTCAATGCAGGCGTCCCTGGTTCGAATCCCGCGTCGGCCAGACATTTCCTGCATGTCATTCCCCCTCTCTCTGCCTCCCCCTTTCCTGTCTATCAAATAAAGGCAAAAATACCAAAAAATATACTTTAAAAAAAAAAAATTTGTGGCAGTTGAATTAGTTTGAATGAAAAGTGAAGCTGTGAGAAGGAGGAGGAGAGGAGCAGTGCTGCGGAGCTCTGTAGTCAATGTGCACAAATCACCACATTTACATCAATAAATAACTGTTTTACAATGAACTGACCAGTCTGCATATATTTAAATTTATTTTATTAAGTTATATTACATGTTACATGGTTACAGTAGCCTACATGGCAAAGACTACTCCATACCATCTTTGGTTAGGGTGAGACTAGGTCATGGGCACATTTCATTACACAATGTAGACTGGTCAGATGCAGACTGGAGATCTGGCACTTTGCCTACTGCAGATTTAGCTTTTGTTTGCATACTACATTTTGGCCAAATCAGTATAGGTACTAGTAGTAGACATCGTCATGGTAACGCAATGCTGAGGGAGTGGTTCATTTGCATTTAAAGGGAGGGGCCACTGAAACAGACCGTTTTGCAGAGCCCTGTTTTTGAGAATGCTGTGATGTTTGATCTTAGAAGCACGTCACAGACATGTCTTTAAGACACCCAGGAACTATTTTAGTTGGTGCAAAAAGGAGCATAATAGGTCCCCTTTAAGTTATGTGATTTCATCGCTGTAGTCTACTGTATGTCCTCTGTGTGTGTGTGTGTGTAGGTGTGTGTGTGTGTGTGTAGGTGAGTGAGTGAGGGAGGAGGAGCAGAGGAAGAAGTGTCTTTTTTTCTTTCCGCCTATCACCGGTTTGATGAGGGAGTGATGTTCTTAATCTCAACAACTAAACTATCAAGTCACACACAAAACTGACACATGATAAACAAACAGAACTGAAATGAAAAGAAATGTTGCAGTTTGTTTGTCAAGTTAACCTGTCACCTTCAGCACCACGGACAGCGCCGCGGATGAGCCGCGGAGAAGCTGCAACTGTGAGCGTCTGGGCTCTGGGCTTAGGGCCTGGGGCCTTATTTATCAAAACTGTAAGTAAGCAGTGTAAAACTGCTGCTAAATTATTGCTTAGGCCTATGGCGAAAAGACGAAAATGGCGTACACCCAAAATATTAACACCTTTTTCAGATCTATCAAACTGTGCGTACGCACAACTCTCCGCAATTTCTCTTAAATAAATAAATAAATCAAACTGGATCAAAAGGGAGCAGAAAGAAGAATAATCTTATGTAGAATCTGCCCCTTTATCCCAGAAAAGAGAGAGAGAGAGAGGTTATGTCAGATGAATTAGTCCTCTAACAAACTATAGTTTGACTTGTCAGTAGTTTTTCCAGTAGGATGTAGTTAACGGCAGGGGTGGAAAGTAACGAGTTACATTTACTCAAGTTACTGTAATTAAGTAGTTTTTTTGTGTACTTGTACTTTTTTGAGTAATTTTTAAAATCAGTACTTTTACTTTTACTTGAGTAGCTACATATTGTTGGAAGAAATTTACTTAGTTACATTTTAAATAGCTTAAGTTACAAAGTAAAAAATATATAACTCTGTGTGGGTTGTCAAAAGTAGCTACGCTGCTGCCTCCTCTCTCTCTCTCTCTCTCTCTCTCTCTCTCCCTTCACAGACGCACACAGCAGCAGCAGGTACACACCTCTTTCCCCCTCACCGCTATGTGAGTTTGTGCATAACAGGGCTCGTCGCTATGTTGTCGTCTTAATATTAGCCGTTAGCCGCAGCTAGCGGTTAAAAGCTGACGTTAATGATTAAAGACAACGTTATCAGGCATGTCCATCTATTCGGCTACGTTTATGGTGACCGTGCCAGACACACCGGGGCTGAAGGCCGGACCGGCAGTCCGTTGAGTTAAATGTAGGAGCCCAGTCAGACCCATGGCCATGCTCAGAGGAACAGACAAGCAGCCCACTGCTTCAGAGCAGTTACAGTAAAGAGGCAAGAGAGAGAGAACCTACAGTAACCCCCCCCCCCTCCCCTCCTCCTCCTCCTCCTCCTCCTCCTTGAGAGCAGACAGGAAAGACAGTAAAAAACTTTACTTTACTTTACTTTATTTGTTTATTTGACTGGGACATCGCACATCAATGTACATATAAGAAACATGTAAATGTGCCGGATTATAGCATCGATGCTAATTTCCATCCGGAGTCCCAGGACATAAATACAATACAGTAACAGGGGAACACAGTTATATACACAACATGACAAGTAGACAACAAGGTAAAAAACAGGTCAGATACTCAAGCCAGTAATGGAACCTGGACAGTTTGGGAAATAAAGTGCAAAGTGCTGGGCCAAAGTGACAGGTGCTAAAGTGCAGGAGTACATGGGTACCAAGTTGTATTGCACGGTGCCCTAAAGTGCACTCAGTTTAAAGTGCCAGGTGTATTGCATAGTATAGCGCATCGGATTAAAGTAAAAAGTAAAAGAGAGAATTAAAGAATGACATGGTATATATACATATACATTCGCACATAATAACTATACCTCTATTAATTCAGACATGCCGGTCACAAACATTCGCACATAATATCTACCAAGCTGTACCATTGCACACACAACGGCCATAGCCATACAACTGCGAACATGTTTAACTCGAGTTACACATGTTTTACAGGTGCTCACAAGTTTGTTTGTCTAATATCCAGTCTGTGAGTTGTGCTTTAAAGGTCCTAAAAGTCGGACACTCTCTAATATTGATGGGTAACTTGTTCCATTCTAAACATCCTTGGACTGATAACACGTTTTGAGAGAATGTTGTGCGTCTGAATTGTACCTCACAGTCCCCTCTTGTGGTAGCTCTGGTTCCTATATTCCTTTCTGGTTGTTTTTTTATATACTCATTTAGGGGCGGTGGGTACAGGCCGTTTAGAGATTTGTAGATCGCACATACATGTTTAAAGAATTTAAGATTGTTGAAACTAAAAAAATTATATTTTGTCAGGATGTTGCAGTGATGATACGAATCTGTTCTTTTGTCGAGTACCTTAAGGGCTCTCTTGTACACTTGTTCGATTGGTCTAAGAGTCGTGGCTCCTGCGAAAGACCAATTTGTGAAACAATAGTTAATATGGGAAAATATCATACAATGTAGGTAGGCTTTAGCAGCACCAGTTGTTAGGAAAGGTCTAATTTGTTTGTAATTTTGGAGGTTGAATTTAATGGTGTTTACAACCTTTTTAATGTGAGTTTTAAATGTAAGGGTTGGGTCCAATGTCACCCCGAGGTACTTAAACTGTTGTACGAGTTCAAGCTCCTCACTCCCTAAGAACACATTCGATCTCTCTGCATTGACTGGTTTCTTGGAAAAGAACATACACACTGTCTTTTTGGTGTTCACAAGCAGACATGAATCCTGCAACCAGCCTTGGATCCTGGTTAGTACAGTTGACAATACTTGTGCAGCCTCTTTTGGAGTTTTACCGTGAGTTATAATAACAACATCGTCTGCATACATCTGTGAATATACAGTACCACACACATCTGGCAGGTCATTTATGTAGAGGGAGAACAACAGCGGCGCTAAAGTGGACCCTTGTGGTATTCCGACATGGCAATTACGACAGGCAGATTTAACACCAGCAACACTCACACACTGTTTCCTGTCCTGCAGGTAAGATTTAAACCACTGCAGAGTTGCGGGTGAGAAATTAAAATGACTTAGTTTGGACAGGAGGACTTGGTGACTGACCGTGTCAAACGCCTTTCTTAGATCTAAGAAGACTGCGGCAACACAAGAACTTCTGTCCAACACACTCTTTACCCTCTCAATAAAAAAACAGTTAGCCGACTCTGTAGAGTGACGAGCACGGAACCCGAACTGCATTGGATGCAGGGGGTGTGGCTTTTGTCTAGATATTTGATGGTTAAGTCAGCTATCCATTTTTCTGCCACTTTTGAGATCACAGGCAGAATGCTGATTGGCCTGTAATTGGTCATGTCAGATCTAGAGCCGGATTTAAAAACTGGTGTCACTGTTGCCATTTTCCATGCTGATGGGACTGTGCTTTGTTCTATTGACATGTTTACCAGATGTGTGATAGGTTCGACTATAGATTGTAAGTTAGTTTTTAAAAAGTTTGTATCCAGTCCAAACACATCCTTGGCTTTGGAGCTTTTTAACGCTCTGATAATTTTTGCTACATCAGCCTCTGTGATTTTTTCTAGTTTAAAAATGGGCTGTGTATTATTAGTAAAATTAGTTAAACATTTAGGTTTAAAGGATTTTGTTAATTCGTATACTGAGTTTATAAAAAAATCATTCAGTTTACTGGCTAGGGTAAAGGGGTCCTTCACCAGTGTTCCATCAATTTTTAATTCCAGCTCTTTATCATTTTTGTTGCTTTGTTTTCCCATTAGTTTATTCATGTATTGCCAAACTTTCTTGCCATTTCCTTTTGCATTTTCAATTATTTTAATAAAGAAATTTGCTTTGGCCTTCCTTAGTTCGTATGTAACCTTATTTCTAATGTGCGTGAATTTCTGTCTGTCTGTTGTTAGACCAGAGTTTATTGAATGTTTCAGTAACTGATCTCTTTGTTTCATTAGTTTTCTACATGTATTATCAATCCAGGGTAGTGAAACTCCTTTCCTTTTCTTGTAAGTCCCTCTAGTGGCAAAGGAGTTCACTACCTCATTTATTTTTGTTTGAAATAAGTCACAGCTAGTCTCAAGGTCCCTGCATTGCGTGATGTTGCTCCAGTCGACCCTTTTTAGGGTTTCGACAAAGTTCTGTTCCTGATTTTTAGGTATGGTAGATATACATGTTTTGGGCCTGGGAGGTTTACCGAGACGCTGTTTTGTTAATTTTCTGGTAAAGAATATCATGTTGTGGTCTGATATCCCAGTTAGGAAGTTGTAGGTTTTGATAACTCTTTCAACTTTATTCGTAAACAGCAGATCTATTCTAGTTTTAGAATGATTTGTGATTCTGGTGGCCTCTTGTACAATCTGGGAGAGATTATATTGGTCTGTTAATTGTTTAAGGTTTTTTCTACATTTTTTGTCATCCCAGTTAATATTCAGGTCCCCAAAAACAATGACTTCTTTGTTAAAATTACAGACGTTAAAAACCAATTTTAGCTGATCATAAAAATCGATCTTAGCCGACGGATGGCGATACAGACAGATCAGGATAAAGGACATCTCAGATGATAATGTAACCTTTACCCCCACACACTCTAGTTGTACTTCCTCTGGCCATTTAATCTGTTCACATTGCAAGGTGTCTCTGATATACAGTAGGGCCCCCCCCACCCTTACCTTTGACTCTGTCCTGCCTGAAGACATTATAGCCTGGCATTTTTACCAGGGCTTCTGGGGAGGAGTGTTTGAGCCAAGTCTCTGTTAGTCCCAAGCAGTCAATGTTTGAGTTAATTAGGAGGTTTTCTAACTGTTCGCGTTTGTTGGCCATACTTCTAATGTTTAAATGACCGCAGAGCAGTCCTCTTACTTTGTGTTGCGGGTCCCACACTATTTTGGCTTGGTTGAGGGTCTGGAAACATTTGGTGGAGCGATGCCTTTTGAACACAGGGTTTCTGTGTCGGGGTGACTGCCGACTGTGAGCTGCTGGGCAAAAAGCCTTCGGCGCGGCTCCGCTGACAGCCGGGGTCCGGTCGCTCTGTTTGGAGGCGATCGGGCCCACTGTGCGGGCGACGGCCTCCGTGGCGATGGTGTTGCTCCAGGGCGGTTGCTGGCCACAGGCCACCAGGCGCTGCACCATCGGCGCGGGATCGCCGGTGGTCGAGGTCCGGTCGCTGTGCTTGGAGGCCCCCTGCCTGGAGGTGGGCTGGTTGGTCGCTGATGAGGGCACTGGTGTTGCCTGCTCTCCGGCCGGTACCGGTGCTGTTGTTGTTATTCGTCCGGCTGGCGTTGTTGGACCCACTCCTGTTGGTGCTGGGCCCCCGGTGAGCGCTGGCGGCGGCCTCACAGCTGCTAGGCTAGGAGCCGTCGGCGCGACCCCGCTGGAGACCGCCGCTGGGGCCGGTTCCGTGGCCTGCGTCGGTAATGAAGTTGCTGCTGCTACCGGTGCTAGCCGTCCGGCTAGCGTTGTTGGTGCTGATCCCCAGGTGAGCGCTGGCGGCGGCCTCACAGCTGCTAGGCTGGGGGCCGTCAGCGCGACCCCGCTGGAGGCCGCCCCTGGAGCCGGCTCCCCGGTCCACGTCGGTGTTGCCACTCCCAGCGCTCGCCCCCCGGCCAGCGCTGTTGGTCCCGCTCCCGGCGTTCTCCCTCTGGCTAGTGCTGTTGGTGCTGGGCCCGGTTTCCCGGCCCGCGTCGATATTGGTGTTGCTGCTGCTCCCAGAGCTAGCCGTCCGGCTAGCTCTGTTGGTGCTGGTCCCCAGGTGAGCGCTGGCGGCGGCCTCACAGCTGCTAGGCTGGGGGCCGTCAGCGCGACCCCGCTGGAGGCCGCCGCTGGGCCCGGCTCCCTGGCCCGCGTCAGTGTTGCCGCTGCTCCCGGTGCTAGCTGGCCTGCTAGCGCTGTTGGTGCTGGTCCCCAGGTGAGCGCTGGCGGCGGCCTCACAGCTGCTAGGCTGGGGGCCGTCAGCGCGACCCCGCTGGAGGCCGCCGCTGGGCCCGGCTCCCTGGCCCGCGTCAGTGTTGCCGCTGCTCCCGGTGCTAGCTGGCCTGCTAGCGCTGTTGGTGCTGGTCCCCAGGTGAGCGCTGGCGGCGGCCTCACAGCTGCTAGGCTGGGGGCCGTCAGCGCGACCCCGCTGGAGGCCGCCGCTGGGCCCGGCTCCCTGGCCCGCGTCGGTGTTGCCGCTGCTCCCGGTGCTAGCCGTCCGGCTAACGCTGTTGATGCTGAGCCCCAGGTGAGCGCTGACGTCGGCCTCCCAGCTCCGGCGGCGAAAGATGTGGAAGCCGGAGCCATGCTGAGGACCCGTCGAAACACCGGGGGGGGCAGGTGAAGTAGGTCCACCAGAGCTTTTGCATTTGGTTGCGTTAGCTGCATTGACGCTAGCTGGAATGCTAGGTTCGCTAGCACGCTGGTAGCTTCACTGGCATGCGGGGCTAGCTGATGTTGTGTGGATGTTGTGAGGCTAGTGTTGTTGTCCGTGTTGGCGGACAGCCAGGAATGCGGCCCCGGGTTCAGTTCGATGTCTCCGGCCAGCAGCAACATTACTGCTAGTTGGACGAGCCCCTGGTTGGTTGGGTGTCTCTTGCCTTTGTCTGACGAGGAGGAGGAGGAAGTGTTGGCGTACCCGTTAGTCAGCATCTTTGAGTAGAGCAGGTGTTGGCTTCTTGCTGCGGGGATATATAGACTGTCCACCGCTCCCGCTGATATTACTGCATGACGTGTTTGCATAATAATCACCAAAGTTGCGATTATTGCCGCAGTTACCAGCCTTCCAATCGACTGTATTGTAGATGGAGGTGGTGCGGTGGGCCCCGAAGACTTACTAGATTTCTGTTTAAGCAGCAGACACTCACGCCGTGGCAGCTGCGTGGCGGCCATCTTGACTGTTAAATTTCAAAACAGGTGTGTGTGAGTGAAAGAGGGAGAGAGAGATTTTTCTTTTCTTTTTTTATCCGTATTGAAAATGGTATTGAGTATCGAATATTTTCCTTAATATCGATATTGAGTTGAAAATTTTAGTATCATGATCATGATCGTGACAACCTTAGGCCAGTAACTGTAACTGTCCATCTGATTGGCTCTGGACAACTGCAGTGTCAGAAGGTCAGAATCAAGTTGGTGCCACAGGAGCTAAGAGATGATGGAGACCAGTGTATCGATGGAGAAGGGACAGAGACATGCACGGAGAATGTTAGGCCAATCTCTGGCCATTATAGCCCCCCCCCCACAAAAAAAAAAGTAACTAAGTAACTTGTACTCTGAGTAAATTTTAAATGAACTACTTTTTACTTTTACTTGAGTAGATTTTTACACCAGTACTTTTACTTTTACTTGAGTAAAATTTCATCAAGGTAACAGTACTTTTACTTAAGTAGATTTTTTTGGTACTCTTTCCACCCCTGGTTAACGGGCAGGGGTCTGGGTTGTTTAGCCTACTGCTCCACAAAATGACACAAACAGGAAAGTCGGTGGCAAAGAAAAAGAAAGGAGGCAAATACATAAGCCGTGAGTCTCTTTCGTCTCGAGCCTCTCCAAACTGACCCAGAGCCGGTTTGGTCCAAAATCGGAATTCTGGATGGTCGGATTTAGCCCTGGTCGGAATATAGGGGTTATTTTAGTCGGAGCAGTGGGCAGTCGGCCCAATGGGTCTAGAAAAGTCGGATTAATGGGTAGTCGGAGAGGGTTACACCCCGCCTTTCCGAAGCCCCGCCTTTCCGACAATAGACTTCCATTCATCGTAATAGCGGGGTTTCCTATTTTTTCTAAAGACCCCGCTACTCCGAAAAGGCTATTAGGGGAAACCCCCAGTGCGCAGTGCGCATTGATCCTTTTTTCCTTTTTGGGGTCGAAACGGATCATGTGCATAATTAACTGCAAAACAAGCAAATACTTCATATTAATGACATATAATGTTCATTCTGCTTCTAGCCTGTCTAGCCTCTACCTGGTCTGTTTACTAAACTTAACCAACTCCTTTCTTCATTGCCTAAGCCCAACCAAAGCATCTCCCTCAGTCAGCTGTCAGCACGAGCGGCGGCTGCAGCCTCGCGCCCCTGTGAGTTCAAGCCGGCAGCCGGGTTCAGCCGCGCTCGAGCGGAGCAGGGGTAGTATTTCTTTTACTGTGTGGGAGAAAGCAAGTGGGACAGATCTGCCCAGTCTCTGAGCAGCGCACGTTTCACAGACAAGCCACAAAGCAGAATGTAAACAACGTCACGCGGTTCAGCACCTTGGACAATGGACAGCTGCGGGGGGGGGGGGGGTCGGAACAGCGGTGTTTCGAAGTGGGGGTATTTCGGAACAGCGGGGTGTCGAAGTGCAGGTGTGTCGGAATGGAGAGCTGTCCCCGTCGGAGAGATGGGCCGTCTGACTTTTGGGTGGTCGGACTGACGTATGCTCCCCAGGCTGTCCGTCCCTCTCTGAAGCAGAAGAGAGGTCGGCTCCCGTCAGTCTTCACAGACAGTCCACAAAGAGTTTCTGATCATGTCCTCCTCAGTTTGCTCTAGGCGACGGAGTTATTTTTCTTTTTTTTTTGACCTGGCCTGTAGTAGGCTATAGGTGCCGGCCTTTCGTGTAAACAAAGTCCCGGCCATTATATAAGACCTGGCTATTAATTAAATGTTTGAAAAATAAATGCAACTTGCAACCTAGGGGGGGCACAATAAGCATTTAAATTTAAAAACTTTAAAATTTCCTACCAAACCAACGGTAGATGCTACAGTTTTGCAACTTTCACCAAAATGTAGCCCCAATACTGCTGAAACTTTTGTCCACCTTAACTTATTACAAATTATGAAGTCCATCACTCTCTTTTTTTTTCCTCCCACAATTTTTGCTCAATTGACACCAAACTTGCTAGAGAGCATCTCCAGACTATCCTCCACAAAACTTGTTTGTCGGATTTTTGATTAATCAAACTGCCTACAGTGCATGAAAATGTTTGACTGTAAACAGTACTGTAAACATATACCATCCAATTCTTGCTAAATATATTTTCAATCTTCCTGAAAAAAATGACAATATTTTGGAGTCGTAAATGGTAAATGGACTTGCACTTATATAGCGCTTTTCTAGTCACTCGGACCACTCAAAGCGCTTTACACTGTAATGGTCGCATTCACCCTTTCACACACATTCATACAGCGCTGTTCGCAGACAGGCTTTGGTAGATAATCATTCACACACATTCACACAGGGCAGGTGTGGGTTCAGTGTCTTGCCCAAGGACACTTCGACAAGCAGACAGGGGGAGTCGGGAATCGAACCGCTGACCTTCCGTTTAGTGAACGACCCGCTCTACCACCTGAGCCACAGCCGCCACGCCAGTCGTGGTTGATGAAGTTTGGCAAATATCAGAATTTTATCTCAAAAACTGAATTTTTGAGAACATTTTGAATTCAGCTCTCATGGGAACACCAGCAGTCAATGTATGAGTGGCATTTTTAAACATTTTCTCTTATGAAGCAAAACACTTATTGTTAAAAACAAATCACCAATATTTCCATGCTGTCAAAATGTGTACCCTTCGTTCTTTCATTTTTCCCATTTCAAAACAAAATCAGAAAAACTGAAAAATGGGTCTGTTTTTCTGTCTATTTGTTTTGAAACAAAAACCGAAAAAAAAAAGATGATTTGGTTACTCTTTCGAATCAGCTGGCTCTCTTCTAGAGGATGACGACGCAGGCTGACTGCAGTCTTCTTGGGATGCCGCGATCAACCTGAGTCATCCCGAGGCGACAAAGCGAGCTGATTAACTTACCCACAGGTTGGGGTCGATTGTACCGGATAAGACAGCACTCGATATATGTTGGGGTGCAACAAAGTCACTGTTAACAACAAAAACAACTACAAAAAATAAAAAGGAAAAAACACGCACATATTGACATGACATACTGTAGTGTAGTCTAACTTAACAATTCAGATCAGCTTGTCTGGCCCCACCTGTCACGTCTCTATGAACACAACTATGGGCTTTTTTTTCTTTTTTTAATGGCCATGGCCCGGCGGAGAATAAATAAAGAATTAATGCCCGTCAGTCCGAACGCAGCGGGTCCAGGGTACAGGTTTCAACACTGGTCAGACCTGGTCGGGTCTTTGCTCATTTATTTGCTTGGGGCCAGACCCGGTCCACTAGGAGACCAGAGTCTGGTTGAGACTCAGCTTTTATTTGAGAACGCCTATGACGGTCCACCACTTTTCAAAGTAAACTGACGCCCTTGGCTTCTGTCTGCCAAACAGAAAAGGAATTTGCAGAAACCAAATTTTAAATAATAGAATTTTTCATTTTCCTAATTTTAATTCCTAAACTGAAAAGCGTCTGGTTTCTTTGTTTTGTTTTGTTTTTCGGTTTTTCTGTTTGTTTTTCAAAACAAATTGTTTTTCAAAACAGACCCATTTTTCTGTTTTTCTGATTTTGTTTTGAAACAGAAAAACGGTCAAGATGCAATTCATGTATTGTCTGTCAGATTTTTGTTTAGGTAACAGAATTTTTGACATTTTGACCATTTTTTAAATCTGCCTTGACAACAGCAGCCCGGACACTGACTCCGTGAGTTGATAAATGAAGCTGCACAGCTGGTTTCACTTCCAGCCAATTAGCTCAGTGAGTTAAGAGCTGGTTCTTGGTGTGAGGGGATGTGGGTTCAAGACCCAGCAATGGTGAGTGGTGATGATGATGATAAGATCAAAATGCCAGATGTTCTCAACTGGTAACACAAGACAATAGTCGTGATGGTGGTATAATAGCAAGCCTCTAATTTTAAAAAAAACAAATAGCTTGGACTGAACCAAGGACGAAAGCTCACCAAATTTTGCATAAACGTCCAGTCTCATCTTCTTCTTTCTTCTTCCGAGGAAATCATACTTCCCATGGGTGAAAACTCACCAAACCTTACAGAAATGTCCGACCCCATGCCAAATTCACTCAACTCCACGGACATTTTTTTTTTTTTTTTTTTTTACAGTGGTTTCAAATCTGCTTGTGTGCCAGTGAATGGCTTACTCAATTTGTGAAGCCACTGTTAAACTGCCACTTGCCAATTAGCTCAGTGCGATAAACAATGACCTTTGGTTCCAAAAGTTGTGGGTTCAGTCCTCAACTGGTGCAAAATAAACATTATAAGGTCAACTGTCTTGTCTTCCTATTCTCCTGTTTGTTGCTCAAAATTTGCCTAAATTTGCCCAAAAATAGCCCAGTCCCGACCCATCGCTGCGCAGCAGCTATAATCTTCTTCTTTTGAGTTTTATGGCAGATCAGGGAGTGTTTCCCCTCTCCTCTGCTTCCAGGCTCAGCTCACAGGTGTGAGCACTTATCAATCAGGCTCTGGTTTAGCCTGGGAAGTAGAGACTGAGGCTCAGTTGAGAGAGGAGAGGCAGGTGGAGAGGAAGCTTGTGCTTGGTGTGAGTTCGAACCACCTCCAACAGTGCTTGTGTACCGAGTCGGTAAGATTACTTGTGTTAAAGAGTGTGTATCAAAGCGCTTGGTGATGTTTGGTTGGGGCCTAACGCTCTCTGTCTTCTGTTGTCCTGTTTTGGCAGATCGGCCTCACAGTCAGTGTCGGTTGTTTGTTTGTTCGGCCTTCATTGTTAGCAGCTTCCTCTGCCTAGTCAGGTGAGTCATCAGCTGGGCTGTTTTCGCCCTTCCTTCAAGGCTCTTTTTGTTGTTTTGCCTTTTTTGTTTTTGAGGTAATCCTGGGTGGGGATGTAATTCCCTGGTGGGGGTAGGCAATTCAGGGTCTCGGCCGCTGATAGTTGCCTTTCAAGTTGCCCTGAGCCCGGCACACCTCAGAAGATACTCAGCTGAAGTTTAAGTTAGGCAGGAGCTGGGGAAGTCTGTTGACGTTGGGGTCAGTTTGAGTTAAAGCAGAAGTAAGTGATATATTTGTGTTAATATAAGTCTTAAATAGTTATATCTTCCGACAGCAATCACTTCTATAGAGTGTTTGGACTGAAACACGGGTCTGTCAGTCCCTCTGCTCTGCTCTGAGCCGAAGAGAAAACATTTATCGTATCCTACAGTTTTTATCCAATGAGGAGAGAGAACGGCATGCAGGGCTGTGTGTGCAGCCAAGGGACGCCGTGAATGTGGCGACGTAGGGACGAGGACTGTTATGGCGCGTTCAAGGAAACTCGTATTTTTCCGACCGTGAAGTGGTACCAGTTCGATCTGGTACGAGTTCACCGGTCGGAAGTTACGAGTGGCCGTTATAGTGACTTTCACCGGTAAAACAGGTCGGAAAAACACGAGTGGGTTGCCTGAAACGCTACAAAGTCGTAAGTTGTGACTTGAAGCTGTAATTTACGATTTCAAAAGCCTGCCTGGAACGCAGCATTAGCGAAAACGACCGGACCACTTACTTCTGCTTTAACTGGTGGACGTGTGTGTTTCTAGTGTGGGTGGTGGTAATTATAGGAGTGTTTGATTTGGAGGAGTTTGTGGAAAATGGGGACAGCGTGCAGCTAACGTTACCCCTGTTGGTCAGGCAACAGGGTCAATGAGACAGTAAGGCCTTCACACTGCCCCATTTTAAAATTATTATTATTAGTTTATTTATTTTGAGCCCTTGTCTGCTGAATCCTCCAGTGGTTCCTGGGTAGATTCTCGAGTAAAGCTGCGGTTAGTGCACCTTCAGTTGGAAACAGAGACAGCCATCAAAATTCGATTTTTTTTTTTTTTTAATTCTCTATGATTTTTCAGTCTCCTACGTAACAGTTGTGTTAATACACCTTTGTTACTCTTTGATACAGTGGAATGAGCACATTAAAATAAAGTGTACCTGCTGGGATACCACAGTTCTTACACATTAACTGCAATAATCAGTGTCTTCGATAGTGTACCACATGTGCTGTTACACAATGTAGTCTATGTAACAGTTGTGTTAATACGCACTTGTTACTCTTTGATACAGTGAAATAAGCACATTAAAATAAAGTGTACCTGGGTCGGGATACCTCAACTCTTATAAATTAACTGCGATAACCAGTGTGTTTGTAGCCTACTGTCTTTGAGGGTTGAAACAGTTAAAATGTTAAGTTAAAGTTCATGAGTTGATAATTAAGCAGGTTTAAAAAGTATATGTGCTTTGGTTCAAAGAAACCCTGTCTGAGTGAGTGGTCTTCTCTTTGGTTCAGAGAAACCGCGTCGAAGTGAGCGCTCGGCTCGTCAAGTCCAGCTATGTTGTGTTTTTCCTGCTGCATGCTCAGTTCTCATGCTCGGGTGTAAAAGTGAGCACAGACGGCTAAACAGACTGCTAAATAATATTGTTGGACGCTTTTGCCTTGGGGAATGTTTATCTGTGAGTATAATATGTGAATAGTGTTACATGATTGTGTATTTTTGTAATTAAGACATGATTAGTTATGTTTTCGGTAAATATACCTTGCTAGCTTTCAGTCTTTGCTAACTCTTTTCATTTTGTTAATCTGGATGCTAATTGAAGTGTACCTATTCATGCAATGCTACTGTAAGTAGCCTACTGTAAGTAAATTGTGTTTCTGTGATCATTGCAGTTTTACGGAGGAGAAATAGAGGACTCGACTAAAGGACAGGAAAAGATCAAGCTTCTATATGTTTAGTTGACTGACTGTGTAGCTTTGCATCAGCGCACGCACTGCAAGGTCAGTACAGTCTTTATTTTTCCTATGGGCTAGGGTTAGCTTGAACAACAGGGCTGTGTGTCAATTTACAGTGAAATTACTCTTTAAAGCAGTACTAAAGAACTTTCAGTTTTGGTTGAGTTTGGCGGTGCCTGTGGACCAAAGCGGTAGTGTTTTGCCTGAAGGAAGACTCCATTTCCCATGAACACTAGCGTGAAGCCCTGTAAATATCCTGCATTAAAATTAACAGAAGACATCAAAACTAAGTTTCTGTTTCCAGTGGATCATTTCAAAGTGAAAACACAAACATAATCCATTGCTAAAGTGCCGTTTTGCCTGTTCCCTCCTTGTTGTGACTCGCAAAAGTGAAAGTGAAAGTAAAGTGAGAGCAGGGTTCCTACCATGCTCCTCAAAGCTGCTTAGTGCCAGTGAAAGAGATACAGACCCCCCCAGGCCACGACAGAGGTGTCATTCAACTTGTTGTAAGTCGATGTATCATCACAAAAGTTATGAAAATATTTTATGAAGGTTGAAAAGTTACTTAGTGTTGGTTTAAGTTACTTGCCTATTTTTAAAAAAAAAAATCGATGCAGTTCCATGCAGGCAAACTGCTGCACAGCATAACCCAAGTTGGGCAGATGCGGTACTGATAATAACAATATTGTTCAAAATGCACAATAAAGGAACACTGAAATGCAATTTTTGGAGTGTGTGGTTCATGCATACAGATTGCTGATGATGTTTTCAGTTCCATATGAATTGAGTTATCCAGCATTGTCTCATTTTCTGAAAAAATGCTATTCTAGTTATTGGTTTATGTAAAAATTTCTGCAGTTTCTGCATGATGTTACATGTAAGTATGTAGCAGGTACACTTTATTTTAATGTGCTTATTCCACTGTATCAAAGAGTAACAAGTGTGTACTAACACAATTGTTACATATACTAAGTTGTGTAACAGCACAAGTGGTACAAGACCGAAGACACTGGTCGCAGTTAATTTATAAGAGTTGAGGTATGCCAGGTACACTTTATTTTAATGTGCTTATTCCACTATATCAAAGAGTAACAAGTGTATTACTAACACAATTGTTACATATCAAAAATAACCCTTTCCATTTACATTTAATTGAATCCCATCCCCATTTCTGGACTTCGAACAAACATATTTTTTGAACTTCCAATTCAATGCATTTCACAACTCCAAAAACCGTCCAATCAGTCGAATTGTTAATGACAGATTGTTTAACATTCCATAACTTAATTTTTGTTAGAGAAATTAAGATCAGTAACGGTAGTGGTTGGGTCTTAACTCCTTTTTGTAGCTCAAAAGATTTCACAACTTCATAGTCAACTGAAGAAAGGATAGGAAATAGGCGTTTTAACCTTTTCCAAACTAAAACTGCAAAAGGACATTCCCATAAAACATGACATACGGTTTCTTCTGCATTGCATTCAATTCTTGGGCAATCTTTATGTTTTGTCAATTTATGTTTATATAAGATGGAACGAACTGGAAGTCTTTTATGCAGTACTAACCAATTGAAATCTTTTAACCTGTTTTCTAAACCTTTTAATCAATTTGTGCAATATATCAGTATGACATAACTTTTCCACCATCTTCTGATAAAGGATTCTATGTTTTCTCACATTATCTTTACTTATAAGCTCTGTGTTTTTTTTAAAAACCATTTTACTATATGTGTGGTGGCCTGGGAAAACCCTTAACTCTTTCACTGCCAAAGACGAGTTATCTCGTCTTAGCGAATCCAAGCGTAGTCTGCCAAAGACGAGATAACTCGTCTTAGCGTTTTTTTAATGGCAACGCCATGCTGAATGTCTTGCCCTACTCCTCTGTGAAGATCAGACTTGTATCATCAAAATAAAGTGCAGAAAAACACATTTGGATTGAGAGATGTAAAAAATATAGCGTATTCCCCCCCCCCCCTCACGGAGCGGTGCGGGTGTCTGACTGCAGCGGCGCCGCTCCGTGACACTCTGGCCGCCACTCTGGCCGCCGGTGAGAGCTTAGGGGGCGGCGGCGGGGCTCATGGCGGCTCGGCAGCTCGTCGAAGCTCCGTGCAGCTCCGTGATACAAAGCACAAACGTTAGTAACAACAGCCCCGTCGATCGCTCGTCGTTAGTCGTCAAGAGCGTTTGGAAAGTCGCCAGATTTTGCGAGAAATCACTCGGATAGCAGCTTGAAAACCCCGCGATCTACAGTAGTGTGGATGAGGAACGGACGGCGCCGGCGAACGTGACGAGAGGTAAACGTGGTGGGAGTGTCTGTACTCTGTTGTGAGCGCACATGTCTGTGGCTGTGAGTTCAGGGGGCATCAGCCAGAGCTGTCGGCTGTGTGTGTGTAGATGTGTGTGAGACAGAGAGAGTGAGTGAGACCGCTGCCTGCTGACCAGAGGAAGCTGGATCTGATCTAAAGCGCCGTGTTTCGGCTACAAAAACCTGTCGAACTGATCCACGCACGCACGCACGCACGCACGCACGCACGCACGCACACACACACACACACGTATGCACACGCACACGTCACGTACGCACACACACTAAAAAAAAGGAAAGAAAAAGTTGTAACTCAAAGAAAAGAAAGAAAAAAGGCTGCAGTAGTGTGTGTCAGTAGCTAAATATTTTGTCTTTTGTCATCAAAAGTCATTTGTCAGTGTTGATTTAGTTGTTGTTTACAAGAGAACAACTGTACAGATGTTGAGGCGTCACTAAAGCAAAATATAAAGGAGCCAATTGTACTGGTTCACCTGAAAATGACAGCCGACACAAAAACCTCTTTTTCTCAAGATTTTGGTGCCAAAATGGCATTTTGGGCTAAACTAACCTATATTCAACCGTCAATTTCACAAGACTGGAACAAGATAGAAACAAACAGGTTTTTTTGCTGGAAACTAGAGACCCTCTTCTTTCCTTTGATGGGTTGAATGTGTATGTAGTAACAGTACATAATATTATGGTGGGTCTACGGAAATCAGTCAAAAAGCTGGAAAATGCCTGGCAAGCTGGAGGAAGCTGCTGTGAGAATGGCTGGCAGTCAAAGAGTTAACATGGTGGGATTTTTACATTTTTATTTTTTGATATTTCCATAAACTAGAAGTTTTCAGCTATTCATAACTGTTTGAATAACTGAGATAGCCCTCTCAGATCAAAAGTTGTGGGCATTTTAATCTATTATGACCAAAAAAACTGAAAAGTGATAGCCTAGAAATGTAGACGCACCCTAGCGGCAGCAAAAATATTTGCTCCGTAGGTGGGTCTAGAAACGAGCCATAGGAACTTTTTGAGTCTCGAACACCGTTTGGCGGGCTTAACGCGATGACGACATACATTTTAATTGGCTTGTCAGGCTAACGTCATCCTGCTCTTTGCTCTGATTAGTCATAGCACTACCCTATTGCGTGCAGAGGCAGTTTGAAAGACAGCCTTCATCCCGCCCCCTGGATTGAGCCGAGGTCTACCGGTTGTTTCCAGACTATACATGTTAATGATATAGTCTGGCTTGTCAGGCTAGTGAGAAAATAGAACGTTGCTGTTTTAACCCTCTAAAGACAAGAGTTTTACAAAACATTAAACAACTTCTGAAACGTTTATGATAGAGACGAGCTGTAAAATGTATCTGAATCGTGTGATTTTCTGCTTTCCAAGGGTCCTTGAACGGTGCCTCTATGACAATAAGGGACCGTATAGGGTGCCTGTAATTACGTGGTATGGGAACAGATGCTAAACGAAGCTAATGTAGAATTATTTTGTAAGCCCATCCCCACCTGGAACTTTTTTCATCTCCCATTGACTTTAAGGCATTATACAACTCTTCCAGCTTAGTCCTTCATCTAAGTTTTCTTTTAAATCAAGTGGTACACTTATATCTATGCAATCTAAGAAATAATTCCCTTTCTCTATGTCAACATTTTCCCTTTCAAATAATTTACTGCAATGTAATCTTGCCATCTCCAATATGTCTTCATTATTTTCACAAACATCCCCATTCTCTCTTTTCACCCCCTGTATTACCTGATTTTTCCTTTGTGTCTGGGCTTTCTTGAAAAAGTAAGCAGAACATTTCTCATCTTAATTGTTTTTGTAATTATTTTTGTAATTTAAATATAAAATTTTGAGCTTTTTGTTCACACATCTCCTGTTGATCACGCAGCCATACAGTTAATTTGTCTTTATCTCCTTTCCAGTTGTATTGTAATGTGTATATAGTTCTTGGATTTTCTTTTGGATTTGGATCCTTTTGGACACAAAAGGATTTGTTGTCCCTGTTTAGATCTTTCTTTCTTTTTTTTCTTTTTTTTTACAAAAATGAGTATGTACTGTTTTATTCTATTTTTTGTATCGTCCCACCAGTCTATAGCAGACAGATTTAGGCTTTTTAGTTCCACACATCTATTGAAGAAAACCCAAAAGGTATCTTTGAAATCTTTTTCCAGCAAAATTTCATTATTGATTTTCCAGTACCCTTTCCCGTATTCCAACGTTTGTAGTTCTATTGACACTAAAAGTAAACTGTGGTCTGAGTAATAAACAGGAGATGTCCGGACATCAGAAACTTTCATGCCACATGGGATGAAAATGTAGTCTATTCTACTCTTGGCCCCACTGCTATTTTCCCAAGTAAACCCAGCATCTTTCTTATTTACTGACCTGTAAGTGTCTACCAAGTTACATTTTTGTATTAAGGATTGAAGTAAAGAAATATTACAACCTTTATCTAAGGAAATATTAAAATCTCGTGCTATACAAACCAGTCGGTTTGTCATGAAACAGGTATCAAGGGATTTCAATAGCTCCCTGCGGGCAGCGGGATCTGTATATGCATATATATTAATAATTCTCAATTGTTTGTTTCTCCAATTTAAATCTACTACAAGGGCTCTCCCATGAACAAATGAAAAGCTATTTAATATATCTATTTCTCTGTTATTTCCACATAATAGTCCCACTCCACTTGAATGCACACCACCCACACTCCACCTAGATTCCCCTTTTACCCACTCTCTAGAGAAATTAACAATGTCCTTTTCGCTTTTTAGATGTACTTCTTGGAGTAAGCAAACATTGACGTCAAGTGTGGCTAGATGGGAAAATACAGACCTTCTGTTTTTTATGTTTTGTAGACCTCTAAGGGGGGGAAGGGGAAAACGTGGTGGTGGCGGGGGCGTCTGTCTGAGGGCTGACCATCCTGAGCCTTGTGACTGGGGATGAGGGAGGGTGGACCACTGGGGGTGGGGAGAAGAACACCACTGGGGGGGTGTCGTGGTGGGTTTGGTGTGCTGGGGATCCCCATCAGCGAGAACAGCACCATCAGCAACATCGCTCTCATCCAACAGTGGGCTAAAGCTGGAGTCTGGAGGCAACATTGGTAGATCAGGGTCTTGTGTTGATGTTTCTGGGCTGATGACAACTTTCCTTTTTTTTTTGATTTTCTCTGATTTTTCTTGGTAACTATGTTCCAGCCATCCATCTGCTGGTTACTGTCTGCTTTCTCAGCCTCCCCTGTCTCACCAGTAGTTGGTGTGGGAGTTGAGGTTGCCCTCTCAGTGATCACAGTGTTGTTCTGTTCCTCTGTCCTTGTTTCCACTTGTGTCTCTTGTTGCTCCTCGTTTTGATTTCGGATTTCTTCTAGCACTATTTCGATGTCTCTTAAGTCTGTGAGTTGTGTGGTCGTATCACCTCCTCTGTGAGTTGTGATATCTTCTAAAGCTGCTGCGTAGGATCTTGGCCTGGGGCAGTCTCTAGGGCTGCCCCCGACCAAAGATTTTGTTGGTCGACCAGTAGTCGTCACTTATGGCGATTAGTCGACTAATCGACCCCCCACCTTGAGGGGGAAAAAAAACATTCAACGGTCAGGTTGAGAATTAATTAATTAATGCTCGTGACTCCGGCCGCATTGGGTCCGAGATTCAACAACAAGCCAGTCGGGTTTCACCGTTATTACCGGCAGAATGCCCGTTTATCACCAATAAATACAGTAGATGAGGAGGGTAAAAAGTTACTGAGCTCAGGCTGTGTGACGGAGGTGCGGGGGGTGGGGGTCCGCGGCGTGGAGGGGTGCGGGCATAGACATATGTCTATGGGTGCGGGTCTCTGATTGCGGCGGGGACTATCATGGATCCGCTCCGTGACACTGAGACTGACCACCGGTGAGCGCTATGGGACGGAACCGGGGCTCAGACAGCACCCACTAATGGTGACAGCGGTGATACGAGAGAGACTGCTGTGCCGTGTAAATAAAATTTTTTAAAAAGTGTCACGTCACGACTTCCTGTATCTGGCCCTTCAAAATAAGAGCCCCATAACCTTACATATACAGTTCAGTCATTGATGTTGGCTTAATTTTGACAAGACACGGCTCCAAATGTTTTTTTTTTTTTTCCTGCGACCAATCGACCAATGAAATTTTGGTCGGCTAATGATTTTTTGGTCGACCAGTGCTTGGTCGACTATTTGGGGGCAGCCCTAGCAGTCTCTGGCTAGATGGTATTCCGAGTTGCACAGGTCACACCTTCTTGGCTGCCCTGCGTAAATCAGGTAGCCGCGGTTCCCTCCAATGGTGAAAACAGCTGGGGGGTGGGAAAACCCATCGTGTGCGATGGCTTCCTCTTTCAAACGGACACGGAACTGTCTTTTCCCAGTCCAGATACCCGGCAATGGATGATTAATAACATGATTTTTACCCACAATTTCTTTGACATACATTTCAAGATAAGAGGCATGTAGCTACCACACTTTTTTTCTCAAGCACAATAAATTGGATGAAAGAAAAAACATGTCTTAAAAGAACAATACAACCATTAAATATCTGTAAAACAATTTCTTAAAAGCAGAGTTTCTAAAGCTTTTAAAAATGCTTTACAAATAAGACATGTTTAAAAGAATGTGTGGTATTTAAAAGTTCATTGATGTGTGTGTCGGTCCATGTGTCTTTAAAAGTTCATCTAAAAGTGAGTGCAGAGGTTAAAATCCTTTCCATGGTTGTGCAGGAGCGGGGTGAGTCCCTATCAAGGCTGCCTTCCTCCGCTCCCCCAAGCCTTTTTCCTCTCGGGACTCTGTTGTGGTGCTCAGAGGAGATCCTCGCCCTCAGCTCCTTCCCAGTCCTGCCAATCCCGGAGAGTCAGGCCGCCGCTGCTGGGACCTTTTCAGTGATGTGGCTCCGGCTCCTTCGTCCGAATGGGCACAGAGGCGATTCTTCTTTGTGGCTGTGTCCTAGGCCCGCCGCCTGCAGCTTCGGCCGCTCGGACCGTCGCTGCTGCCATACGGAGCACAGCCACGGGGGGGATCTGCTTGTGCTTTCTTACCAGCAAGTTTCTGGAGGTCCAGGTGGCGTCTACTATGGCGGCGAGGGTGAGCCACTGCTTGGCGAAGACAGGTGGTGGAATGTCTTCGCGGCTCACCCCATACAGCACAAGTTGTGCTGTAAGGACCTCCCTTGCTGGTAAGTACGGGAATTGCAAGGAGCCGGCCGTTGCCCACAGATCCTCAGCAGCGCTGCACTCCCAGAGCAGGTGCCTCACCGTCTCTGGCGCGCCACAACCAGGTCGGGGGCAGGTTGCGTGTTTCGCCATGCCTCTGGAGTGCATTACGGACCTGACCGGGAGGATCTCATGGGCCACCATCCATAACAGGTCCCGGAGTCGGTTTGGGAGAGCGGAGTGGTTCACGTTGCGCCAAACTGTGGAGGGCTCGCCGAGTGCGAGCCTACGCACAGGACTCACTGGTTCCCGCTCCTGCACAACAGATAAAAGCATACGATGGTTTGTTAAAATCTGCAACTCTTCATGCTCTAGGTTAAAATGCTTTAAAAACGTGCAAATAAAACTGTATGCAGGTGGCAAGTTAAAAGACACAGGAACTCTAAGATCGGTGGGTAAAAACTTTTTTCTTCTTAGGTAGGTCCCCATCCAGAACTGTGTCATTGCTGCTGTCTTTGGGTTTCTGGATGGGGCCGTAGCAGCTTTCAGGTGCAGGGTGGTGTACAATGATGGTAAAAACAGGTACAGGTCCGGCACTCCTTTTCCTCCTTTTTCCTTTGGCCGCTTCATCGGTCTTCTTTGGAGTCTCTCCCACTTTGATCCCCATAAAAAATAAAAAATGGCTCGTTCCAGGTTTAAAAGCACATTCCTAGGGGGGGTAAAAACAGAACTGACAAGTAAAAGCACAGGTAAAATCACTGCTTTTATGATTAAAACTTTGCCTTCTATCGTCAGTCCTCTAAGTCCCCAGAATCCTAGTCGCTTCTTAAAGGGACAGTATGGGACTTTATTGGCTTTTTATTGACAAAAATCAAATATCGCTTTCATAAATACGTATTTCACTGAAGTGGAATCGCGCCCGCATACAAACGAGCGCTTTCTCGTACCTTAGAATGAGATGTTACAAGTCGTTACAAACATACAGGGGGGGGTTCACCGAACCTTCTCTGCCATGTTGAATCGCCATGTTTTACGTTCAGTGTCACCGTGGCTGTAAGTAACCACAAACTCGGGCCGCCGGAGCTTCAGGGCTCGGGGAGAAAGTTTTCCAGACAGCGCCTGTTAAAACTGTCACCACCGTGTAGCTAGTGTGAGGAAGGACGGAGGCACTGGTGTTGCCTTCAGGTGCAGTCAGACACCTGAATGACGCCGTGAGTGACGCCGTCGGCAAACCGACTGGATGTTATTTTACTCGACGAGAGAAAGCCGGTAAAACGTGGGTCAGGTAAACAATACGACATCGCCATGACAACATATTGTCACGCCTGTATTGTTTTGCCTCGTGCTGGCGGACCGTTTGTTTACATAGAGGCTTGTTTATCCTGATACATGCAGCTTGTGTTGTTTTTCTGACTTCTGCCCGAGTTTACGTAAACGCAACAGCAAGAATACGTGCCGACATGCAACCGCACCGCTAGATGGGGGTAAATGTCACATATTGTCCCTTTAACTTTCCCTACCACGTCCGGCCAGTTTGTACTCCCTCCCCCTTCCCTGTCAAATTTTATCCCCAGTATTTTTAGGTCAGTCTGGGTCACAGTCATCCCCAGTATTTTTAGGTCAGTCTGGGTCACAGTCAGGGGAAGTCCTGTCATGTCAGTCGCTGTCCATGGGCCATAAAATTGGGCTTGCGTTTTTTCTCGATTAAGTTTAGCAGCAGAGGCCCGCCCAAACCAGTCAGTCAAGTCAAGCGTCCTGTTGACAGATAAAAGGTCAGTGCAAACAATGTTAAAATCGTCCATATATAAAAGGCACTTAATAAAAGCCCCTACCTCCCGGAATTGCCACCCCGTTGATCCATTTGTCCCTTCTCAAGATCTGCGCCAGTGGTTCGACGCATATGACATAGAGGAGGGCAGATAACGGACAACCCTGACGGACACCGCAGCATATATCCACTGCTTTGGTAAGCTCCCCATTAACAAGGATTCTGCTTGTGATGCCCCGGTATAGCAGTCCCACCCACGCTATAAACCTATCAGGAAATCCCACTTTTTGCAGTACCTTAAAAAGGTACTGGTGCGAGACCCGATCAAAAGCCTTCTCAAAGTCTAAATTTAATAATAATAATAATAATAATAAATTTTATTCATAAGCGCTTTTCCAAAAGCTCAAAGACACTTTACATACAATAAATGCAGTTAAGAACACAAGACATTCAATTAAAAGCAGCAAAGACAGTATAAAACATAGAAAACAATATAAAACACACACAGAAATTATGTATTAAAAGCTGATTTAAAAAGGTGTGTTTTTAGCATGGTCTTAAATGTTGGGAGGTGAGTGCAGGTGCGGATGGGTTTGGGGAGTGAGTTCCAGAGGGAGGGGGCAGTGATGGAGAAGGCTCTGTCCCCCCAGGTTCGGTGCTTGGTCCGTGTGGGTAGTGACAGGATGTTTCCTTCGGATGAGCGGAGGTCGCGGGAGGGGGTGTGGTGATGGAGCAGGTCTGTGAGGTAGGGGGGGGCCAGGTTATTAAGTGCTTTGTATGTGAGGAGGATGATTTTGAACTGTATGCGGTGAGTGATGGGCAGCCAGTGCAGGTCACGGAGGACAGGGGTGATGTGATCTCTGGAGCGGGTGTGGGTGAGCAGGCGTGCGGCTGAGTTCTGGATGTATTGCAGTTTATTGAGGAGTTTGGATGGTGAACCATAGAGGATGCTGTTGCAATAGTCCAGTCTGGATGTGATGAATGCATGGATGAGGGTTTCTGCAGCAGAGAAGGTGAGTGAGGGGCGGAGACGGGCGATTTAGGACTATTAGCCGAATGTTTCTGTCTCTCGCGTAACAGATGGTGTCTCTGATCAGTACGAGGCTGTCGGTGATCTTCCTCCCCGGAATGGCGCAGCCTTGATCCGGGTGGATCACCTCCCCTAAAACCAAAGATAAACGACTAGCTAAAAGTTTACTAAAAAGTTTGCAGTCCACGTTTAAAAGAGTCACAGGTCTCCAGTTTTTCAAGTCAGTCTTTTCGTCTTTTTTATGTATTAAAGTCACTATCCCTACTCTAAAAGAGTCTGGTAACAGGTCAAGTCCTTCAAATTCGTTAACAGTTAGAATGTCGTGTGCAATAAGATCCCTAAAAGTCAGATAAAACTCAAGGGGAAGTCCGTCTTGGCCAGGGGACTTCCCCTTCTTAAAATATTTTAAAGACTTATCCAACTCTAAAAGGGTAAAATCCTGTTCTAAAAGCACACTATCTTTAAAACTGTTTGAAATGTGTTCTAAAACCTGTTCAGTGACATTTTCATCTGTTTTCTTTTCTTCATACAATGTTTTATAGTAGTTCTCCACGGTTTCCTTTAATTCCTGTGGGTCAGTTGTGAAGTTTCCTTCTTTATTTTTCAATTTTGTTTAAAGACCTCTTTTACTCATTATTTTCTTAAAAGTAGCGTGTACATTTTTCTCCTTCTTCTATTTCTTTTTCTCTACTTCTTATGATGACTCCTTGACTCTTGATTTCTGCTGTTTCTGTCATTTGTTTTTTAATTTCTAAAATGTCATTGTTAAAATCAAAACCCTGGCTTGTTAATATAAAATAGCGCTGCAGTCTTTTCTGCAGTCCCAACATGTGTCTGTTTTCCCTATCTTTCTTTTTCTTACCTAGCTGCCTGAAGAAAGTCCGGGTCCTCTCCTTCACCATTTCCCACCAGTGTGCTCGTGTTTGGTACAAGTATTGAAGGGTCTGCCACTCCTTGTACTGCTCTCGGTATTCCCTAAATATCTCCCTATCTTCTAAAAGAGAGCAGTTGAGTTTCCACAGACCACTTCCTAAAGTCACACCTGAAGAGAGTGATAGGGTGCAGGATAGCATAACGTGGTCTGAGAAGAAAACAGGGGTTAATCTAGCATCGGTGGGCGGGCAGTTGCGTGTAAAACAGTAGTCGATGCGAGAGGCTCTGGTGCTATCACCACTGAACCAGGTGAAGCCCTCCTCTCTGGGATGCATGGTTTTAAAACAGTCGACTAGCTTAAAATCCCTAACTATTCCCTGAAGTAAAACCGATGTTTTATCTATTTTAAAATCATCCCCTGCATCTTTCCTATCCTTCCTGCTTAAAACACAATTAAAATCTCCTCCTGCCACTAATGGGACCCTACCTAACATGTGGGACTGCAGATCTTCTAAAAAGTCATACCTGTCATTTTTGTCATTAAAACCATAGACGTTAAGAAGGTTAAAATCATTTTCCATAAATGAAAGGCGTGCTAAAAGAGCCCGCCCATCCTTCACCACAGTGCTGCCCTTCACTGAGATCAAGGGGTTTTTAATAAGTATGGCCACTCCATCTGATTTGTTTTCATTTGAACCACTGAATAGGGAGGTCCCGGGTGGCCACATTCCTTCCCATTTGCTGTAGTGTTTTAAAAAGGGCAGGTTGCATTCCTGCAATAAAAACACATCTGAGTCAAAAGACTGTAGGAAGGAAAATATACTTTGTGCTCTAACTCTTGACTTCACACTTCTCACATTGATTGTGGAAATGTTGAGAGCCATGAGTATGGAAGTTAAAAACAACAGGTACTGCATTTTAAAATAGTTTAAAGCCAGGGTTATGTCCATTTCACTCTTTTGTATGTTGTTCCTGCTCTTCCCTCTCTGCTGGGGTGAGGCCAGGCCCCTCCCCTTTTCCCGTCTCACTGATCTCCTATCCTCCAATCACAGTTTTTGGCGGGAAATTTGAATTTTCCAGCCCCTCCCTTTCAATTAACACCTCTTGTCGGCGATTTTCTTCTTTTTTCTCGATGTTTTTCGATGTTTGCAGTCTCTGAAGAGGTGGGTTGCCTCTCCACAGAGTTTGCATTTTCTCCCGTTTGGGCATTCCTCAAAGGAATGCCCCACTTCCCTACATTTGCCGCACACAGTTTTCTGACAAGCTTCTACCAGGTGCCCATGCTCACCACACTTGTGGCACAGCTTCGGCATTCCCTGGTAGTGAATGTAGCCCCTGTTCTCTCCAAGGACTATCATGGATGGGAGATGTCTCAGGCCCTGGAAGCCCTGGGGGTCCTGCCATTGCTGGACAGGGACCCTCCAGGCACAATTCCAGATGCCATCCTCATCTCTCACCTTGGTAGCCTGGCCTTTGACAGTGCAGTATCTACCCAGCCATATGCAAATGTCCTCGGCATTCACGGTCTCATTAAACATCCTGACAATCACCACTTTTTGGGAGTTGTCAGTCAGTTTCTCCACAGTGAAAGCCTTGAACTGGGTCTTCACTTTTTCAAAACGATTCCAAAATTCAAGTAAGGTTGCAGCCGACACAAAACTCACATCAAAGCCTTTTCCAGAGGGCAGAGTAACAATACAGTTTAGAGATTCAGCTTTGAATCCAAGGGTCTGTTGAATTAGCTTCCTGGAGAAGTCCAGTCTGGACATCTCCAGGAGCTTTCCATCCACTTCTCTGAATAAAAAGCGCACACTGTGGTGCCTCCGCATGCCAGCACGGGCAGCCGACATGGCTGGAGGCACCTGAGTAAAAGAGCGAAATCAATAAATAAATAAATAAAATCCAAGTAAAAACAACAAATAATAGAAACAGAAGCGAGGTAAAAAACCAGTAAAACTTAAAAAATTGACTTACCTTGTGTGACTGTACTGAAAAGTAAGGCAATTAGGATTGTGCAAAACAAGCAAATGTGCAAACAAGCAATACAAACAAAACAAGAAAAATGTGCAAAACAAGCAAGGACAAAATTCAAGGAATATCCCCCAAGAGTTACAAGGAAGAGCCCCACTGAAAGGGAGCCTTCCTGCAACGCCGGGAGTGATCGCAGTCTTAGCCAAAAGGCCGAGAAGCGATGGGACCAAAGCGTCTGATTTCCGAGCACAGCTCTGGGGCCGGACCCCACTCGACGCGGTTCCCTGTTGGTGACACACAAGCCAGACTGGCTGCATTATAGCCCCTCCGTCCAACTTCTCCACTGCGCAGCCCTCGCTGCCGATTGACTTTTCACAAACTCAAGGGCTCGGCCGTACGGCAGAGCCTCCCAAAAATAGCTTGAACTCGTTGGTGTTCCTCTCCACGGAAGTCTTTAGTAAAAGGCGAAAGACTTGTGCGTTATGAAGAGAAGCCAGAGTCGGTAGAGCCCGTCTCCTCCCAGGCAGCCCAGGACCCTATCTGTCCCAGTCTCCACCCTCGCGGTTGGCTTCTGGTTGCCTGCTGAGTGCCGAATCCCGGCTGCCGGCCCGATCCCCCGGCCCTCCCCATGCTCTCACAGGCTCTGACCAACGGGGTCTCGGAGATAAGAGCCTGGGCAGGCTGGAAAAAGTCTGACGTTTGGCTGGCTGGCAGGCAGACAGGCAGGCGGGCTGGGGAGGACGCACTTTGCTTGGACTGGTTTGTGCAAAAGCACCAGCGGCACCTGGTGAAAGCTGCCAGGCCACTTGAGGCCCTTCCTTTGAGCCACGTGCAAAGTGCCATCTGAAAGTCTGTGTTTGGCCATGGCTTGGTTTTCAACAAGGCGAGAGAAGGGTGCACCGTTCCCGGCGACACTGCAATGCCGGGTCGATGCGTGGAGTGAACGGAGCAAGCCCCTTTTTCAGCTCCCGGTGGCAGAAATCTGTTTAATATGTTGTACTCGGGTAGAGGACATATCAGATATTAAACTGATAACAGATTTTTTTTTTCTTTTTTTCGAAAAATTTTATTGACACGTTTACACACTTTCTTTCATCAATGGATGACATTTTTAGCCACAATTTCTTTCTTCACAAAGACAAGAGGCATTCAGTAACCATATAGTCTTTTTTTCAGCACAATATGAATTGGATAAAAGAAAAACATGTCTTAAAAGAACAATACAACAACTAAATATCTGTAAAACAATTTCTTAAAAGCAGAGTTTCTAAAGCTTTTAAAATTTTTTTACAAATAAGACATGTTTAAAGGAATGTTTGGTATTTTAAAAGTTAATTGATGTGTGTCAGTCCATGTGTCTTTAAAACTTCATTTAAAAGCGAGTGCAGAGGTTAAAATCCTTTCCATGGTTGTGCAGGAGCGGGGTGAGTCCCTATCAAGGCTGCCTCACTCCGCTCCCCCAAGCCGTTTTCCTCTCGGGACTCTGCTGTGGTGCTCATAGGAGATCCCCGCCCTCAGCTCCTTCCCAGTCCTGCCAATCCCGGAGAGTCAGGCCGCCGCTGCTGGGACCTTTTCAGTGATGTGGCTCCGGCTCCTTTGTCCGAATGGGCACAGAGGCGATTCTTCTTTGTGGCTGTGTCCTAGGCCCGCCGCCTGCAGCTTCGGCCGCTTGGACCGTCGCTGCTGCCATACGGAGCACAGCCACGGGGGGGATCTGCTTGTGCTTTCTTACCAGCACGTTTCTGGAGGTCCAGGTGGCGTCTACTATGGCGGCGAGGGTGAGCCACTGCTTGGCGAAGACAGGTGGTGGAATGTCTTCGCGGCTCACCCCATGCTGCACAAGTTGTGCTGTAAGGACCTCCCTTGCTGGTAAGTACGGGAATTTCAAGGGAGGGAAAGGGAGGGGCTGGAAAATTCAAACTTCCCGCCTAAAACTGTGATTGGAGGAGAGGAGCCCAGTGAGGCGGGAAAAGGGGAGGGGCCTGGCCTCACCCCAGCAGAGGGGGAAGAGCAGGAAAGTATGGAGAGCCAGGCAGCCGGTGAATCTGGACCCGAACCCACAAGCGAAGAAACCACCACCAGTCTCCAGATTGTGGAAGAAGGGTCCAGTGAAGCCTCCTTCCCCGACGCACAGCCCTTCCTGAAAAGAAATGTGTCAGAACTATCCAGCCCTGAAGTGGCAGAGAACTCAGAGAAGAGGGGGCGGATAGATGTTGGAACTGCCACCTCACCTGAGGAGAGGCCAAATGTCTGTTCCACAACTGACGAGTGTTCTTTTCTAACAATCTCACTTAAATCAACTCCACATGAAAGACTGGGAAACTATGCTTTCAGGAGATCAGAAACTCTAGATTCGCCCTCTAATTGTTATGAGACGCGGAATGAGTTTCTGTTACAACATACAAAAGAGTGAAATGGACATAAAAATGCAGTACCTGTTGTTTTTAACTTCCATACTCATGGCTCTTAACATTTCCACAATCAATGTGACAAGTGTGAAGTCAAGAGTTAGAGCACAAAGTATATTTTCCTTCCTACAGTCTGTTGACTCAGATGTGTTTTTATTGCAGGAATGCAACCTGCCCTTTTTAAAACATTA
The DNA here is from genome assembly GCF_045865225.1 of Trachurus japonicus. NCBI lineage: Eukaryota > Metazoa > Chordata > Actinopteri > Carangiformes > Carangidae > Trachurus > Trachurus japonicus. Next base: position 29,126,292 of record NC_140928.1, read on the forward strand.
TAGCAAATGGGAAGGAATGTGGCCACCCGGGACCTCTCTATTCAATGGTTCAAATGAAATCAAATCAGAAGGAGTGGCCATACTTATTAAAAACCCCTTGATCTCGGTGAAGGGCAGCACTGTGGTGAAGGGTGGGCAGGCTCTTTTAGCATGCCTTTCATTTATGGAAAATGATTTTAACCTACTCAACGTCTATGGTTTTAATGACAAAAACGACAGGTATGACTTTTTAGAAGATCTGCAGTCCCACATGTTAGGTAGGGTCCCATTAGTGGTAGGCGGAAATTTTAATTGTGTTTTAAGCAGGAAGGATAGGCGAGATGCAGGGGATGATTTTAAAATAGATAAAACATTGGTTTTACTTCAGGGAATAGTTAGAGATTTTAAGCTAGTCGACTGTTTTAAAACCATGCATCCCAGAGAGGAGGGCTTCACCTGGTTCAGTGGTGACAGCACCAGAGCCTCTCGCATTGACTACTGTTTTACACGCAACTGCCCGCCCACCGATGCTAAATTAACCCCTGTTTTCTTCTCAGACTACGTTATGCTATCCTGCACCCTGTCACTCTCTTCAGGTGTGACTTTAGGAAGTGGTCTGTGGAAACTCAACTGCTCTCTTTTAGAAGATAGGGAGATAGTCCGGGAATACCGAGAGCAGTACAAGGAGTGGCAGACCATCAAGACACGAGCACACTGGTGGGAAATGGTGAAGGGGAGGACCCGGACTTTCTTTAGGCAGTTAGGTAAGAAAAAGAAAGATAGGGAAAACAGACACATGTTGGGACTGCAGAAAAGACTGCAGCGCTATTTTATATTAACAAGCCAGAGTTTTGATTTTAAGAATGAAATTTTAGAAATAAAAAAACAAATGTCCGAAATGGCAGAAATTAAGAGTCGAGGAGCCATCATAAGAAGCAGAGAAAGAGAAATAGAAGAAGGAGAAAAATGCACACGCTACTTTTTTAAGAGAATAATGATTTTTAACAAAATTGAAAAATAAAGAAGGTAACTTAACAACTAACACACAGGAAGTTAAAGAAACCGTGGAAAATTATTATAAAACATTGTATGAAGAAAAGGAAACAGATAAAAATGTCACTGAACAGGTTTTAGAATCCATTTCAAACAGTTTTAAAGATAGTGGGCTTTTAGAACAGGATTTTACCCTTTTAGAGTTGGATAAGTCTTTAAAACGGGGAAGTCCCCTGGCCAAGATGGACTTCCCCTTGAGTTTTATCTGACTTTTAGGGATCTTATTGCACACAACATTTTAATTGTTTTTAACGAATTTGAAGGATTTGACCTGTTACCAGACTCTTTTAGAGTAGGGATAGTGACTTTAATACATAAAAAAGACGAAAAGACTGACCTGAAAAACTGGAGACCTGTGACTCTTTTAAACGTAGACTGCAAACTTTTTAGTAAACTTTTAGCTAGTCGTTTATCTTTGGTTTTAGGGGAGGTGATCCACCCGGATCAAGGCTGCGCCATTCCGGGAGGGAAGATCACCGACAGCCTCGTACTGATCAGAGACACCATCTGTTACGTGAGAGACAGAAACATTCGATTAATAGTCCTAAATTTAGACTTTGAGAAGGCATTTGATCGGGTCTCGCACCAGTACCTTTTTAAGGTACTGCAAAAAGTGGGATTTCCTGATCTTAATAAGGAAAAAACGCAAGCCCAATTTTATGGCCCATGGACAGCGACTGACATGACAGGACTTCCCCTGACTGTGACCCAGACTGACCTGAAAATACTGGGGATAAAATTTGACAGGGAAGGGGGGGGGAGTACAAACTGGCCGGACGTGGTAGGGAAAGTTAAGAAGCGACTAGGATTCTGGGGACTTAGAGGACTGACGATAGAAGGCAAAGTTTTAATCATAAAAGCAGTGATTTTACCTGTGCTTTTACTTGTCAGTTCTGTTTTTACCCCCCCTAGGAGTGTGCTTTTAGACCTGGAACGAGCCATTTTTTATTTTTTATGGGGATCCAAGTGGGAGAGACTCCAAAGACAACTAATGAAGCGGCCAAAGGAAAAAGGAGGAAAAGGAGTGCCAGACCTGTACCAGTTTTTAGGATTCCTGTACACCACCCTGCACCTCAAAGCTGCCACGGCCCCATCCAGAAACCCAAAGACAGCAGCAATGACGCAGTTCTGGATGGGGACCTACTTAAGAAGAAAAAAGTTTTTACCCACCGATCTTAGAGTTCCTGTGTCTTTTAACCTGCCACCTGCATACAGTTTTATTTGCACGTTCTTAAAGCATTTTAACCTAGAGCACGAAGAGTTGCAGATTTTAACCAACCACCGTATGCTTTTATCTGTTGTGCAGGAGCGGGAACCAGTGAGTCCTGTGCGCAGGCTCGCACTCGGCGAGCCCTCCACAGTTTGGCGCAACGTGAACCACTCCGCTCTCCCAAACCGACTCCGGGACCTGTTATGGATGGTGGCCCATGAGATCCTCCCGGTCAGGTCCGTAATGCACTCCAGAGGCATGGCGAAACACGCAACCTGCCCCCGACCTGGTTGTGGCGCGCCAGAGACGGTGAGGCACCTGCTCTGGGAGTGCAGCGCTGCTGAGGATCTGTGGGCAACGGCCGGCTCCTTGCAATTCCCGTACTTACCAGCAAGGGAGGTCCTTACAGCACAACTTGTGCTGTATGGGGTGAGCCGAGAAGACATTCCACCACCTGTCTTCGCCAAGCAGTGGCTCACCCTCGCCGCCATAGTAGACGCCACCTGGACCTCCAGAAACTTGCTGGTAAGAAAGCACAAGCAGATCCCCCCCGTGGCTGTGCTCCGTATGGCAGCAGCGACGGTCCGAGCGGCCGAAGCTGCAGGCGGCGGGCCTAGGACACAGCCACAAAGAAGAATCGCCTCTGTGCCCATTCGGACGAAGGAGCCGGAGCCACATCACTGAAAAGGTCCCAGCAGCGGCGGCCTGACTCTCCGGGATTGGCAGGACTGGGAAGGAGCTGAGGGCGAGGATCTCCTCTGAGCACCACAACAGAGTCCCGAGAGGAAAAAGGCTTGCGGAGGAAGGCAGCCTTGATAGGGACTCACCCCGCTCCTGAACAACCATGGAAAGGATTTTAACCTCTGCACTCGCTTTTAAATGAACTTTTAAAGACACATGGACCGACACACACATGAATGAACTTTTAAATACCACACATTCTTTTAAACATGTCTTATTTGTAAAACATTTTAACAAGCCTCACACACTGAGCTTTTAATGAATTGTTTTTACAAATATTAAATTATCATTGTTATGTAGACATGTCTTCTTTTATCCAACTTGTATTGTACTGAAAAAAAGAAGAAAAAAAAAAAAGAAGAAAGAAATTGTGTGTAAAAATGTCATTGTTTGAAGAAAAATATGTTTGAAAAACGTGTCAATAAAATTTTTCGAAAGAAAAAAATCTGTTCTTATCAGTTTAATATCTGATATGTCCTCTACCCGAGGACAACATATTAAACGGATTTTTGCCACCGGGAGCTGAAAAAGGGGCTTGCTCCGTTCACTCCACGCATCGACCCGGCATTCCAGTGTCGCCGGGAACGGTGCACCCTTCTCTCGCCTTGTTGAAAACCAAGCCATGGCCAAACACAGACTTTCAGATGGCACTTTGCACGTGGCTCAAAGGAAGGGCCTCAAGTGGCCTGGCAGCTTTCACCAGGTACCGCTGGTGCTTTTGCACAAACCAGTCCAAGCAAAATGCGTCCTCCCCAGCCCGCCTGCCTGCCTACCTGCCTGCCAAACGTCAGACTTTTTCCAGCCTGCCCAGGCTCTTATCTCCGAGACCCCGTTGGTCAGAGCCTGTGAGAGCATGGGGAGGGCTGGGGGATCGGGGGCGGCAGCTGGGATTCGGCACTCGGCAGGCAACCAGAAGCCAAACCGCGAGGGTGGAGACTGGGACAGATAGGGTCCTGGGCTGCCTGGGAGGAGACGGGCTCTACCGACTCTGGCTTCTCTTCATAACGCACAAGTCTTTCGCCTTTTACTAAAGATTTCCGTGGAGAGGAACACCAACATTTCAAGCTATTTTTGGGAGGCTCTGCCGTACGGCCGAGCCCTTTGAGTTTGTGAAAAGTCAATCGGCAGCGAGGGCTGCGCAGTGGAGAAGTTGGGCGGAGGGGCTATAATGCAGCCAGTCTGGCTTTTGTGTCACCGACAGGGAACCGCGTCGAGTGGGGTCCGGCCCCAGAGCTGTGCTCGGAAATCAGACGCTTTGGTCCCATCGCTTCTCGGCCTTTTGGCTAAGACTGCGATCACTCCCTGTGTTGCAGGAAGGCTCCCTTTCAGTTGGACTCTTCCTAGTAACTTTTGGGGGATATTCCTTGGATTTTGTCCTTGCTTGTTTTGCACATTTATCTTGTTTTGTTTGTGTTGCTTGTTTGCACATTTGCTTCTTTTGCACAATCCTAATTGCCTTACTTTTCAGTACAGTCACACAAGTGTCATGTTCGTGTTCCAAGGATGAGGCCGTGTTGATAGCAAGTAACTTAGTTTAATGTCTCATGTTCTCAACAACATACATGTGGCTCCATGCAGTCTTGCTCTACCCTGTTATATGGTACGGTAAGCTGACTACTAACCAGTACTGCCGCCTAGCGGTCAAACATGTAATAACATCTAATCATAACATCCCCCCTTTTCTAAGGTAAAATGCATTAACATGAATTATCACATTAGCTGTGTCAGTTATTTCAACCATTTCACATTCAGCATAACTCTGCAACACATAAGCAGTATAAACAGTTTATATCAGATTGTATAACTCATATCTAAGCCAACACTAGACCATTTAGAACACATTCACAACATCAATCAATATACATTTTGTTCAACATCTTTATCATGCATATTGAATTGTCTTTGTTTATAAGTTCAGTCTATCAGGCTTTCTGATTTCTCTTGTGGACCTTCTTAACTCAGGTTCGCTTGGAGTAGGTGTGTGAGAGTCAGTGTTACAGTCCATAGCAGGTGTGGGAATTACCTGAGATTCACCACAGGTTACACTGAGCTCACCAACAGTCCCTTGAGGAGTCTTTAATAGACTGCGACGATTGCGTCTGAGGATTTGTCCATCATCAGTTTTCACCGTGTACGATCGTGGAGCAACTTCTTGCAGGACAGTTGCTTTTGTACTCCATCCATCAGCATCCTCAATCCTGACTGTGTCATTGGTAGACAGTGGAGGGAGATGCTTGGTTGTTCTGTCATAGAATGACTTTTGCATCATTTTCTGTTGTCGTAGCTTATGTTCAATCTTTGAGTGATTCTTTTGCTTTAATTTGTCGTTTTGATGACTCGGCAACGTTGTTCGTAGCTTCCTCTTCATCAGCAGTTCAGCTGGTGATAGGCCGCACTGAAGAGGTGATGCTCTGTAGCTCAATAAAGCCAGATAGGGATCCGAGTCACTGTCAGCTGCTTTCTTTAGGAGTTGCTTGAGAATGTGAACTCCTTTTTCAGCTTGCCCGTTTGACTGTGCATAGTGTGGGCTTGACGTCACATGCTTGAAATCATATTGCTCTGCAAACTTCTGCCATTCTTTGCTGCTGAAGCAGGGGCCATTGTCGCTCACCACTATGTGTGGGATGCCATGCCTGGCGAAGATAGATTTAGCATGTGTTATGACACAAGTTGATGTTGAGCTTGTTAGTAGCGCCATCTCAGGGAAGTTTGAGTAGTAATCCATTACCACTGAATAGTCTTTACCTCTGAGATGAAACAAGTCCATTCCTACTTTGTGCCATGGTGCTGTTGGCACCTCAGCTACCACCATAGGCTCTTTGCTCTGCTTGTTCCTGTGTTTCTGGCATGTTTCACATTTACTTACAAGTGTTTCAATGTCTTTGTTCAGTCCCGGCCAGAAAACCGTGTCTCTCGCCCTCCTTTTGCACTTTTCGATGCCGAGATGGCCTTCATGTATCCTGTGCAACATGTCCATTCTCAAAGCCCGTGGAATAACAATCCTGCCCTTTTTCAACAGCAGACCATCCACAGTACTAAGCTCACCTCTGACCTGGTAAAATTGTGGGCACGAACCAGCTGGCCATCCCTCATCCATGTTCTGCATGACATGCTGTAGCTCAGCATCCTTTGCTGTGGCCTCCGCTATTTGTCTCGACTTTGTGTCAGACACAGGCAGTGTAGCCGACACCATGTTCACGTGACACTGTATGTCCTCGTCTGTTGCACTCACACTGTCGCCTGTAGTTGCTCTGGATAGGGCATCAGCAAGGACTAGGTGTTTACCTGGAGTATATATCAGTTGATACACTCTTTCCACAAGCCCCAGTTCTTCACAGGCTCTGTCACCAAGAAGTGATTCACGTCCCTCATTCACAACAAAGAAGGATAGGTGGTGCACTTTTCCTTTAGCTGTGACATTCAACCTGCATGTGCCCAAACATTTGATTGGCCGCCCATTGTAGTCTTTCAGTCCAGATTCTTTTCTTTTTATTTGTGGCTTATTTTTCATTGCCTTCACATCACACATGCTTATGAGATTTGCTTTTGCACCAGTGTCCAATCTCATGGTGACTACAGTCCCATTTATCATTAGAGGAGCTATCCACTTATCTTCTCCAGTGACATAATTTACATTGTCTGGTTTATTTATTTGTTCACTTTCACAATTCACCATTCCAACAAAGAACGTGTCACTTAGATCAGGCTCGTCTATTAAGTTTACAGTTTTTTCTTTCTTCCCCTCTTTCCGTTTGGAGAAGCATTGTTTAGCAAAATGATTCTTGCCTTGGCAAGTGGAGCATTGCTTACCAAATGCTGGACACTGTCTAGGCTTGTGCTGTGAGCCGCAGCGCTTGCAGTTTATCCTCACGTCCTCCTGCTGTGCAGGCCGGGTCTGTGTGCGCCGTCTCCGCTGATACGACACTGCTCCAACCGCTGCCGCGCTGTCGCTCTGCGCCGAGGCGACTGCAGACATCTCGCTGAACGTCCTCACGTGCCTTTGGGACAGCTCACTGACCTGGCAGATCTTAATGGCTCCAGCCAGCGTCAGCTCCATCTCCCGTAGTAGCCTCTCTCTGACCTTTTTATCCTCCACGCCGTAGACAATCTGGTCCCGTATCATGGAGTCCTTTAGCATTGCGAAGTTGCAGGACTGCGCCTTTAGCCGCAAGTCCGTCAGGAAGCTATCAAAAGGCTCATGCTGCCGCTGTGTACGAGACCAAAACACGTACCTCTCGTACGTCTCGTTCTTCTTCGGAGAACAGTGAGTATCAAACTTGCTAAGCACTACATCCAACTTTTCATTATCTTCAGGACTGTCAAACACGAACGTGTTAAATACTTCTATGGCCTGTGGCCCTGCTATTGTTAGCAGCAGCGCTACCTTTCTTGCTTCTGGCTTAGCCTCGAGTCCCTTAGCAGCAACATACAGGTGAAACCGCTGTTTGAAGGTGCGCCAGTTCACGTCGACATTCCCCGTTAGTTTCAAACTTTCCGGTGGTTTTAACTCCATGTCGCCCATTCGAGTTTACTCCTGGTACCATGTCATGTTCGTGTTCCAAGGATGAGGCCGTGTTGATAGCAAGTAACTTAGTTTAATGTCTCATGTTCTCAACAACATACATGTGGCTCCATGCAGTCTTGCTCTACCCTGTTATATGGTACGGTAAGCTGACTACTAACCAGTACTGCCGCCTAGCGGTCAAACATGTAATAACATCTAATCATAACAACAAGGTAAGTCAATTTTTTAAGCTTTACTGGTTTTACCTCGCTTCTGTTTTTTGTTATTTGTTGGTGCACTTGGATTTTATTTATTTATTGATTTCGCTCTTTTACTGAGGTGCCTCCAGCCATGTCGGCTGCCCGTGCCGGCATGCAGAGGCACCACAGTGTGCGCTTTTTATTCAGGGAGGTGGATGGAAAGCTCCTGGAGATGTCCAGACTGGACTTCTCCAGGAAGCTAATTCAACAGACCCTTGGATTCAAAGCAGAATCTTTAAACTGTATTGTGACTCTGCCCTCTGGAAAAGGATTTGATGTGAGTTTTGTGTCGGCTGCCACCTTACTAGAATTCTGGAAACGGTTCGAAAAAGTAAAGACCCAGTTTAAGGCTTTTGCTGTGGAGAAACTGACTGACAACTCCCAGAAAGTGGTGATTGTCAGGATGTTCAATGAGACAGTAAATGCTGAGGATATTTGCATATGGCTGGGGAGATATTGCACTGTCAAAGGCCAGGCTACCAAGGTGAGAGATGAGGATGGAATCTGGAATTGTGTCTGGAGGGTCCCTGTTCAGTGAAGCCTCCTTCCCCGACGCACAGCCCCTCCTGAAAAGAAATGTGTCAGAACTATCCAGCCCTGAGGTGGCAGAGAACTTAGAAAAGAGAGGGCGTATAGATGTTGGAACTGCCACCTCACCTGAGGAGAGGCCAAATGTCTGCTCCACAACTGACCAGTGTTTCTTTTCTGACAATTTCACTTCAATCAACTCCACATGAAAGACTGGGAAATTATGCTTTCAGGAGATCAGAAACTCTAGATTCGCCCCCTAATTGTTATGAGACGCGAAATGAGCTTCTGTTACAAGATACAAAAGAGTGAAATGGACATAACCCTGGCTTTTTAAAAACTATTTAAAAAATGCAGTACCTGTTGTTTTTAATTTCCATACTCATGGCTCTCAACATTTCCACAATCAATGTGAGAAGTGTGAAGTCAAGAGTTAGAGCACAAAGTATATTTTCCTTCCTACAGTCTGTTGACTCAGATGTGTTTTTATTGCAGGAATGCAACCTGCCCTTTTTAAAACACTATAGCAAATGGGAAGGAATGTGGCCGCACGGGACCTCCCTATTCAGTGGTTCAAATGAAAACAAATCAGATGGAGTGGCCATACTTATTAAAAACCCCTTGATCTCAGTGAAGGGCAGCACTGTGGTGAAGGATGGGCGGGCTCTTTTAGCACGCCTTTCATTTATGGAAAATTATTTTAACCTTCTTAACGTCTATGGTTTTAATGACAAAAACGACAGGTATGACTTTTTAGAAGATCTGCAGTCCCACATGTTAGGTAGGGTCCCATTAGTGGTAGGAGGAGATTTTAATTGTGTTTTAAGCAAGAAGGATAGGAAAGATGCAGGGGATGATTTTAAAATAGATAAAACATCGGTTTTACTCCAAGGAATAGTTAGGGATTTTAAGCTTGTCGACTGTTTTAAAACCATGCATCCCAGAGAGGAGGGCTTCACCTGGTTCAGTGGTGATAGCACCAGAGCCTCTCGCATCGACTACTGTTTTACACGCAACTGCCCGCCCACCGATGCTAGATTAACCCCTGTTTTCTTCTCAGATCACGTTATGCTATCCTGCACCCTATCACTCTCTTCAGGTGTGACTTTAGGAAGTGGTCTGTGGAAACTCAACTGCTCTCTTTTAGAAGATAGGGAGATAGTCAGGGAATACCGAGAGCAGTACAAGGAGTGGCAGACCCTTCAAGACTTGTACCAAACACGAGCACACTGGTGGGAAATGGTGAAGGAGAGGACCCGGACTTTCTTTAGGCAGCTAGGTAAGAAAAAGAAAGATAGGGAAAACAGAAACATGTTGGGACTGCAGAAAAGACTGCAGCGATATTTTTTATTAACAAGCCAGGGTTTTGATTTTAACAATGAAATTTTAGAAATAAAAAAACAAATGACAGAAATATCAGAAATTAAGAGTCGTGGAGCCATAATAAGAAGTAGAGAGAAAAAAAAAGTATCGTGTACATTTTTCTCCTTCTTCTATTTCTAAGAAAATAATAAGGAAAAGAGGTCTTTTAACCCAATTGAAAAATAAAGAAGGAAACTACACAAGTAACACACAGGAAGATAAAGAAACCGTGGAAAATTACTATAAAACATTGTACAAAGAAAAAGAAATAGATGAAAAGGTTACTGAACAGGTTTTAGAATCCATTTTAAACAGTTTTAAAGATAGTGTGCTTTTAGAACAGGATTTTACCCTTTTAGAGTTAGATAAGGCTTTAAAACATTTTAAGAAGGGGAAGTCCCCTGGCCAAGACGGACTTCCCCTTGAGTTTTATCTGACTTTTAAGGATCTTATTGCACACGACATTCTAACTGTTTTTAACGAATTTGAAGGACTTGACCTGTTACCAGACTCTTTTAGAGTCCAAATCTCGCGTGATTTGCGCCGGCGTCAGTGCGGTTACTGCGAATCACGCGAGATTTGGACGGACCAGGAAGAGGAGCTTCGAGAAGCTTCCGCTACAAACAAGCTTAAAATATAGACTTATTTAATTTTTTTCGGGACAATTACGCAATTTGGGGCTTCAGCACAAGACGGACATTACATACGAGCATCATGGAGGTATTTGGATGTTTTTTTGTGTGTGTTTTTTTACGAAGAGCTCTGGTGTCCATTTGCAACCGTTGCATTGAAATGCACTGCTACGCCAAGACCCCCTGTAACTCAGAGAAGGGACGGTGGACTCTGAAAATTCTTCCAGCCCTTAGTCAACATGAGGGTGAGTAGATAATGAGCGAAATATCATTCTAGGGTGAACTATCCCTTTAAGAAGAAAAAAGTTTTTACCCACCGATCTTAGAGTTCCTGTGTCTTTTAACCTACCACCCGCATACAGTTTTATTTGCACGTTTTTAAAGCATTTTAACCTAGAGCATGAAGAGTTACAGATCTTAACAAACCATCGTATGCTTTTATCTGTTGTGCAGGAGCGGGAACCAGTGAGTCCTGTGCGTAGGCTCGCACTCGGCGAGCCCTCCACAGTTTGGCGCAACGTGAACCACTCCGCTCTCCCAAACCGACTCCGGGACCTGCTATGGATGGTGGCTCATGAGATCCTCCCGGTCAGGTCCGTAATGTACTCCAGAGGCATGGCGAAACACGCAACCTGCCCCCGACCTGGTTGTGGCGCGCCAGAGACGGTGAGGCACCTGCTCTGGGAGTGCAGCGCTGCTGAGGATCTGTGGGCAACGGCCGGCTCCTTGCAATTCCCGTACTTACCAGCAAGGGAGGTCCTTACAGCACAACTTGTGCTGTATGGGGTGAGCCGAGAAGACATTCCACCACCTGTCTTCGCCAAGCAGTGGCTCACCCTCGCCGCCATAGTAGACGCCACCTGGACCTCCAGAAACTTGCTGGTAAGAAAGCACAAGCAGATCCCCCCCGTGGCTGTGCTCCGTATGGCAGCAGCGACGGTCCGAGCGGCCGAAGCTGCAGGCGGCGGGCCTAGGACACAGCCACAAAGAAGAATCGCCTCTGTGCCCATTCGGACGAAGGAGCCGGAGCCACATCACTGAAAAGGTCCCAGCAGCGGCGGCCTGACTCTCCGGGATTGGCAGGACTGGGAAGGAGCTGAGGGCGAGGATCTCCTCTGAGCACCACAACAGAGTCCCGAGAGGAAAAAGGCTTGGGGGAGCGGAGTGAGGCAGCCTTGATAGGGACTCACCCCGCTCCTGCACAACCATGGAAAGGATTTTAACCTCTGCACTCGCTTTTAAATGAACTTTTAAAGAAACATGGACCGACACACACATCAATGAACTTTTAAATACCACACATTCTTTTAAACATGTCTTATTTGTAAAACATTTTAACAAGCCTCACACACTGAGCTTTTAATGAATTGTTTTTTACAAATATTAAATTATCATTGTTATGTAGACATGTCTTCTTTTATCCAACTTGTATTGTACTGGAAAAAAAGAAGAAGAAAGAAATTGTGTGTAAAAATGTCATTGATTGAAAAAAAAAAAGTTTGAAAAACGTGTCAATAAAATTTTTCGAAAGAAAGAAAAATCTGTTCTCATCAGTTTCTTATTGCTGTCGAGCGGTGTATGGGGTGCAATAAGTCTTTCATGTCTCAGGCTTGTGATCCTGTACCCTGCGACGGATCATAAACCCTGTGGCGATGGCAGCGGCCAGTATCCAGATGACCCATACTAGGGTTGGGCTCAGGAACACACTGCGTTTCAAATGGAATACCCAAGGACAGATCATGGACAGAGTGAGCTTTGGTAGAGAAATCCTTTTCGACGTCCTGAAGATGAAGCCGGAGGATATCTACTGCCTTCAACAGAACAAAACAGAAGGTTTCTATGATGTGTCTTTCTGTACCAGCACAAAAATGCAAGAGGCTCAGGATCATGCCAGCCAGAATGTTTCACCTATGTTAAAGAACTTTGAGGTTCTCTCTTTGGCAAGTGTGACAGTGGTGGTCCTGTCACTATGCCTCCAATTGATCATGTGCCCTGGCTACTTGGCCAAGGGGATGTCCCTTTGGGTGACTGGCAAGCGCGCATGACTCTTACCCGGGAGGTGTGGGTTCAATCCCCGCCCGGGCCCTCTTCACCTTGCCACACAAGGAACAACAATCGCATCATTACAGTTCATATGTACAACCCATGGGTAACAGAAGAAGCCCTGAGGTACTTCCTCAACAATTTTGTGACTGTCCTGCCTGGAGTAAACGAGATAAAAGATGCACTGGGCATCTGGACCGGAGAAAGACAGTTCAAAATACAGCTGAGAGAGGACCGGAACGGCTACGATGGCTACCTCCACCCTCCAGCCTCTTTCACCATTGGAGCAGACCGAGGATTCCTGATCTACGCAGGCCAACCGAGGTACTGTCGAAAATGCAGCACATATGGTCATGTAGCTGAGACGTGCACACAAGTCCGCTGTAGAAACTGTCACACCCTTGGCCATACAATGAAAGATTGCCGAGAAGCAAGACGGTGCAGCCTGTGCAACTCATCTTTGCACTTGGCTAAAGACTGCCCTAAGCCTTCTTACGCTGGGGCTACCAAAGGAAATAGGCCTCCCCAAGGAGAAGGCCATGCCCTTCGAGAAATCGAAGAAGTAATACGCGAGATCGTGGCAGAGAGAGAAACAACGATGGAATGCCCTACAGAGATACACACAGACGGGGTGAAGAGGAGGGAGAAGACCGGGAAACCAGGAGAGACAACAACAGACTTTCAGAATGAATAGCTACTTTATTGTCATTCAAAATACACAGTGTGCATAGAACGAAATTTCGTTTCACTGACTCTTGGCACAAACAGAAATATATGTATAAAAATAAATTAAAAAACAAGAGCAGCAGACGACGGAGAAGACTGGACGGTGCAGAGAGACAAAAGACGACAGAGACAGAAACGTAAGATCAGCTCAAAAACAACCCCAGAACACGACCCACAAGAAAAACCACAAGACCAGAGGGGCCAGAGGAAACAACCGAGAGGAGAGACTACAAGAGAGACTGGGAAAAGAGACACCACAACCGACACTCGGAAAACCGAAGAGACCTCGACTGCAACGGCAGCCGACCACACCAGAGATCCCGTGACGAAAGATGTCTTCGAGGAGAACACGGCGAAGTCCAACACCTCATCCGACGAGGAAACCTTGAGCTCCTTGAATACGCCACTCATTGATCTACAGGTAAAAACTGAAAATGCGGCAAAAACAAAGGTGGACTTTAAGACTTTGTTTCCTGCATTACCTATGCTAAATGATAGCTCCTTATAGTCCACTGTACATAGGAACAAATAAATAAAAATATATAGACTGCCTATAGTTGCCTCCCGCATGTCAAAAAACTATTTTCAAAGCCTATACTAACCAAAATAGACATCATAACAACAAATGCCAGGGGGCTCCAAAACAAAGTTAAAAGAACAGCAGTCTTCACCTATCTAGCCTCCCTGAACTTCACAGTCTGCTTTATACAAGAGGTACATTTACGAAACCATAAAGATGTCCTTTGTTTCTCAAGTGAGTGGCTGAAAGGAGACTCAAGATGGAGTGTAGGTGGGCTTTACACCTCAGGAGTGGGTATCTTATGTGGAAATAGAGACCTCAGAATTGTGAGTAGTTTCTCTCTGGTCCAGGGAAGGGTTCTGGTGGTAGACATAGATTGGAAAGAAGTACATGTCAGACTCATAAATACGTATGCCAACACAGAACCAAAGGCCAGAAAAGAAATGTATAAAGAAATAGATACAGCATTTATGACAAACAGAACAATAATCTGGGCAGGTGACATGAATGTTGACCTGGACAAAAGTAAAGATAGTTTACAGGTCAAAAACTTAATTAAGGAATACAGTCTGCTTGACGCATATAGAAAAGTCAACAAGATTGAGCCAGGACACACCTGGGGAAATAGTAGAGGTGCCAAAAGCAGACTAGACTACGTCTTCATACCGAACTGTCTAAAAGTTAAAACAGCATGTGTCAAACCAGTCTTCTACTCTGACCATGCTATGTTAGTAGTCTCCTGCCATATAAACTCCCAACAATATGGTAAATCATACTGGAAGTTCAATAATACACTATTAAGATGCAACATTTTCAATAAAGACTTCAGGGATTTCTTCAAAGATTGTGCTGAACTGCAATGTTTCTACCCAAGAAAAACAGAATGGTGGGACAATACTAAAAACAAAATTAAAACCTTCACACAAGACTTTTGTAAGAAAAGAAATAATGAAAAACATAAGGATTTTAATCTATTACAAAAAGAAATACAAAAGCAGTATAGTAGTGCAAATGAGAAAAAGAGCAAGACAGACGATCCAGCATTAAAACTACTATTAACAAAACAACGAGAGTACTTCGAAGAAAAATCCAGAACCTTTGCATTCAGAAGTCAGCAGATGGTGTGGGAGGAAGACGAAAAATGTACATCGTACTTCTTTAAACACGTAAAGGAGCAGGGGAAGAAGAAAACAATAACTGAACCAACAGATGAAAAAGGTCAAACAGTAAACACTAAAAAAGAAATGATTGACACAGTAGTACTACACTTTTCAAACCAATTTAAAAAGGAAAATATAAACGATGAAAAATCAAAGAACTTCCTGCTCCAACAAGCAAATAAAAAGGTTCCAACAGAGATGATTGAAGATCTAGAAAAAGAAGTAGAACTCTCAGAACTATATGGAGTGTTAAAGGGAATGAAAGATAACAAAACACCTGGAGTGGACGGTCTGTCAAAAGAATTCTATATCAATTTCTGGGATGTGATAGGAACCCATCTTTTAGAAGTGATAAAAGAGATTCTAAATATAAGGAAAATGTGCCAATCAATGAGGGAGGGAATCATATCCTTGGTGCACAAAAAAGGAGACCCAAAAGACCTGTCAAATTATAGACCAATTACAATGCTCTGCATAGATTATGTAAGGGATAATGTATAGTTCGGAGGTTGTTATGGAGAAATAAACCCCGACAGGTTGTATGGAACCCCGACGCGAAGCGGATGGGTTTCATACAACCTGAAGGGGTTTATTTCTCCATAACAACCGACCAACTCTACATTATCCCGCTTAGAACACGGCCTACAACTAAATCATTCAATAATGTAACACAAAATAATGATAAAAAGATATTTTATTCATGTAAAATTAGACCGTTGCTCGGGACGCCGCTCTGACCAGCGCAGCACAGAAAAGAGAAACTATGCAGGATATTTACTTTATGTTTCATTTTTACCGTCATTAAATAGCTTCGGACTAATAGTGATGTTAGATAAACGACTTGTAACCTGTTACAGGGAGAGTGGAGGCTCCTTATTTCCACATCGTGGCTGAAAAGTAAACTTGCATCAGAACCTCTGACCGTGTCACAGCTCCTCTCCTCTCTTAGGGCTTTCACACTGCAGGGCTCCAGCACGGTTCTGGTTCTAGCACTGGTTTGGTTCGAACCTTGGTGCTGTCTGGCGAACCAGCCCGCTTTCACACCAGTTTTTGTTTTTTAAGTGGAACCAAAGTGGGAGGACGTCATTCCGCGTCACACAGGCGGAAGTAAACACAGCAACGGCCAGAGCGGCCCTAGCAACGGCAAGATGGCTGGTCGTGTTGACTTTTTACGAGCGTTTGTGTTACTACTGCAGCTGTTTGCTCGCATACAACTCAAAACCATGCAGCAACTGATAATGACAAGACGTAGAAGACGGTCACGGATAAGGCGAATGGTATGTAAAAACAATATATGTTATAACGGTCGTAACGGTAACAGACGCAGCTAACGTAGCCTGGCTAACTGTGATCCAGCACCGTACTTAACAGAACACGGGAAGAATACATAATTCTAATGGATCTTTTAACTCTACAGGCAATCATAAACGCCATGACAAGACAGAGGGTGTGGGCATATCCCCGTTCACAGGAATGGTGGGATAGTATTGTTCCTGGCTTCAACAACGAAGCGTTCATCAGGAACTTCAGGCTGTCACGGGAGTCTTTTAATTACATCTGCCGTCTTCTGAGCCCCGTCCTGGAAAGGAAGACGACGAACTACCGCCTGTCCATTCCCGTCAACAAACGGATTGCCATCGCCCTGTGGAGACTGGCCACCAACAGCGAGTACAGGAGTGTGAGTCACCTTTTTGGCGTTGGTATGTCAACAGTGTGCCATTGTGTGCAGGATTTCTGCCATGCTGCTATCAAGGTGCTGCTACCTGTCCACATCAAGACCCCTGATGCCAGAAAGCTGATGGAGATGGCTACATTCTTTGATAACAGGTGGGGGGCACCCCAGTGTGTTGGAGCAATAGATGGCAGCCACATCCCCATTATAGCCCCAGAAATGTTTCCACGTGACTACCACAATAGAAAAGGATGGCACTCCATCATCTTGCAAGGCATTGTTGACGGCAAGGGTCTGTTCTGGGACGTTTGTGTAGGCTTCCCTGGCAGTGTACATGATGCACGTGTCCTACGACAGTCCCATTTCTGGGAAATTGCTAATAATGGTCAGTTCTTTCAACAACACACTGTCAGCATTGCTGGACGTGATGTAGGTAACTACATTATTGGAGACCCTGCCTACCCACTGAAAACATGGCTGATGAAGCCCTTTTCTGACACGGGCCGACTGACCCAGGAGCAGCACCATTACAACGCCAGGCTCAGCAGTGCCAGAGCAATTGTGGAGACTACCTTTGGGAAACTGAAAGGCAGATGGAGGTGTCTCCTGAAGAGGAATGACTGCCATGTCGACCTCACCAAGAAGATGGTCCTAGCATGTTGTGTTTTGCACAACATTTGTGAAGAGCATGGCGACCGTTACCTGGAAGGCCCTCCAGTGATGGAGAATGTGCAGCCACCTGTTCGCATGTTACAGGAACATCACCAGGAAGGAGCTGATGTGAGAGCTGCACTGCTCGAATATTTCAACTCATAACTGATGGATGGATTATGCTGTACAGTGTTTCATTGCTTTGTGTTCAGACAATGAAATCAAGAATGATGTTACCTGCTTGACAGTTTTAACTGTGACTCCAGTTTTCCTCAGAAGCATCATCCAACGTGCTGCTGATGTGTCAAATGACACTTCAGAGGAAGACAGGAGTCACAGTTGAAAATGCCTAGCAGATAACTTCATTCTTGATTTCATTGCCTGAACACAAGTGAAAAATAACCAATATACAGTATGTGAAATGAAAATATGATAATGATTAATCTGTACATTATTTCTTTTCTATTGTATTTCTTGAATATTCTTACCTGACCTGAACATGAGGCCACATTTTGATGTCAAAAAAGGAAATGACACAAGTTGACATGAGTGACTTACTTTGAGAGACTATTAATTTGTTAACATTAATCAGTTCTCACCAGGTTTATTTATTAGTTATGATGCAGTTGTCTGCACATACTGTAGTCGTTGCTGCAATATTTTTTGTACTCACTTATCATGAATATGTCAACAGCTGACTGGATCCAACAGAGACCATAATCTCACAACATTGGTGTAGATGTTGGTGTGCTGCTTTTTATGTTGAGAGAGATGTGGCATTAATGTTAATAAATTATTTTATTAACAAAAGGTCATTTTTCATACATTGCCTTTGTTTCAACAACAAAATGTAAGTAAACACAAACAGCAAAGTTCTGCTTTAAAAAGTAAAAGTGTCATGTCTTTCTTACAATAATAAATACAATAATTCAAATAATATAGTGTGACAGATGGTGCAGCTGCCTGTCAGGTAAAATATTCATTTTAAACATAAATATATAAACATATATTGACACCATCTTTGCATCATATTAAGTCACACACAAATGTAAACTGTACACTTTCTAGTAAGGAAATGTGAACTTTAAACGTTCAAGTTGAAACTGTAAACAAAAACATCGCTACAAACTGAACAGTGAAAGTAAAGTGCAAATGTGAGTTTCACTCTTGTTCCTGGTTTGGGTTGCTGACACCCTCTATGGCAGAGACCATCCTTTCCACCAACCCCAACAGAGAAGTGGTGCTCTGCTGCATCTGCTGCATCATCCTCTCCTCCCTCGCCTCCGCCCTCTCATCTGACTCCTTCAGGTAACCAAGGATGTCCTGGTTGACCTCTCTCTTCCTTTTTCCTGGGTAACAGAAAATGCGTATTAAGCAATGCAGAAATCATTTTCCGTGATGGCGCCTGAGGTCAGGACGACAAGACGGATTGAATATGCACCTGAACTATATGTTACTTCATATATAACCAGGGGTGTTTTACATTAAAATCCATGACAATCTTTATAAATAATCATTATTATTATCACTGAAATCTAGCCCCAAATACCTACTTCCTTTTTTCTTTGTTTGACTCTGGTCAGGGATTTCCTCAGAAGCAGCACTGGTGTCATGTCTGCTGGTGGAGGGCTCACTGTTGGTGGTGGTGTCAGATAATTCTGAAGGTGATATTAAATCAGATGAGTCATTAGCCTTTTTGACACACTGCATGTTGTTATATTATTTCGACAATATCCTCTATTGCCAAGTCTTCATCTGTGCAATACTGCAATAATCTCCACGACAATTAGTATAACTGCAATGATTCTTATTCATATTCATATTCATATGTGGTCAACCTACCGCTATCGTGTGAGCCTTTGGACGACGTGGACTCCGCAATTGTTGTGCTGGCTGTGGCGGAATCAAGTGCCCCTGTCACCTCGTTGGCTGGTCTGTGACCCATGACGCTGTCCAGCAGCTCATAATGATCGCTTGTGTCGCCACGTCCAGCTCCACTTTTGTTCATGTCTTTCCTCGTGTCCCTGTAATCCTTCTTTAGTTTTTTTAGTTTATTTATGATTTGGTCAGGCGTACGGGTGAACCCAGCCTTGGCCATCTCGTCTGACAGTTCCTTATAAAGTTTTCCCTTCCTTGTGGAGCTCTCAAGTTTTTCCTGGAATTCAGGAGAAGCCCAGATCGCCACCAAACACTTGGTTTCCGTCTTTGACCACGGGGAATTTTTCTTTTCCATGATCACCACCGCTGTTTTTCCTCCTCGTGCTTGTTTGTTTGTTTTCCGTGTGTTTCTCTCCTGCTCTCGCTCGACACGCCCACTTATGATGTCACGGTTCGCTAGGACGAACCAACTATTTTTGGTTCCACTGCGAACCGACTTTTCAGGCACCGAACCAGTTCTTTTTTCAGTCTGAACGCGCCGGCCGGTTCAAAATCACGTTCGGGAACCAGAACCGTGCTGGAGCCCTGCCAGTGTGAAAGCCCTATCTGTAGCTCCGCACCCCATAATCTCTTGTTTATGACAGATAGGACTACACAAAATACACGTAACGTGTATGGTAATCCATCGATCCACTGTTTGATTATCAAAGGCTTCAAATGCACGAACGGGAGGAGGCTCAGCAAAACAGCAGCCGTGACCGGACATGCAGAGTCGGCCGTTGCTATGGAGTCCCTAGCAACGGTCCGCTGTTATATCTATCGCTCTGGCTCAGCGGTGGTCTATCGAGAAATAAACACCGCAGAATATTGGTGATTGACCAATCAGAATCGAGTATTCAAGAGAGCCGTGTTCTAAAAAATAATAAGTAAAGTCATAACAAATAGATTGACAAATGTAATGCCCCATCTAGTTGGAAATGACCAGACCTGTGGAGTGAGAGGCAGGAGAATCTCCTGGAACACTAGTCTGTATAGGGACATAATGGCCTACCTGCAAGATAGAAATCAGTCTGCTATAACAGCGACCATTGACCAACAAAAAGCCTTTGATAGGGTGAACTACCAATGCATGTACAACAACCTTGAGATCATGGGCTTCAGTGAGAAATTCATCAATATAATAAAGACTTTGTATAACGATGTTGGAAGCAAAGTAAATATAAATGGAAATCTAAGCCCCTGGATCAACCAACACAAAGGCCTTAGACAAGGATGTGCCTTATCGGTCCTGTTGTACATTTTATATGTTGAACCACTGGCATGTGCAATTAGAAACAATAAGAGAATCAAAGGGATTAAATTACCGGGGGGAGAGACAGTAAAACTCTCCCAATACTGTGATGATTTGGTATTGTTCTGTAACGATGACCGAAGCCTCGCTGAAGCTAATACTGTAATGGATGAATACTCAGAGATCTCAGGTTCAAGGGTAAATAAAGCTAAATCACAGATAAAATACTTGGGTAAATGGAAAGACAGAACCGAAAACCTAAATGGGATGTCAGTATGTACAGGCCCAATTAAAATACTGGGAATCAACTTCAACAAAATTGAAGAAGACAGTCTTACAAACTGGAAAACAAAAATTGAAAAAGTAAAAAAAAAACTAAGCCTATGGAAAAAAAGAATGTTGACTTTTACTGGAAAAGTGTTGGTGGTAAAGGCAGATATCTTACCTAGCTTATTACACCTTGCCTACACCTTCAGTATACCATCAAGCTTAAGAAAAACGTTAACATCAATGATATTCCAATTTTTCTGGAATGGGTATGAATATATAAAGAGAGGGAGAATGTGCCAGCCCCTAGAGGAAGGAGGAAGAGACTTACCATGCATCCCATTGAAATTAGATGTTTTGTTTTTTTCTTCTCTAGCTAAACTATTATCAGACGAGTTCACACATAAATGCCAATGTTTGCTAAAATTTTGGTTGAGTTTTCCACTACGTCCTTTGGTCAAATGGAATAATAAATTGCCAAAAGCGGACTCTTCTCCCCCACATTTTGGAAAGATTGTCAAATTGACCAAAAAGAACCCTGAATGCTTTGATGTTAACCTAAGAGAAAACCACAAATTGTTATACCGTAAACTGATCTCTAAGCATGCACCGCCTGAAAAAATGAGTATACCGGCAATAATATGGACCAGATCACAACCAAAACAACTAGAAAATAGACTGAAAGATTTCAACTGGTTAGTTTTACATAAACGGTTGCCGGTCCGTGAAACTCTGTACAATCATAAACTCACAAATAGTAAAACATGTCCCAGAGATCAATGTAACACTGGAGAAACAATTACACATGTGTTATGGGAATGTCGATTCGCACAGGTAATGTGGAAAAAACTGAAAGAAAATTTCCCCTGCCTGAAAAATGTTGACTATAGTGACATTGTCTCCTTCCAACTGAAAGATGTTAAAAAAAAAACAACGATTGCCAATTGTGTCACTAATCACTGTAGCCAAACTCAAACTTTGGGAAGCTAGATGTAATTTAATTAAAGAAACGTGTATACGGTCGGAAACCTTACTGGTGTATTGGATTAAACAAGAAATCGAAAAAATGTACCATTTAGAAGTGCTGAAATGGGGGGAAACGTCCATCAAAACAAAATGGAAAATAATTTTCCCTGATCTATAAAAAAGGTAACGGAATATTCCTATTCCAAAAGGATGTGAATGGGTGTGAATACGAACAGTGTAATGAGCAGTTTCGATTAATTTGTTTGTTTTGTTTTGTTTTTTACTCTTTGTTTTATTTGTTATTTGTTTGCCTGCCTGCCTGCCTACCTGCCTGCCAAACGTCAGACTTTTCCCAGCCTGCCCAGGCTCTTATCTCCGAGACCCCGTTGGTCAGAGCCTGTGAGAGCATGGGGAGGGCTGGGGGATCGGGGGCGGCAGCTGGGATTCGGCACTCGGCAGGCAACCAGAAGCCAACCGCGAGGGTGGAGACTGGGACAGATAGGGTCCTGGGCTGCCTGGGAGGAGACGGGCTCTACCGACTCTGGCTTCTCTTCATAACGCACAAGTCTTTCGCCTTTTACTAAAGACTTCCGTGGAGAGGAACACCAACGAGTTCAAGCTATTTTTGGGAGGCTCTGCCGTACGGCCGAGCCCTTTGAGTTTGTGAAAAGTCAATCGGCAGCGAGGGCTGCGCAGTGGAGAAGTTGGGCGGAGGGGCTATAATGCAGCCAGTCTGGCTTTTGTGTCACCGACAGGGAACCGCGTCGAGTGGGGTCTGATTTCTGTGCTCGGAAATCAGACGCTTGGGTCCCATCGCTTCTCGGCCTTTTGGCTAAGATCAAGTGTAGTATCTGTTCTTATCAATTTAATATCTGATATGTCCTCTACCCGAGGACAACATCGCTTCTCGGCCTTTTGGCTAAGACTGCGATCACTCCCGGCGTTGCAGGAAGGTTCCCGTTCAGTGGGACTCTTCCTAGTAACTTTTGGGGGATATTCCTTTGGATTTTGTCCTTGCTTGTTTTGCATGTTTTGTTTGTATTGCTTGTTTTGCACATTTGCTTCTTTTGCACAATCCTAATTGCCTTACTTTTCAGTACAGTCACACAAGGTAAGTCCATTTTTTAAGTTTTACTGGTTTTACCTCGCTTCTGTTTTTTATTATTTGTTGGTTTTACTTGGATTTTATTTATTTATTGATTTTGCTCTTTTACTGAGGTGCCTCCAGCCATGTCGGCTGCCCGTGCCGGCATGCGGAGGCACCACAGTGTGCGCTTTTTATTCAGGGAGGTGGATGGAAAGCTCCTGGAGATGTCCAGACTGGACTTCTCCAGGAAGCTAATTCAACAGACCCTTGGATTCAAAGCAGAATCTTTAAACTGTACTGTGACTCTGCCCTCTGGAAAAGGTTTTGACGTGAGTTTTGTGTCGGCTGCCACCTTACTAGAATTCTGGAATCGTTTCGAAAAAGTAAAGACCCAGTTTAAGGCTTTTGCTGTGGAGAAACTGACTGACAACTCCCAGAAAGTGGTGATTGTCAGGATGTTCAATGAGACAGTAAATGCTGAGGACATTTGCATATGGCTGGGGAGATATTGCACTGTCAAAGGCCAGGCTACCAAGGTGAGAGATGAGGATGGCATCTGGAATTGTGCCTGGAGGGTCCCTGTCCAGCAATGGCAGGACCCCCAGGGCTTCCAGGGCCTGAGACATCTCCCATCCATGATAGTCCTTGGAGAGAACAGGGGCTACATTCACTACCAGGGAATGCCAAAGCTGTGCCGCAAGTGTGGTGAGCATGGGCACCTGGTAGAAGCTTGCCAGAAAACTGTGTGTGGCAAATGTAGGGAAGTGGGGCATTCCTTTGAGGAATGCCCAAACAGGAGAAAATGCAACCTCTGTGGAGAGGCAACCCACCTCTTCAGAGACTGCCCAAAATCATTTGCCAACAAATTAAAAGCTCAAAGAAGGCAAGAGAACATTGATAAAAAAGAGGAAAATGGCCGACAAGAAGTGTTAATTGAAAGGGAGGGGCTGGAAAATTCAAATTTCCCGCCAAAAACTGTGATTGGAGGAGAGGAGCCCAGTGAGGCGGGAAAAGGGGAGGGGCCTGGCCTCACCCCAGCAGAGGGGGAAGAGCAGGAAAGTATGGAGAGCCAGGCAGCCGGTGAATCTGGGCCCGAAACCTCCACCAGTCTCCAGATAGTGGAAGAAGGGTCCAGTGAAGCCTCCTTCCCCGACGCACAGCCCCTCCTGAAAAGAAATGTGTCAGAACTATCCAGCCCTGAGGTGGCAGAGAACTTAGAAAAGAGAGGGCGTATAGATGTTGGAACTGCCACCTCACCTGAGGAGAGGCCAAATGTCTGCTCCACAACTGACCAGTGTTCTTTTCTGACAATTTCACTTCAATCAACTCCACATGAAAGACTGGGAAATGATGCTTTCAGGAGATCAGAAACTCTAGATTCGCCCCCTAATTGTTATGAGACGCGAAATGAGCTTCTGTTACAAGATACAAAAGAGTGAAATGGACATAACCCTGGCTTTTTAAAAACTATTTAAAAAATGCAGTACCTGTTGTTTTTAATTTCCATACTCATGGCTCTCAACATTTCCACAATCAATGTGAGAAGTGTGAAGTCAAGAGTTAGAGCACAAAGTATTTTTTCCTTCCTACAGTCTGTTGACTCAGATGTGTTTTTATTGCAGGAATGCAACCTGCCCTTTTTAAAACACTATAGCAAATGGGAAGGAATGTGGCCACCCGGGACCTCCCTATTCAGTGGTTCAAATGAAAACAAATCAGATGGAGTGGCCATACTTATTAAAAACCCCTTGATCTCGGTGAAGGGCAGCACTGTGGTGAAGGATGGGCGGGCTCTTTTAGCACGCCTTTCATTTATGGAAAATGATTTTCTGTGTTGACATGTATTGCTGCTGTACCGCGTGCTGCTGACCATTTTTGGCCAGGTCACCCTTGCGAAAGAGATCCTGATCTCAATGGGCTTTTATCTGGTTAAATAAAGGTTAAATAAATAAAATAAAATTAACCTTCTTAACGTCTATGGTTTTAATGACAAAAACGACAGGTATGACTTTTTAGAAGATCTGCAGTCCCACATGTTAGGTAGGGTCCCATTAGTGGTAGGAGGAGATTTTAATTGTGTTTTAAGCAAGAAGGATAGGAAAGATGCAGGGGATGATTTTAAAATAGATAAAACATCGGTTTTACTTCAAGGAATAGTTAGGGATTTTAAGCTAGTCGACTGTTTTAAAACCATGCATCCCAGAGAGGAGGGCTTCACCTGGTTCAGTGGTGATAGCACCAGAGCCTCTCGCATCGACTACTGTTTTACACGCAACTGCCCGCCCACCGATGCTAGATTAACCCCTGTTTTCTTCTCAGATCACGTTATGCTATCCTGCACCCTATCACTCTCTTCAGGTGTGACTTTAGGAAGTGGTCTGTGGAAACTCAACTGCTCTCTTTTAGAAGATAGGGAGATAGTCAGGGAATACCAAGAGCAGTACAAGGAGTGGCAGACCCTTCAAGACTTGTACCAAACACGAGCACACTGGTGGGAAATGGTGAAGGAGAGGACCCGGACTTTCTTCAGGCAGCTAGGTAAGAAAAAGAAAGATAGGGAAAACAGACACATGTTGGGACTGCAGAAAAGACTGCAGCGATATTTTTTATTAACAAGCCAGGGTTTTGATTTTAACTCATTGAGTGCCAACCACGTAATTTCTCGTTTTTCGTTCCCATGCGTTGAGTGCCAAAAACGAAATTTTTCGTTTTTTGCTTTTTTTTTAAATTATGAAAATAGACACTTTAATACACATTATATGTAAATATGGGGACTCTACGACGAGGAGAACTGAAATAGATGACGATCAAAGTCACATGACAGCTCATGATCTGGAAGTTTTTATCATAACTCAGCTTCTGCAAACGGAGTTCTGCATGTGGATGCAGCAGCTGCTCCGCTGCTGCTCCGCTCTCACCCGCGAGGCTGCAGCAGCTGGGAGCTGAACCAGGAAGCTCTCAGCCCACTGTCCCGCCCGGTCTTCATCTGGAGCAACACCGTGTCCTCCCCAAAGTCCTCCCGCGGTAAAATCTGATGGTCTCTGGGTCAAAGCAGACCGGCACCACCGACCCGTACCACAGAAGGACCGTGACCACCGGCGGGACCGGTGTTCGCGAGCCGCTGTGGCCGACAGACCCTCACGTTCCGCGGCGAGAGGCTGTGACACGGCACGGTGCGTCTGTGTTATTGTTGTTTAGTGGCGCCCCCCCCGCCCCCGATGGTGGTTTTGTGAATAGAACAACAATTGTTGTGTATATTTATCTTATACGAGCCCTTTGATCCAGAAATGCGAGTGTCAGAAGAGCGACAGGCACAAACAGCGCACCTTTCATAAAAGACGCTCTATCTCCTTTTCTAGAAAAAAAGGAGGGATTTTGGTGACACCCAGCCATGTTTAGCTTGACTTTTCTCAGGAACGGAGGCACGTAGAAACAAACGGTTTGTGGCCATTTGAAGGATAAAATTAAACCTTTCAAATGAGCTACAGTATGTGTTGGTGGCAATAATATAGAATACACTATGGCTCTAAAATAAAAAGTCAAATATGGTCTAATTTGCCGGTACACTTGACTAAAACTTTGGAAAGGAGCGCGGCACTCAATGAGTTAACAATGAAATTTTAGAAATAAAAAAACAAATGACAGAAATATCAGAAATTAAGAGTCGTGGAGCCATAATAAGAAGTAGAGAGAAAGAAATAGAAGGAGAAAAATGTACACGATACTTTTTTAAGAAAATAATAAGGAAAAGAGGTCTTTTAACCAAACTGAAAAATAAAGAAGGAAACTACACAAGTAACACACAGGAAGTTAAAGAAACCGTGGAAAATTACTATAAAACATTGTACAAAGAAAAAGAAATAGATGAAAAGGTTACTGAACAGGTTTTAGAATCCATTTTAAACAGTTTTAAAGATAGTGTGCTTTTAGAACAGGATTTTACCCTTTTAGAGTTAGATAAGGCTTTAAAACATTTTAAGAAGGGGAAGTCCCCTGGCCAAGACGGACTTCCCCTTGAGTTTTATCTGACTTTTAAGGATCTTATTGCACACGACATTCTAACTGTTTTTAACGAATTTGAAGGACTTGACCTGTTACCAGACTCTTTTAGAGTAGGGATAGTGACTCTAATACACAAAAAAGATGAAAAGACTGACCTGAAAAATTGGAGACCTGTGACTCTTTTAAACGTAGACTGCAAACTTTTTAGTAAACTTTTAGCTAGTCGTTTATCTTTGGTTTTAGGGGAGGTGATCCACCCGGATCAAGGCTGCGCCATTCCGGGGAGGAAGATCACCGACAGCCTCGTACTGATCAGAGACACCATCTGTTACGCGAGAGACAGAAACATTCGACTAATAGTCCTAAATTTAGACTTTGAGAAGGCATTTGATCGGGTCTCGCACCAGTACCTTTTTAAGGTACTGCAAAAAGTGGGATTTCCTGATAGGTTTATAGCGTGGGTGGGACTGCTATACCGGGGCATCACAAGCAGAATCCTTGTTAATGGGGAGCTTACCAAAGCAGTGGATATATGCTGCGGTGTCCGTCAGGGTTGTCCGTTATCTGCCCTCCTCTATGTCATCTGCGTAGAACCACTGGCGCAGATCTTGAGAAGGGACAAATGGATCAACGGGGTGGCAATTCCGGGAGGTAGGGGCTCTTTTATTAAGTGCCTTTTATATATGGACGATTTTAACATTGTTTGCACTGACCTTTTATCTGTCAACAGGACGCTAGACTTGACTGACTGGTTTGGGCGGGCCTCTGCTGCCAAACTAAATAGAGAAAAAACGCAAGCCCAATTTTATGGCCCATGGACAGCGACTGACATGACAGGACTTCCCCTGACTGTGACCCAGACTGACCTGAAAATACTGGGGATAAAATTTGACAGGGAAGGGGGGGGGAGTACAAACTGGCCGGACGTGGTAGGGAAAGTTAAGAAGCGACTAGGATTCTGGGGACTTAGAGGACTGACGATAGAAGGCAAAGTTTTAATCATAAAAGCAGTGATTTTACCTGTGCTTTTACTTGTCAGTTCTGTTTTTACCCCCCCTAGGAGTGTGCTTTTAAACCTGGAACGAGCCATCTTTTATTTTTTATGGGGATCCAAGTGGGAGAGACTCCAAAGACAAATAATGAAGCGGCCAAAGGAGAAAGGAGGAAAAGAAGTGCCAGACCTGTACCAGTTTTTAGGATCCCTGTACACCACCCTGCACCTGAAAGCTGCTACGGCCCCATCCAGAAACCCAAAGACAGCAGCAATGACGCGGTTCTGGATGGGGACCTACCTAAGAAGAAAAAAGTTTTTACCCACCGATCTTAGACTTCCTGTGTCTTTTAACTTGCCACCTGCATACAGTTTTATTTGCACGTTCTTAAAGCATTTTAACCTAGAGCACGAAGAGTTACAGATCTTAACAAACCATCGTATGCTTTTATCTGTTGTGCAGGAGCGGGAACCAGTGAGTCCTGTGCGCAGGCTCGCACTCGGCGAGCCCTCCACAGTTTGGCGCAACGTGAACCACTCCGCTCTCCCAAACCGACTCCGGGACCTGTTATGGATGGTGGCCCATGAGATCCTCCCGGTCAGGTCCGTAATGCACTCCAGAGGCATGGCGAAACACGCAACCTGCCCCCGACCTGGTTGTGGCGCGCCAGAGACGGTGAGGCACCTGCTCTGGGAGTGCAGCGCTGCTGAGGATCTGTGGGCAACGGCCGGCTCCTTGCAATTCCCGTACTTACCAGCAAGGGAGGTCCTTACAGCACAACTTGTGCTGTATGGGGTGAGCCGCGAAGACATTCCACCACCTGTCTTCGCCAAGCAGTGGCTCACCCTCGCCGCCATAGTAGACGCCACCTGGACCTCCAGAAACTTGCTGGTAAGAAAGCACAAGCAGATCCCCCCCGTGGCTGTGCTCCGTATGGCAGCAGCGACGGTCCGAGCGGCCGAAGCTGCAGGCGGCGGGCCTAGGACACAGCCACAAAGAAGAATCGCCTCTGTGCCCATTCGGACGAAGGAGCCGGAGCCACATCACTGAAAAGGTCCCAGCAGCGGCGGCCTGACTCTCCGGGATTGGCAGGACTGGGAAGGAGCTGAGGGCGAGGATCTCCTCTGAGCACCACAACAGAGTCCCGAGAGGAAAAAGGCTTGGGGGAGCGGAGGAAGGCAGCCTTGATAGGGACTCACCCCGCTCCTGCACAACCATGGAAAGCATTTTAACCTCTGCACTCACTTTTAGATGAAATTTTATGGACACATGGACAGAAACACATCAATGAACTTTTAAATACCACACATTCTTTTAAACATGTCTTATTTGTAAAACATTTTAACAAGCCTCATACACTGAGCTTTTAATGAATTGTTTTTACAAATATTAAATTATCATTGTTATGTAGACATGTCTTCTTTTTATCCAACTTGTATTGTACTGGAAAAAAAGAAGAAAAAAAAAAAAAAAAGAAGAAAGAAATTGTGTGTAAAAATGTCATTGATTGAAGAAAAAAATGTTTGAAAAACGTGTCAATGAAATTTTTCGAAAGAAAAATCTGTTCTTATCAGTTTAATATCTGATACGTCCTCTACCCGAGGACAACATATTAAACGGATTTTTGCCACCGGGAGCTGAAAAAGGGGCTTGCTCCGTTCACTCCACGCATCGACCCAGCATTGCAGTGTCGCCGGGAACGGTGCACCCTTCTCTCGCCTTGTTGAAAACCAAGCCATGGCCAAACACAGACTTTCAGATGGCACTTTGCACGTGGCTCAAAGGAAGGGCCTCAAGTGGCCTGGCAGCTTTCACCAGGTGCCGCTGGTGCTTTTGCACAAACCAGTCCAAGCAAAGTGCGTCCTCCCCAGCCCGCCTGCCTGCCTGCCAAACGTCAGACTTTTCCCAGCCTGCCCAGGCTCTTATCTTCGAGACCCCGTTGGTCAGAGCCTGTGAGAGCATGGGGAGGGCTGGGGGATCGGGGGCGGCAGCTGGGATTCGGCACTCGGCAGGCAACCAGAAGCCAACCGCGAGGGTGGAGACTGGGACAGATAGGGTCCTGGGCTGCCTGGGAGGAGACGGGCTCTACCGACTCTGGCTTCTCTTCATAACGCACAAGTCTTTCGCCTTTTACTAAAGACTTCCGTGGAGAGGAACACCAACGAGTTCAAGCTATTTTTGGGAGGATCTGCCGTACGGCCGAGCCCTTTGAGTTTGTGAAAAGTCAATCGGCAGCGAGGGCTGTGCAGTGGAGAAGTTGGGCGGAGGGGCTATAATGCAGCCAGTCTGGCTTTTGTGTCACTGACAGGGAACCGCGTCGAGTGGGGTCCGGCCCCAGAGCTGTGCTCGGAAATCAGGCGCTTGGGTCCCATCGCTTCTCGGCCTTTTGGCTAAGATCAAGTGTAGTATCTGTTCTTTTTTTTTTTTTTTTTTTTTTCACTTTAATTTTTATTGAGAATTTTTGCTTTACAAAGGTGCAACAACTCAATCAAAATAGAACTAAAACAAGTAAAAGAACACATAAAAAACACACATGGGAGTCACTTTCAAAGCAATCTGTCCATATTCCATTTTTTTTTCCTCAATCAAGTTTTTTGTTTTGTCGTTGTTCAGTCATAAATATTGTCCATCTCATCCATTTCTCTTTGAACTGAGCTTCCTGTAGCCTTAAGCGGTGTATCACTTTTTCCATTGTGTAGATATCCTCTACCAGGGGCCTCATGTATCAATACTTGCGTGGATTTCATACTGAAACATGGCGTACGCCAAAATCCAGAAACTGTCGTACGCACAAAGAAAATCTGATGTATCAAAGTGTGCGTACGCATGGATCCAAGCACTTTTCCTTTGTACATCCCAATCAACGTGGAATTGAGCGCACATGCCGAAGTGGTAATCTCCTCCCTGTCCACGCCCCCATTTAAATATGCAAATCAATGTAAATAAGGTCTGCACCAAAGATTCCCTTCTCTTTACGGTCAGATAACACCATGAAAAACTGTGAGGAACAGCAATTTAACCAAATTTGAGTTGAAGGTGCTCCTCGATAAAGTTGAGCCGTGTAAACATCTTTTTTTTTTTTTTTTGGTAACACTTTATTTTAAGGGGTCCTTGTTCCTGTGTAGTTACCTAATTAATTACAGTGTAATTACCTATGTAACTGCATGTAATAGCATGTACTTACATTGTAAATACATAGTGTATTTTGGTGTACTTACAGGTCCTTGTTACACTTGTAATAAGAAATGCTTGTTACAATACCTGGTCAAAGTGGCCTCTCTCTTTGGGGAAGGGGTACATCTGCAAGAAAAATGGGTGAAACCACAACCCATGTTGCCTGGGCAACTTTTTCCATCAATCTTCCTCCTGTCTCTTGAGTCTTGGAACATTTATGCTGTTTCACAACTTAGTATATGTAACAGTTGTGTTAATACACCGTTGTTACACTTTGATACAGTGTAATGAGAACATTAAAGTGTACCTGCTGGGATACCTCAGTCCTTAACCATTAACTGCAATAACCAGTGTCTTCGATAGTGTACCACGTGTGCTGTTACACAACTTAGTATATGTAACAGTTGTGTTAGTACACCGTTGTTACTCTTTGATACAGTGTAATAAGCACATTAAAATAAAGTGTACCTGGGATACCTCAGTCCTTAAACATTAACTGCAATAACCAGTGTCTTCAGTCTTGTACCACTTGTGCTGTTTCACAACTTAGTCTATGTAACAGTTGTGTTAGTACACCGTTGTTACTCTTTGATACAGTGTAATAAGCACATTAAAGTGTACCTGCTGGGATACCTCAGTTCTCAACCATTAACTGCAATAACCAGTGTCTTTGATTGTGTACCACGTGTGCTGTTACACAACTTAGTACATGTAACAGATGTGTTAGTACACCGTTGTTACTCTTTGATACAGTGGAATGAGCACATTAAAATAAAGTGTACCTGCTGGGATACCTCAGTCCTTAAACATTAACTGCAATAACCAGTGTCTTCGATTGTGTACCACGTGTGCTGTTACACAACTTATTATATGTAACAGTTGTGTTAGTACACCGTTGTTACTCTTTGATACAGTGTAATAAGCACATTAAAGTGTACCTGCTGGGATACCTCAGTCCTTAACCATTAACTGCAATAATCAGTGTCTTCGATCTTGTACCACGTGTGCTGTTACACAACTTAGTATATGTAACGATTGTGTTAGTACACACTTGTTACTCTTTGATACAGTGGAATAAGCACATTAAAATAAAGTGTACCTGCTACATACTAACATGTAACATCATGCAGAAACTTGGTACTCAAGTATTTTTACATAAACCAATAACTAGAATAGCGTTTTTTCAGAAAATGAGACAATGCTGGATAACTCAATTCATATGGAACTGAAAACATCATCAGCAATCTGTATGCATAAACCACACACTCAAAAAAATGCATTTCAGTGTTCCTTTATCGTCCTTTATTTTTATTATCCCCAAAAAACCACAAGGCTTGATCTTTTCCTGTACTTTAATGGAGTCCTCTATTTCTCCTCCGTAAAACTGAAATGATCACAGAAACACAATTTACTTACAGTACTTACAGTAGCATTGCATGAATAGGTACACTTCAATTAGCATCCAGATTAACAAAATGAAAAGAGTTAGCATAGACTGAAAGCTAGCAAGGTATATTTACCGAAAACATAACTAATCATGTCTTAATTACAAAAATACACAATCATGTAACACTATTGACATATTCTACTCACAGATAGACATTCCCCAAGGCAAAAGCGTCCAACAATATTATTTAGCAGTCTGTTTAGCCGTCTGTGCTCACTTTTACACCCGGCCATGAGAAGTGAGCATGCAACAGAAAAAACACAACATAGCTGGACTTGACGAGCCGAGCGCTCACATTCTTGCAGATGTACCCCTTCCCCAAATAGAGTGGCCACTTTGACCAGGTATTCTAACAAGCATTTCTTATTACAAGTGTAACAAGGACCTGTAAGTACACCAAAATACACTATGTAATTACAATGTAAGTACATGCTATTACATGCAGTTACATAGGTAATTACACTGTAATTAATTAGGTAACTACACAGGAACAAGGACCCCTTAAAATAAAGTGTTAAAGGGGGTGGGAGAGTGTGTGTGTGATATAAAGGTGAACGTGAAGCGGAGGACCGCTGTCATCCCAAATGAAAGCAGACACTGTACTCTAATTAAATTATGTGAAATGGATTTACAATTTTATTTGCCTTCTTTTATACACAGATCGTGGAGTAAATAAATGCAGAAGTGCGCCAGGGAGGCTGATAAAGACACATGTCCAACTTTACGCATGTGTTTATTGACATTAAGTACTTCACACAGCGTGTGTAGTTTAACAAGAAAGTCACTGACAGTGTGATATTTCGGCAGACATGCTCAATGTGCATCGGGGGGTTACATAGGACAATTAAACAAATACATTTACTTTGCGCGCATACAGTCCCAGCCTGTAATCTGTCCCCAACTATGCTGAATGAATGAACCATGCGCTGAACCAGCCATCTCGCCTCAATGTTTGTTAATATGTGATGCATTTACGCATCACATATGATCTGTACATTTATAGTATAAAAATGCTTCCTGTTCACAGTGTGGTCAGTACCTGAATGGAGGCGACCCATGGCTCCCCGCCGTGTCGCGCGCTCAGGCCGGTCGCAGCGCACTGCGCTCAGTTCCAAGAGAATTGCCCTCGGAAACCAAAAGAGTCATCATGTGCAAAAAAAAAACCTCCGGACTCGTGTGCACTTCGAGCTGCAGCATCTGCAATATCTTAAGACTAAAGCTGATGCTATTTTCTGCACCACTTTGCACATGCTTTTCTATCCACCTATCTGCAACATGTGGATGGGTTAGTTGTTCATAAATGTGTCTCTGATGTGCACATTACTCTGAGGTCTAATTGTTTTCACATTATTAACAGTTTCACAGCTTCACCTCTAAGTGTCGCCAAAGGAACAATGGCTGTAGAAACGTGCGTACGCCAGCTATGGAGTTGGCGTGGGCCACCGCACTTTTCCACGGTCATTTCACTTTTGATACATCTGAACGTTGGCGTGGAAAATGACGTACGCCACTTTTTTGTGCGTACGCAACATTGATTCATGAGGCCCCTGGTGAGTCCATTGTTCTTGTGTAGGGATGTCTTCCCTTCCCCATTTCTTCGTGATAGCTTTCTTAGCTGCTGTTAGTAATATTTTTACCAGGTATCTGTCCTTCGTCCTTATATTTTCTTCACATAGGTTACACAAATACAATACTGTACAAGACATTGGAATCTTATATCCAAGTATTTTCAACAATGCATCGTGTAACATTTTCCAAAACCACCTGATTTTATCACATTTCCAGAAAATGTGCGAGTGATCCACGTTCATTATTCCACAGTCTCTCCAACAAGGCATATTTTTATTCAACTGTTTACTCTTGACTTTGGGTGAAATAAAAAAACGAATCAGATTTTTCCAGGAGAACTCCCTCCAGATCCGTGAATTAGTGGATGTATGGTGTATTTTCCACATGTTTAATAATAATAATAATAATACATTTAATTTAGAGGCGCCTTTCATGACACCCAAGGTCACCTTACAGAGCATAACAATTTAACAACATTATTAAAAACAAGACATTGTGGAAAGACAAAAACAAACAAACAATCAAGACAGTGACCAGTTAGGCTATAAGTTATGTGCGAGTTTGAACAGGTGAGTTTTGAGTTGTGACTTGAAGGTTGTGATGGAGTCTGACTGTTTTATGTGTGGGGGGAGGGAGTTCCAGAGCCTGGGTGCTGAGCAGCTGAATGATCGGGCACCCATTGTACTGAGGCGTGATGTGGGGATAGATAGTAGTCCAGCAGAGGTTGAGCGGAGGGAGCGTGAGGGAGTGTATTCTTGGAGGAGGTCGCAGAGGTAAGTGGGGGCTAGGTTGTGGAGAGCTTTGTAGGTGAGGAGTAGGGTTTTATATTGGATGCGGTATTGTACTGGGAGCCAGTGAAGTTGGATGAGAACAGGGGTGATGTGGTCAGATGATTTGGTGCGGGTGATGATCCGGGCGGCTGAGTTCTGGATGATCTGCAGTCTGTTGATGAGTTTGGTGGGGAGTCCGGTGAGGAGGGCGTTGCAGTAGTCTATGCGTGATGTGACAAATGAGTGAACCAGAATTTCAGTGCTGGATTGGGTCAGTGATGGGCGGAGTCTGGAAATGTTGCGGAGGTGGAAGAATGCAGTCCGGGTGATGTTTTGAATGTGGGGTGCGAATGAGAGGGTGTTGTCCAGTATGACGCCGAGGCTCTTGACTTGGGAGGAGAACGGTACAGGGAATCCGTCGATGATGATGGGTGTGGCTGGGGTGTGTAGTGATTTGGTGAGGGTGGATTTGGAGCCGATGAGCAGGGCCTCGGTCTTGTTGCCGTTAAGTTTCAGGAAGTTCCTGCTCATCCAGCTCCGGATGTCTTCCAGGCAGGTGATGAGGGAGGTGGGAGGGATGTCAGCAGTGGGTTTGGTGGAGATGTAGACCTGTGTGTCGTCAGCGTAACAATGGAAATGGACCCCATGGTGACGGAGGAGTGTGCCCAGGGGGAGGAGGTAGATGGTGAACAGGAGTGGGCCCAAGACTGACCCCTGGGGGACACCCAGTGAAACACCCGAACACCTAGACTTGTGGTTGCTTAGTTGAATGAATTGTTGACGGTCGGTGAGGTAGGATGTGAACCAGGAGAGTGCAGCACCAGTGATCCCAATGCCAGCCAGGCGGTCCAGGAGCAGAGGGTGGGAGATGGTATCAAATGCTGCGCTGAGATCGAGGAGGATGAGAATGGTGAGTAGTCCGGAGTCGGCTGCACGGAGGAGGTCGTTGGTGATTTTGACTAGGGCTGTTTCAGTGCTGTGTTTTGGACGGAAGCCGGATTGGAAAGGTTCGTGGAGATTGTTTGTGTCGAGGTGGGACTGTAGTTGTGCGGCAACCACCCTTTCAAGTGTTTTGGAGATGAAGGGGAGGTTGGAGATGGGCCGGTAGTGGTTGAGGTCAGCAGGGTCAGCTCCGGGTTTTTTCAGGATGGGTGTGATGGCGGCCAGTTTGAGAGAGGGGGGTACAGTACCAGTAGTGAGGGAGGAGTTAATTATGTTGGTGATCATGGGGGAGATGGACGGTAGACATGCTTTGACAAGGGAGGTGGGAAGAGGGTCAAGCTGACAGGTGGTGGTTTTGGCCTTGTGAATGAGTTCTGAGACGGTCAGTTCTGTTACTGGGGTGAGGTCAGAGAGGGAGCTGATGAGAGGTTGGCCAGTGGTGATCATCCAGGGTGGGTCATCAGAGGGGGTGCGAGATGAGGCCAGTTGTTGGTGAATGGCGTTGATTTTAGAGCTGAAGAAGTCCAGAAACGCAGTGCACTGGTTGGTGGAAATGTCTGGAGGGAGGGTTTTAGGAGGCTGAAGTAGGTGGCTGACTGTTGAGAAGAGGACTCTGTTGTTACCTGTACCGGTGTTGATGAGGTTGGAGTAGTATGAGGATTTGGCAGTGGTGAGGGCGTTCTTGTAGTGATGGAGGTGGTCCGAATACATTTGGCGGTGGATAGTGAGTCCAGTCTTTTTGTGGAGTCGCTCCAGTTGACGGCCAGTAGCTTTGAGCTGGCGGAGCTCAGGGGTGAACCAGGGAGCAGTGTGGGTGAATGAGACTGAGCGGGTTTTCAGGGGGGCCAGGGTGGTGAGGGAGGAGGAGAGGCTGTTATTGTAATGGGTCACCAGGTCAGTCAGGGAAGATGCAGGGGGAGGACTCGGGTAGGAGCTGATCAGGGTGGAGAGGTCTGTGGTGTTGATATGTTTGATGTTTCTGAAGGAGATGGTCCGTTGTTCCTTGGCTTTGTGTAGTTGGGTGTGAATGTCAAAAAGTACAGCTTTGTGGTCGGAGATGGGGAAATCAATGACATCAAGGTTAGTGGGAGTGATGTCAGTGCAACAGATTAAATCTAGTATGTGACCTTTGTTATGGGTTGGGAGGTTGACATGTTGTGTGATGCCAAGACAGTCCAGAAGTGATGTGAAGTCGTTAACAAACGTGCAGGATGGGTTGTCAATGTGGATGTTGAAATCACCAAGGAGGATAACAGTGGGGGACAGTGCACATACAGATGTTAGTAGTGATGAGAATTCATTGAGGAAAACGGCCGAGGGTTTTGGTGGTCTGTAGATGGTGACAATGATAGTGGGTTTGGGGCCTGTGAGTTTTACAGCTAGACATTCAAAGGAGGAGTGATGGGGGACTGTGACAGCAGTGATTTTGATGTTGTCACGGTGGAGGAGAGCGAGGCCACCCCCCCTCCCAGTAACCCGGGGTTTGCTAATAAAAGAAAAACCTGATGGGACAGCCTCATTAAGATGGGAGAAATCATTCGGTTGTTGCCAGGTCTCAGTGAGGCAGAGAATGTCTAGGCTCCGGTCAGCAATAAAGTCAGCTATCAGCAGGGCCTTATTACTGAGGGATCTGGTGTTCAGTAGACAGAGTTTCAAACAGGTGAGTGGAGTGTAACAGGTTGCTTTGAGCACGGGGGACAGTACACTGTGATTGACAGGACTGACAGGGCGGGCTGTGCGAGGAGGGGGGCGGCGCCCAGTGGACCAGAAGGAGCGGATGTTTGTGTTGCTGTTGTGAGTGAACTGAAAGTTCCGTCCAGAGCCTCGGTGGATGTATTTTGGTCGTTTGAGAATGTAGTGGTGGGATGCAAGCTGAGGTGGGGGGGTCCTTGAGAAGATCCGGAGACGTAACATCTCCGTTACCGAGTAACGGAGCGGCAGAGATGCGCTCGTGAGAGTCAAGCATAGCGCAATCCAGAGGAACAGGTTAAAAATCCACATGATGAGAAGTCGGCGGCGACGTAATCCAGCGGTAATGATGATCCAGGTGGTGATGGTGAAGCCACAGAGCCAGCACAGCGGAGGCAGAGGAGTGGAGCGTGCCGGTTGTAGCTTCGCTGGAGACGGGGAAGTCAGTTGGATGGCGGCGGGGGTTAGCAGCAGTCTAGCCGACCAGCAGGTGAACACTGTCGGGTAGCGGTGTAGCAGGGAGGCGGCGTCCTCCGCGTTGACAGCAATCCGCGGGCGCAGGTAAACGTCCAGGAGAGCTGGCAGGGTGGCAGTGGACCGGTCCGAACTGGTGTGCTTAGCCACTCTTCATCTGTGATTTTTATCTTAAATTCTGATTCCCATTTTTCTTTTATGTATTTAGTTGAGTGTTTATTTGATATTAATTTTTTATATAACCCGGAAACAATTCTAACTTTGTTTTCTTTGTATGTATTGATTATGAGTTGGATCACACCATTCACTTCTCCGGAGGGGTCCATCTTGATCTCTTTCAGAAAGTAATCTCTAAGTTGTAGGTACCTATAGAATTCCTGTTTATCCAGATCAAATTTTTCTTTTATATTTTGGAAACTCTCCAGCAAGGCCGTAGCTACCATTGAGGACACCGAGGTCATGACCTCGGTATTTTTTTCGGCCTAATGAATGGAAAAAAAAAAAAGTGCAAAGTATTAGGGAGGACAGATGGAAGGTGACTGAGTGACTCCTCTCTTGTCCAAACAATTCCGGTAGGCCTATAATGCTCTTGTTTATTGATGCCCTCACGTACGCTGGTGTTTGTTTACTGGTCGCGGGAAAAAAGGCGATTCATTCGGAAAAAGCGAGTGATACAGCGCGTCGCGGAGCCTGCGTGCATGGAGGAGAAGGCTACTGGGTGAGTTGGTTGGCTCTAGATAAACTGCTCTTTCCAAACAGTTGTTACACTGTAAAAGTTT
The DNA here is from genome assembly GCF_045865225.1 of Trachurus japonicus. Taxonomy (NCBI): domain Eukaryota; kingdom Metazoa; phylum Chordata; class Actinopteri; order Carangiformes; family Carangidae; genus Trachurus; species Trachurus japonicus. The sequence goes on from NC_140928.1 coordinate 29,164,660, forward strand.
CGTACATACGTGCACTTGAAGCGCTGTATTATTTCGGGACGGAACCTCATGTATGCGGAGAAAACAGCTGTTTAATATGGTCAATTCAGCACCGTTTACTGTCTGTGTCCTGCACTATGCACTAGTTGAGCTAAGTGGGGGAGAGCAGAGACCTCTTTCCTGCAGATACTATACTGAGGGGGCATCTGCACTGTCCATTCTTCCATCAACTTTATGTGAAAAGCACAGTGACATGATAAATTTTATGTTTACAGACAGGGGCGTCACTAAGTTTTAAGGATAGGGGGGGCTTAGCCCCCAGGAGATGCACAAGATGTGAGCATATGTGGTGCACAAGCACAAATATTTCACAAACAAAGACTGTGAAATTGTTTCTAAAAAATGTTGGACAGATTTAACAAAGAGCATACGGTGTAAAGTTTAGGCAACCATTAGTTTTATTTCAGTCTTTTTTATTTATTTATTTATTTATTTATTTATTTAAAGAAAGCTAAGACCGGTGAGATTACTACAGACATGTCTGGAGTAGGCTACAGTAGAAAATGTAAATTTTTCATCTCTGCCTAGTAAGAATACTAACAAAAATCACATTAGAGTAAAATCTACCTTTGAATCATGGGATATCAGGCAAATGAATAAGTAATGTGTAGGCTAACTGTGTAAAAGTAGATGCTAAAAAAATGAACCTGAGCAATTTTGCAGCTGTTTTATTATCAGAGATACGTATGTCCAGGTGGAATTTGACCTTTGAAAAACTAATTAGGCTATATTTCACTAATAGCCTGTGTCATAATATTCACTCCATCCAAATACAACTGTTTTTGGCTCATTTTGATTTCACCTAGACCTCTTCATATTTTCCCATTCAAAGTAGACCATACAACCGAAATGAAGTTTGACACCAATATTTTACTAATAAAAAATATGCATAGAAATGTGAAATACTACATAGCTAAACAACGTGAATAACCAATTATAACACAAACCAAAATTTGCTGCAACAAGGAGCAGTCAGATGTATGTTTGTGGTAACTATAAGGAAAAGCAAACAAACTTCCTGGGCCTGTTTCAAAGTGAGGAACACAGCTGACGCTCCAGAAGGAAGTCACCCAAAAATAGTAGGCTATAGCTATGGTCAAAAAGAGTGCACACTTCACCCTAGAAACCTGTTCATCTTTATGTTAACAACCAGGACCTTCACATTGCATTTCAGACTTTTTTTTTTCGAGCTGGAATTAAACTTTATAATATAATATTTTTGCTACTCTGTGGCTGCTACGAATGTGAGGAGCTAGTCTCCTGTTTGTAATAGATGGTGTGTTCTCATCAGAATTCAGTGAAGTTGGGTCTTCTCTGGATGATCACTAGTGATGATAATATCATAAAAAATGGCATTAATCTAATATGATGTGTGTAGTTTTTATCTGTCAAAGTGCACCAGATTGAAGCCTTTTAATATAAAATTGCCCCAAATTTCTGACGCCACCCCCCCGCGCACCACGACTATGACCTCGGTATTTCAAAAATCCTGGCTACGGCCCTGCTCTCCAGCTGCCCATTCTTCACTAGTACACACCACACTGTGATTCCCTTGGCAGTCCACCGCTTAAACCCATTATCGTATCTAGCTGGTTTGAATTTGCTATCATATGCTACCCATTTTAATGAATTAGCGTCTTTTTGAATCTTATATTTTTTTATTATGCTGAACCATAATTTTAGTGTAAACATCGTTATTGGGTTTATTTGGTTTTTAATCACCTTGTATGTGTCTTCATCTCCTATAATACTCTGTACTGGGTATCCACCAAGCTGTATTTCCAACTCTTTCCACTTTGCAGTGTAATCTGGTTTGCACCATCCAACAACATACCTCAGCTGGGCTGCATGAAAGTATGTTTTCAAATTGGGGAGTCCCATCCCACCTTCTTCTTTTGGCAGCTGGAGAGTCTCCAATCTTATTCTAGGTCTTTTTCCACCCCAAACAAACCTTGAAATTATTCTATTCCAGCTCATAAACTGAGACTGTGGGACCTCTACTGGTAGGGATTGGAACAGGTACAAAAGCCTTGGTAAAACATTCATCCTGATTATCTGAATCCGTGAGCTGAGATCTAGTGTTAGTGTAGACCATCTTTCAATATCTTTTTGTATTTCCTGATTTATCTTACCATAGTTTGATTCATATAATTTAGATAATCCTTTTGTGATTGTGACCCCCAAATATTCAATTCCCTTAAGTTTCCAATTAAGTTTAAATAATTCTTGGATCTCTTTTGGTGGACTATAGTTAAGCGCTAATATTTGTGTCTTTGCAACATTTATTTTATATCCTGATAAGTGTCCAAATGTTTCCAAAAGTTTCATCAATGCAGGTAATGATTCACTTGGGCGTTCGAGGTAGGTTATGACGTCATCTGCGAAAAGTCCTATTTTTTGTTCTACATCATTTACCATCACTCCTTTGATCTCTTGTTCCTGTCTTATAGCCTGCGCAAGCGGCTCTATAAAAAGGGCAAACAGAGTGGGTGATAGGCAGCATCCTTGCCTCGTTGATCTCTGTAATCTAATCTTGTCTGTCAGGCTCCCATTGACTTTAATTCTTGCAGTTGGTTGTTGATAGAGTGTCTTTATGCACTGTATTGATTTATTACTAAAGCCAAATCTCTCTAACACTTTATATAAAAATTTCCAATTGACACAATCGAAAGCTTTCTCTGCGTCAATACTTACTATTACAGTGCTCTTTTTGTCTTTTCTTGCTTGTTCCACTACGTGTAGTGTTCTTCTAATGTTGTCATGTGTCTGGCGTCGATCTGTTCTTTTTTTTTAATAATCAGATTTTATTTTATTTTATGAATTTACAACAATGCAAACAATGCTCAACTGAGCATGCATCATCAAGTATTGTTCTGAGCTAGGGTAGAAAGTGAATAATCACAGTTCAAATAAAGTAGAATATGAAAAGAAAAGAATAAAACAAGTTTAAAGGAAAAAGGAAAAAAAAAAAAAAAAAGGAGGGGGGGGGGGGGGGGCAAAAAACCAACAACACTTGTGCCCTTTTAGGAAATATTTCTTCCTCATCGGTCTGCTCAGTCGCGTCTTTCTAAGCCAGTGTTTCCCCTCTGGATAGTTTCACTTAGATCCTTAGGCAAGTAATCCATTAGAGGCCGCCATATATCCTTAAAAGTATCATCATTTCCTTTTAATTTGGCACTTAGTCTTTCCATAGGAAAAACTCTAAAAATTTCTTTGTACCACTGAGTTACAGTGGGCGGTTTTTCGCTAATCCAGTTAAATAATATACATTTCCTGGCCAAAAATAAAAGTTTATTGAGTAATATTGATCTTTTCACATCCATAACTCTATTCAAAGGTGGCAGCCCCAATAGAAATTGCCCCGGATCTTTACATATGCTGTGTTTAAATATTGCAGTCACTTCCTTAGATACACATAACCAGAACTTTGATATTTTTGGACAGCTCCAGAAGCAGTGTATATATGTCCCACTTGTTAACTTACATTTAAGGCATAATGGTGATCTATTAGGGTCAATTTTGTTCAAAACATGAGGTGTCCTGTGCTGTCTATGAAGTATTCTATATTGTATTTCTTTAAATTTGTTGCTGAGAAACAGAGAGTGAGTGGTCCGAATACATCCCTCCCAAGCATCTTCATGATATACCCTTTGAAGGTCTTCCTCCCATCGCTTCACAAGCCTATCAACATTGTGCTGGTTACAACTCTGAAGACTATTATAAAAGTATGTGATAAGACCTTTACTTAATGTAAAATTAATTATGAACTTATCAATCGGTCCCTTCAATGTTTCTGTTTGAGTTGGCTTGAAATTTGTATTAATAAAGTGACGGACTTGAAGATAGGCAAAAAAATATTTTTGTGGAAGTCCAAATCTGTTTTGTGCTTGTGGAAAAGACATGAGGATATTATTATCATCAAACAAATCTCCAACCACTCTCACCCCCTTTTCCCGCCAGGAACAAAATACAGCATTATCAACACCAGGTAGGAAGTCCCTGTTGCCCGTAAGTGGGGTCAAATAGGAAAAGGCACCCTTTCTGCCTACAAATCTATGCATGTCCTGCCAAATTTTAATAGAACTTTGTAGTATTGGGTTGTCCCTTACTTTGGGAGGGGCAGTCTTGTGAGTGAGTTCCCCTAGTAATCTGAATGGGGCACATGCCCATGATTCTAATGGGTCCTCTATTCCCTTTAAATAGCAGTGAACCCATTCATGTATGAATCTGCTATGACAGGCCCAATTATATAATATAATGTTAGGAAATGCTAGACCTCCCCTGTCTTTTGGGAGCTGTAAAGTTTTCATGCTTAACCTGGGTTTTTTCTTTTGCCAAATGAATTTTGAAAAGTCACTTTCAACCTCTCTTGCTACCTTTTTAGAAATAAACAGAGGTAGCATTTGCATGGGATAAAGCAGCCGAGGTACAACATTCATTTTTAACAAGTTAATTCTGCCCATCCAAGAAATTGGCAAATCCATCCACCTATTAAGATCGCTCTTAATATCTTTATGTACAGTGTTGAAATTTTTTCTCAATAAATTCTTAATATTCTGGGATACTGAAATACCTAAGTATGAAAATCCTGAGGTAGACCAAGAGAAAGGAAAGTCTGGTATGTGTGGCATGTTATGACCATATCCAAGCGGCATGGCCATTGACTTACTAAAATTAATCTTGTATCCAGAAAAGGATCCAAAGGTCTGAATAACCGACATTAAAGCTGTTATCGACTCATCTGGACTAGTGAGAAAAAGAAGAACATCATCTGCATATAATGCAATTTTATATGATGTGGATTTAATTTGGAAACCCGCTGGCTCAATGGCCAAAGCAAAAATAAGCGGGGATAAAGGGTCTCCTTGCCGAGTGGACCTTCCTAACTTAAACTCTGATGATTTGATATCATTTACAAGTACACTCGCTCTGGGTGAAAAATATATAAGCTTAATAAGTTTAATAAACCCCTCCCCTAGTCCAAATTTTTCCATGATGGTGAATAAATAAGGCCACTCCACACGATCAAATGCCTTTTCGGCGTTGAGGGAGATGATAAGACCTTGTGTCTGATTAGTATTTGCATGTTGAATGATGTTAAGTAATTTTCTCATATTGGTATAAGAATTCCTGCTTTTAATGAAGCCCGTCTGGTCAGATCCAATTAGAAGTGGCAAGTAATTCTCAAGTCTTTTTGCTAATATTTTTGAATAAATTTTACTGTCAACATTCATCAAGCTAATAGGGCGGTATGAGCTACACTCGTCGGGGGGCTTTCCCTTTTTAAGGATTAAAGATATATTGGCAGCATATAATGAGCCCGGCAGGGAACCTTTCTCTATTGAATGAAGGTACATCCTTAGTAAAGGTCCATCTATGAAGTTTATTAATTTTTTATAAAACTCGGGGCCATAACCATCCGGTCCCGGAGCTTTTCCATTCTGCAAAGAATTGATTGCATTTCTTATCTCTTCGCTGGTTATTGGTCTTCCAAGAGCAGATTTATCTGCTTCTGATAAAGAGGGAAGATTAAGCTTTTCTAGAAAACTATGTATACAATGTGATTGTTTAGTGGATTCAGAGGTATACAGTTTTTCATAAAAGCTTTTCATTATATCCACCATTGTTTTGGTCTCATAATGATTTTTCCCAGTTTCATCCTTTAAAGAGGAGATAGCCCTAATGTCACGCCTACCAGCTGCTAAGCGGGCAAGTAGTCGCCCAGGTTTGTCACCCATTTCAAACAGCCTATGTTTTGCATAAAAGATGCTTGCCTCTGCCTTTTGGGTCAAGAGCTGATTAAGAGCTGACCGTGTGGCTTCTACTTTTTTGAGCAGGGTTGTAGAGTAATTATCCTTTAATTGTTTATCCAGATCAGCCAATTGTCTCTCTAAATTCAACTGCTCTCTCAAAGCTTCCCTTTTCCTGGCTGTGCTATATGAGATTATGGCTCCCCTCAAATAAGCCTTGAGCGTATCCCAAAGTATTGATGGATTAGTATCATTGTTATCATTAGTTGAAAGAAAAATATTAATTTGATCCTCCATAAAGGTCACAAATGAGGGACTATTAAAAAGTGAGGGATTTAGTCGCCAGTAGCGTGGTGTGGGTTGGGGGGAGGGGGGAGAAACTATAATGGACGTATCTGCATGGTCTGATAGTAGACGGGTACCTATAGTACATTCCTCCACTCTATCTAAAACCATCCTTGAGACAAAAAAATAATCTATTCGGGAAAACTTTGGTGTGGATGTGAAAAAAAGGTATAATCTCTCCCTCTAGGGTGGAGAATTCTCCAAGCATCAAACAACTGTAAGTCTACACAAAGCTCTCTAGTGGCCTCCCTCATTTTAGATGTGACTTTAGTTAAGGGATGTTGGTCTACCTCAGGGTTCATAACACAGTTGAAGTCTCCTGCAAGTATACTAAATGTCGCAGACATTGCAGAGGCATCAGCTAACAATTTAGAGTAGAATTCTTCTTGGTACACATTAGGAGCATATACAGATCCAATCATTATACGTTCCCCATATAAGAATCCTGTAATAATCACATATCGACCTTGACAATCTTTAACACATTTTTCTAAAGTAAACGGAGTGTTTTTGTTTATTAGGATGGCCACCCCTCTCTTACTTGTAGAAAATGATGAGTAATAAATTTGTCCTACCCATTCTCTCTTAAGTTTTTCATGTTCCTTATCATCCAAATGGGTTTCTTGTAACATGACTATGTTAGCTTTTCCCTTCTTTAGCCAGCATAATAATTTCTTACGTTTAACAGCATTATTTATTCCCTTTATGTTAAACGAGACATACTTAGTGGTGTTCATCGTTCTACCCAGTTAGATGGCTGACTGTAAAGCAAGACATATAAATAGTACAAGGGCACATAAGGAGAAGAAAAAAAAAAAAAAAAAGGGGTGGGTCCCAGACCTAACTTACTCTCTTCAAACTTATACTCAAACAACTCAAGTACTAGGAACGTGTACTCGTCATTAAACACACTCAGCTGAAACGAACGTGTCCCTGTGGAGGAAACAAAAACAGTCCTCTCAGGGATACAAAACGAAGGGTCCCTTGGAGCTGGGAGGAAACAACGCACGTTGTGAGCGCACTTGACCATGGTCCACAGTTCTCCGTGAAACGCAGCCGTCATGACACCCACTCACTCCCGACTCGAACCCCCACAATAAAGTCACCTTGTGTAGCCAATACATCACAAAGTCATCTTGTGTGTAGCAGCCCGTAGGGACTGTGCGCACGGGGTGGCATATACATTTGCCTTAATAGAGCACACCTACATTAAACATAATGTTATATAAGTTCACTTGTGGTCCAAACCACCCCGATCAGCAACTCTTCCCAGTACTCACGGAACCGTATCCATTGTCCCAATAAAGTGAGCAGCCTCCTCAGCTGTGTCGAAGGAGAAATCCTTGTTGTTGTAGGTGAAGCGGAGGATCGCTGGATATTGCATCCTGAACCTGATATTCTTTGAGATCAGCTTTTGGCACACCTCGTTGAACCCCCTCCGTTGCTGCAGGACATTTTGCGGGATGTCCTGGCGAATGGAGATCCTGTCCCCTTCGTATTCGAGCTTCTGTTTTGCACCAAGCGCTAATATCTTCATTTTCTCCGCCGGGTAATGAAGCTTCATTACGACGACGCGGGGCATCCCGGGTTTAGGTCGGCCGAGACCTCTGTGGCACCTGTCCGGCCGGACTCTGCCCTTCTTGGTTTCCATGTTGAGAAGTTTGGGCAGCCAGGTTTCAAAGAAATGCAGCGCATTGCTCCCTTCAATCCCTTCTTTGACACCAAAGATCCTAATATTATCCCTGCGGGATCTTGCTTCTTGGTCATCCAGGCGGTTAGTGAGGGCAACGAGTTTAATTTCAGTGTCTGCTAGCCTGCCTTCCAAGTCAGCAATGATGTCTTCAGCACTGGAAATGCGGTTTTCTGCCTCCTCAATACGCTGCGATTCACTTTCCAGCTTAGCCGTGATGATATCCAGTTTGTTGGAAATCATGGACATCTTCTCCTCCATTACGACCGCAACTTTGGCCGTAGTCTCCGCCGCTACCGCAGTTACGAGGTTAGCGTTAGCGTTAGCTTTTGCTAAGTCGCCATTTTTAGCATTAGCAAAGGCATTAGCTCCGCCTTGGACTTGCTGAATAGTTTTCTGGACCGGCGCTTTTGCGGGCTTGTTGTTCGGCATTTCTCGGCCAGATATGTTTATCGATCACTCACGGTTCAATATATCACGTATGGCTACCAATATGACTCTTAAAATATAAGTTTGTGGATAGTTCTGTCGGGAGCTAACTGGCCTCGATCCTCTCAGTACGACGTCATCACCGGAACTCCGTAGTATCTGTTCTTATCAGTTTAATATCTGATATGTCCTCTGCCCGAGGACAACATATTGAACGGATTTTTGCCACCGGGAGCTGAAAAAGGGGCTTGCTCCGTTCACTCCACGCATCGACCCGGCATTGCAGTGTCGCCGGGAACGGTGCACCCTTCTCTCGCCTTGTTGAAAACCAAGCCATGGCCAAACACAGACTTTCAGATGGCACTTTGCACGTGGCTCAAAGGAAGGGCCTCAAGTGGCCTGGCAGCTTTCACCAGGTTCCGCTGGTGCTTTTGCACAAACCAGTCCAAGCAAAGTGCGTCCTCCCCAGCCCGCCTGCCTGCCTGCCTACCTGCCTGCCTACCTGCCTGCCAAACGGGGGGCGGCAGCTGGGATTCGGCACTCGGCAGGCAACCAGAAGCCAACCGCGAGGGTGGAGACTGGGACAGATAGGGTCCTGGGCTGCCTGGGAGGAGACGGGCTCTACCGACTCTGGCTTCTCTTCATAACGCACAAGACTTTCGTCTTTTACTAAAGACTTCCGTGGAGAGGAACACCAACGAGTTCAAGCTATTTTTGGGAGGCTCTGCCGTACGGCCGAGCCCTTTGAGTTTGTGAAAAGTCAATCGGCAGCGAGGGCTGCGCAGTGGAGAAGTTGGGCGGAGGGGCTATAATGCAGCCAGTCTGGCTTTTGTGTCACCGACAGGGAACCGCGTCGAGTGGGGTCCGGCCCCAGAGCTGTGCTCGGAAATCAGGCGCTTGGGTCCCATCGCTTCTCGGCCTTTTGGCTAAGATCAAGTGTAGTATCTGTTCTTATCCAAGTGGGAGAGACTCCAAAGACAAATAATGAAGCGGCCAAAGGAGAAAGGAGGAAAAGGAGTGCCAGACCTGTACCAGTTTTTAGGATCCCTGTACACCACCCTGCACCTGAAAGCTGCTACGGCCCCATCCAGAAACCCAAAGACAGCAGCAATGACACGGTTCTGGATGGGGACCTACCTAAGAAGACAAAAGTTTTTATCCACTGATCTTAGAGTTCCTGTGTCTTTTAACTTGCCACCTGCATACAGTTTTATTTGCACGTTCTTAAAGCATTTTAACCTAGAGCACGAAGAGTTGCAGATTTTAACCAACCACCGTATGCTTTTATCTGTTGTGCAGGAGCGGGAACCAGTGAGTCCTGCGCGCAGGCTCGCACTCGGCGAGCCCTCCACAGTTTGGCGCAACGTGAACCACTCCGCTCTCCCAAACCGACTCCGGGACCTGTTATGGATGGTGGCCCATGAGATCCTCCCGGTCAGGTCCGTAATGCACTCCAGAGGCATGGCGAAACACGCAACCTGCCCCCGACCTGGTTGTGGCGCGCCAGAGACGGTGAGGCACCTGCTCTGGGAGTGCAGCGCTGCTGAGGATCTGTGGGCAACGGCCGGCTCCTTGCAATTCCCGTACTTACCAGCAAGGGAGGTCCTTACAGCACAACTTGTGCTGTATGGGGTGAGCCGCGAAGACATTCCACCACCTGTCTTCGCCAAGCAGTGGCTCACCCTCGCCGCCATAGTAGACGCCACCTGGACCTCCAGAAACTTGCTGGTAAGAAAGCACAAGCAGATCCCCCCCGTGGCTGTGCTCCGTATGGCAGCAGCGACGGTCCGAGCGGCCGAAGCTGCAGGCGGCGGGCCTAGGACACAGCCACAAAGAAGAATCGCCTCTGTGCCCATTCGGACAAAGGAGCCGGAGCCACATCACTGAAAAGGTCCCAGCAGCGGCGGCCTGACTCTCCGGGATTGGCAGGACTGGGAAGGAGCTGAGGGCGAGGATCTCCTCTGAGCACCACAGCAGAGTCCCAAGAGGAAAACGGCTTGGGGGAGCGGAGTGAGCCAGCCTTGATAGGGACTCACCCCGCTCCTGCACAACCATGGAAAGGATTTTAACCTCTGCACTCGCTTTTAAATGAACTTTTAAAGACACATGGACTGACACACACATCAATGAACTTTTAAATACCATACACAAACATTCCTTTAAACATGTAATATTTGTAAAACATTTTAACAAGCCTCACACACTGAGCTTTTAATAAATTGTTTTTACAAATATTAAATTATCATTGTTATGTAGACATGTCTTCTTTTATCCAACTTGTATTGTACTGAAAAAAGAAGAAGGAAAAAAAGAAGAAAGAAATTGTGTGTAAAAATGTCATTGATTGAAGACAGAAAATGTTTGAAAAACGTGTCAATAAAATTTTTCGAAAGAAAAAAAATCTGTTCTTATCAGTTTAATATCTGATACGTCCTCTACCCGAGGACAACATATTAAACGGATTTTTGCCACCGGGAGCTGAAAAAGGGGCTTGCTCCGTTCACTCCACGCATCGACCCGGCATTGCAGTGTCGCCGGGAACGGTGCACCCTTCTCTCGCCTTGTTGAAAACCAAGCCATGGCCAAACACAGACTTTCAGATGGCACTTTGCACGTGGCTCAAAGGAAGGGCCTCAAGTGGCCTGGCAGCTTTCACCAGGTTCCGCTGGTGCTTTTGCACAAACCAGTGCAAGCAAAGTGCGTCCTCCCCAGCCCGCCTGCCTGTCTGCCTACCTTCCTGCCAAACGTCAGACTTTTTCCAGCCTGCCCAGGCTCTTATCTCCGAGACCCCGTTGGTCAGAGCCTGTGAGAGCATGGGGAGGGCTGGGGGATCGGGGGCGGCAGCTGGGATTCGGCACTCGGCAGGCAACCAGAAGCCAACCGCGAGGGTGGAGACTGGGACAGATAGGGTCCTGGGCTGCCTGGGAGGAGACGGGCTCTACCGATTCTGGCTTCTCTTCATAACGCACAAGTCTTTCGCCTTTTACTAAAGACTTCCGTGGAGAGGAACACCAACGAGTTCAAGCTATTTTTGGGAGGCTCTGCCGTACGGCCGAGCCCTTTGAGTTTGTGAAAAGTCAATCGGCAGCGAGGGCTGCGCAGTGGAGAAGTTGGGCGGAGGGGCTATAATGCAGCCAGTCTGGCTTTTGTGTCACCGACAGGGCACCGCGTCGAGTGGGGTCCGGCCCCAGAGCTGTGCTCGGAAATCAGGCTCTTAGGTCCCATCGCTTCTCGGCCTTTTGGCTCAGATCAAGTGTAGTATCTGTTCTTATCAGTTTAATATCTGATATGTCCTCTACCCGAGGACAACATATTAAACGGATTTTTGCCACCGGGAGCTGAAAAAGGGGCTTGCTCCGTTCACTCCACGCATCGACCCGGCATTGCAGTGTCGCCGGGAATGGTGCACCCTTCTCTCGCCTTGTTGAAAACCAAGCCATGGCCAAACACAGACTTTCAGATGGCACTTTGCACGTGGCTCAAAGGAAGGGCCTCAAGTGGCCTGGCAGCTTTCACCAGGTGCTGCTAGTGCTTTTGCACAAACCAGTCCAAGCAAAGTGCGTCCTCCCCAGCCCGCCTGCCTGCCTGCCAAACGTCAGACTTTTCCCAGCCTGCCCAGGCTCTTATCTCCGAGACCCCGTTGGTCAGAGCCTGTGAGAGCATGGGGAGGGCTGGGGGATCGGGGGCGGCAGCTGGGATTCGGCACTCAGCAGGCAACCAGAAGCCAACCGCGAGGGTGGAGACTGGGACAGATAGGGTCCTGGGCTGCCTGGGAGGAGACGGGCTCTACCGACTCTGGCTTCTCTTCATAATGCACAAGTCTTTCGCCTTTTACTAAAGACTTCCGTGGAGAGGAACACCAACGAGTTCAAGCTATTTTTGGGAGGCTCTGCCGTACGGCCGAGCCCTTTGAGTTTGTGAAAAGTCAATCGGCAGCGAGGGCTGCGCAGTGGAGAAGTTGGGCGGAGGGGCTATAATGCAGCCAGTCTGGCTTTTGTGTCACTGACAGGGAACCGCGTCGAGTGGGGTCCGGCCCCAGAGCTGTGCTCGGAAATCAGGCGCTTGGGTCCCATCGCTTCTCGGCCTTTTGGCTAAGATCAAGTGTAGTATCTGTTCTTATCAGTTTCTTATTGCTGTCGAGCGGTGTATGGGGCGCAATAAGTCTTTCATGTCTCAGGCTTGTGATCCTGTACCCTGCGACGGATCATAAACCCTGTGGCGATGGCAGCGGCCAGTATCCAGACGACCCATACTAGGGTTGGGCTCAGGAACACACTGCGTTTCAAATGGAATACCCAAGGACAGATCATGGACAGAGTGAGCTTTGGTAGAGAAATCCTTTTCGACGTCCTGAAGATGAAGCCGGAGGATATCTACTGCCTTCAACAGAACAAAACAGAAGGTTTCTATGATGTGTCTTTCTGTACCAGAACAAAAATGCAAGAGGCTCAGGATCATGCCAGCCAGAATGTTTCACCTATGTTAAAGAACTTTGAGGTTCTCTCTTTGGCAAGGAACAACAATCGCATCATTACAGTTCATATGTACAACCCATGGGTCAGAAGAAGCCCTGAGGTACTTCCTTAACAATTTTGTGACTGTCCTGCCTGGAGTAAACGAGATAAAAGATGCACTGGGCATCTGGACCGGAAAAAGACAGTTCAAAATACAGCTGAGAGAGGACCGGAACGGCTACGATGGCTACCTCCACCCTCCAGCCTCTTTCACCATTGGAGCAGACCGAGGATTCCTGATCTACGCAGGCCAACCGAGGTACTGTCGAAAATGCAGCACATATGGTCATGTAGCTGAGACATGCACGCAAGTCCGCTGTAGAAACTGTCACACCCTTGGCCATACAATGAAAGATTGCCGAGAAGCAAGACGGTGCAGCCTGTGCAACTCATCTTTGCACTTGGCTAAAGACTGCCCTAAGCCTTCTTACGCTGGGGCTACCAAAGGAAATAGGCCTCCCCAAGGAGAAGGCCATGCCCTTCGAGAAATCGAAGAAGTAATACGCAAGATCGTGGCAGAGAGAGAAACAACGATGGAATGCCCTACAGAGATACACACAGACGGGGTGAAGAGGAGGGAGAAGACCGGGGGCCTCATGTATCAATGTTGCGTACGCACAAAAAAGTGGCGTACGTCATTTTCCACGCCAACGTTCAGATGTATCAAATGTGAAATGACCGTGGAAAAGTGCGGTGGCCCACGCCAACTCCATAGCTGGCGTACGCACGTTTCTACAGCTATTATTCCTTTGGCGACACTTAGAGGTGAAGCTGTGAAACTGTTAATAATGTGAAAACAATTAGACCTCAGAGTAATGTGCTCATCAGAGACATGAACAACTAACCCATCCACATGTTGCAATTAGATAAGTGGATAGAAAAGCATGCGCAAAGTGGTGCAGAAAATAGCATCAGCTTTAGTCTTAAGATATTGCAGATGCTGCAGTGCGAAGTGCACACGAGTCCCGGAGGTTTTTTTTTGCACATGATGACTCTTTTGGTTTCCGAGAGCAATTCTCTTGGAACTGAGTGCAGTGCGCTGCGACCGGACTGAGCGCGCGACACGGCGGGGAGCATTCATCCATTCAGGTGCTGACCACACTGTGAACAGGAAGCATTTTTATACTATAAATGTACAGATCATATGTGATGCGTAAATGTATCACATATTAACAAACATTGTGGCGAGGTGGCTGGTTCAGCGCACGATTCATTCATTCAGCACAGCTGGGGACAGATTACAGGCTGGGACTGTATGCGCGCAAAGTAAATGTACAGTATTTGTTTAATTGTCCTATGTAACCCCCCGATGCACACTGAGCATGTCCGCCCAGATATCACACTGTCAGTGACTTTCTTTTTGCTGGTTAAACTACACAGACTGTGTGAAGTACTTAATGTCAATAAACACATGCGTAAAGTTGGACATGTGTCTTTATCAGCCTCCCTGGCGCACTTCTGCATTTACTACGCGATCTGTGTATAAAAAAAGGCAAATAAAATTGTAAATCCATTTCACATAATTTAATTAGAGTACATTGTCTGCTTTCATTTGGGATGACAGCGGTCCTCCGCTTCACGTTCACCTTTATATAACACACACACTCTCCCACCCCCTTTGTGATGGTGCCGGAGGACGGCAAAAAAAAAAAAAAAAAAAGATGTTTACACGGCTCAACTTTATCGAGGAGCACCTTCAACTCAAATTTGGTTAAATTGCTGTTCCTCACAGTTTCTCATGGTGTTATCTGACCGTAAAGAGAAGGGAATCTTTGGTGCAGGCCTTATTTACATTGATTTTGCATATTTAAATGGAGGCGTGGACAGGGAGAAGATTACCACTTCGGCATGTGCGCTCAATTCCACGTTGATTGGGATGTACAAAGGAAAAGTGCTTGGATCCATGCGTACGCACACTTTGATACATCAGATTTTCTTTGTGCGTACGACAGTTTCTGGATTTTGGCGTACGCCATGTTTCAGTATGAAATCCACGCAAGTATTGATACATGAGGCCCCGGGAAACCAGGAGAGACGACAACAGACTTTCCACAGAGCAGCGACGACGGAGAAGACTGGACGGTGCAGAGAGACAAAAGACGACAGAGACAGAAACGTAAGATCAGCTCAAAAACAACCCCAGAACACGACCCACAAGAAAAACCACAAGACCAGAGGGGCCAGAGGAAACAACCGAGAGGAGAGACTACAAGAGAGACTGGGAAAAGAGACACCACAACCGACACTCGGAAAACCGAAGAGACCTCGACTGCAACGGCAGCCGACCACACCAGAGATCCCGTGACGAAAGACGTCTTCGAGGAGAACACGGCGAAGTCCAACACCTCATCCGACGAGGAAACCTTGAGCTCCTTGAATACGCCACTCATTGATCTACAGGTAAAAACTGAAAATGCGGCAAAAACAAAGGTGGACTTTAAGACTTTGTTTCCTGCATTACCTATGCTAAATGATAGCTCCTTATAGTCCACTGTACATAGGAACAAATAAATAAAAATATATAGACTGCCTATAGTTGCCTCCCGCATGTCAAAAAACTATTTTCAAAGCCTATACTAACCAAAATAGACATCATAACAACAAAGGCCAGGGGGCTCCAAAACAAAGTTAAAAGAACAGCAGTCTTCACCTATCTAGCCTCCCTGAACTTCACAGTCTGCTTTATACAAGAGGTACATTTACGAAACCATAAAGATGTCCTTTGTTTTTCAAGTGAGTGGCTGAAAGGAGACTCAAGATGGAGTGTAGGTGGACTTTACACCTCAGGAGTGGGTATCTTATGTGGAAATAGAGACCTCAGAATTGTGAGTAGTTTCTCTCTGGTCCAGGGAAGGGTTCTGGTGGTAGACATAGATTGGAAAGAAGTACATGTCAGACTCATAAATACGTATGCCAACACAGAACCAAAGGCCAGAAAAGAAATGTATAAAGAAATAGATGCAGCATTTATGACAAACAGAACAATAATCTGGGCAGGTGACATGAATGTCGACCTGGACAAAAGTAAAGATAGTTTACAGGTCAAAAACTTAATTAAGGAATACAGTCTGCTTGACGCATATAGAAAAGTCAACAAGATTGAGCCAGGACACACCTGGGGAAATAGTAGAGGTGCCAAAAGCAGACTAGACTACGTCTTCATACCGAACTGTCTAAAAGTTAAAACAGCATGTGTCAAACCAGTCTTCTACTCAGACCATGCTATGTTAGTAGTCTCCTGCCATATAAACTCCCAACAATATGGTAAATCATACTGGAAGTTCAATAATACACTATTAACCTCTTCATGCAGAGGCCATTTTTGGCAATTTCCGCCTGTTTTTGTATCACTGCAATTAAAGCTTTATAACCACAGAAGTACTAATCCCACAACTATGGTTTATGGCTTAAATGAAAGACAACCTTTGTCCCTTTACATCTATATGTATAAAATATTGAATTGAGTCATTCCATAAAAAAATGGGCTTCTGAAATTTTTTTGGAAAAAAAAAAAAACGAGTTTGAAATATTTGGTGAAAAGGTGATATATCAAAATCCTAATTATAAAACAGGTTGAATTGTTCATATATGGTTCACACACTCCCTGTCCACATGTGTACCAAATTTTAGGTTGATAGGTAAAACTACTGAGGCACTATAGAGTTTTTCCAAACAGTGTCCCTTGGCGATGTACAGTGTGCAAAACCTGTCCAAAATTGTCCAATTTGGCTAAAATGCACACTGCAAGATTTTAGTGAGATTTTTTTTTTTTCCAACAGATAACCTATTGGGGCCAATCACATACTTGATGGCTTTTAGGAACACCAGTTACATAAGTAAAATGCCATTTGAAAATTTAATTTATGGGGATGAATATTTAGTGTCCAAAACCCATCCAAACATGAATTTACCTATTTTCGCCTGCATTATATTGTTATTTTCCTTTATAACTCCAGAAGTAAACATCCCACAACCATCAGTGATGGCTTAAATTAACAAGGACATTTGAAATAGTTCATTTGTCTTTTATTATTATTTTAATTAAACTTGGGGCAGTAAAAACTCACTTTTTGTGGAGACTTGTATTGCTTACTTGTTGACACTAGGGGGAGAGGGAACCACAGGAACCAGCTGGGTGCAGGCTTATGCTTTGCCTAATCAGGGATCATTATATATCAGGTCACACCTTAGAGTCTCTGCTATTGGACCAAAAAGTTTTCACCCCCGTGACTTTGATTGACAGGCGACGAGAGATGCGCAAAGCGGGTGCGCAGTCTGACGGAGAATGCGAGTAGTAATAGAACTGCGGAGTTACGTAACACGCTGTGGATTATCTGGTCACGATGGATAAAATCGATCAATGGATTATTTTCGAGCACATCTTCAGCTTTAACAAGAGGGTAAGCTTGTAATTTTATTCAGTGTTTTAGTGGGTCTATGATTCACAAATGTCCGTCTTTTTCGGCACTCGAAAATGACTTCCGGGTTTGTTTGTGTTGAGTGAGCAGGCTTGTTTAAACCTTTAATGGGGTAAAAACTGCATTTTTGTTCTTTGCTGCTGTTTATATGACAGTATACGATTTTTTGGTGGTGAAAGAAGAGGTGTACAGATGGTACATATATGTTTAAATCACCTTCGTTGTTGACGTGACGTCGCTTGTGGGCTGCCGTAGTCTGATATTGTTTGAGACATTTTCAGTGACTGTGAAAAAACCGTAGCACCTAGAAACTTCATTTTTTTTCCTACATGTTGCCGAAAGTGTCCTTAAAAGGTTTGTGGTGGAGTTTTAATTACAGCATGCCTACTTTTCGTTATATTAAGGACGCCGTTCATGTGTTATTGATTTGGGACGCCGGCGTCCCAACCACTAGGGGGCCTGCGTGAACAGGTTAAGATGCAACATTTTCAATAAAGACTTCAGGGATTTCTTCAAAGATTGTGCTGAACTGCAATGTTTCTACCCAAGAAAAACAGAATGGTGGGACAATACTAAAAACAAAATTAAAACCTTCACACAAGACTTTTGTAAGAAAAGAAATAATGAAAAACATAAGGATTTTAATCTATTACAAAAAGAAATACAAAAGCTGTATAGTAGTGCAAATGAGAAAAAGAGCAAGACAGACGATCCAGCATTGAAACTACTATTAACAAAACAACGAGAGTACTTCGAAGAAAAATCCAGAACCTTTGCATTCAGTTTAATATCTGATATGTCCTCTACCCGAGGACAACATATTAAACAGAGATAAGAGCCTGGGCAGGCTGGAAAAAGTCTGACGTTTGGCAGGCAGGTAGGCAGGCAGGCAGGCGGGCTGGGGAGGACGCACTTTGCTTGGACTGGTTTGTGCAAAAGCATCAGCGGCACCTGGTGAAAGCTGCCAGGCCACTTGAGGCCCTTCCTTTGAGCCACGTGCAAAGTGCCATCTGAAAGTCTGTGTTTGGCCATGGCTTGGTTTTCAACAAGGCGAGAGAAGGGTGCACCGTTCCCGGCGACACTGCAATGCCGGGTCGATGCGTGGAGTGAACGGAGCAAGCCCCTTTTTCAGCTCCCGGTGGCAAAAATCCGTTTAATATGTTGTCCTCGGGTAGAGGACATATCAGATATTAAACTGATAAGAACAGATTTTTTTTCTTTCGAAAAATTTTATTGACACGTTTTTCAAACATTTTTTTCTTCAATCAATGACATTTTTACACACAATTTCTTTTCTTTTTTTTTTCTTTCTTCTTTTTTTCAGTACAATACAAGTTGGATAAAAAGAAGACATGTCTACATAACAATGATAATTTAATATTTGTAAAAACAATTCATTAAAAGCTCAGTGTGTGAGGCTTGTTAAAATGTTTTACAAATAAGACATGTTTAAAAGAATGTGTGGTATTTAAAAGTTCATTGATGTGTTTCTGTCCATGTGTCCATAAAATTTCATCTAAAAGTGAGTGCAGAGGTTAAAAAGCTTTCCATGGTTGTGCAGGAGCGGGGTGAGTCCCTCTCAAGGCTGCCTTCCTCCGCTCCCCCAAGCCTTTTTCCTCTCGGGACTCTGTTGTGGTGCTCAGAGGAGATCCTCGCCCTCAGCTCCTTCCCAGTCCTGCCAATCCCGGAGAGTCAGGCCGCCGCTGCTGGGACCTTTTCAGTGATGTGGCTCCGGCTCCTTCGTCCGAATGGGCACAGAGGCGATTCTTCTTTGTGGCTGTGTCCTAGGCCCGCCGCCTGCAGCTTCGGCCGCTCGGACCGTCGCTGCTGCCATACGGAGCACAGCCACGGGGGGGATCTGCTTGTGCTTTCTTACCAGCAAGTTTCTGGAGGTCCAGGTGGCGTCTACTATGGCGGCGAGGGTGAGCCACTGCTTGGCGAAGACAGGTGGTGAAATGTCTTCGCGGCTCACCCCATACAGCACAAGTTGTGCTGTAAGGACCTCCCTTGCTGGTAAGTACGGGAATTGCAAGGAGCCGGCCGTTGCCCACAGATCCTCAGCAGCGCTGCACTCCCAGAGCAGGTGCCTCACCGTCTCTGGCGCGCCACAACCAGGTCGGGGGCAGGTTGCGTGTTTCGCCATGCCTCTGGAGTGCATTACGGACCTGACCGGGAGGATCTCATGGGCCACCATCCATAACAGGTCCCGGAGTCGGTTTGGGAGAGCGGAGTGGTTCACGTTGCGCCAAACTGTGGAGGGCTCGCCGAGTGCGAGCCTGCGCACAGGACTCACTGGTTCCCGCTCCTGCACAACAGATAAAAGCATACGATGGTTTGTTAAAATCTGCAACTCTTCGTGCTCTAGGTTAAAATGCTTTAAAAACGTGCAAATAAAACTGTATGCAGGTGGCAAGTTAAAAGACACAGGAACTCTAAGATCAGTGGGTAAAAACTTTTTTCTTCTTAGGTAGGTCCCCATCCAGAACCGCGTCATTGCTGCTGTCTTTGGGTTTCTGGATGGGGCCGTAGCAGCTTTCAGGTGCAGGGTGGTGTACAGGGATCCTAAAAACTGGTACAGGTCTGGCACTTCTTTTCCTCCTTTCTCCTTTGGCCGCTTCATTATTTGTCTTTGGAGTCTCTCCCACTTGGATCCCCATAAAAAATAAAAGATGGCTCGTTCCAGGTCTAAAAGCACACTCCTAGGGGGGGTAAAAACAGAACTGACAAGTAAAAGCACAGGTAAAATCACTGCTTTTATGATTAAAACTTTGCCTTCTATCGTCAGTCCTCTAAGTCCCCAGAATCCTAGTCGCTTCTTAACTTTCCCTACCACGTCCGGCCAGTTTGTACTCCCCCCCCCTTCCCTGTCAAATTTTATCCCCAGTATTTTCAGGTCAGTCTGGGTCACAGTCAGGGGAAGTCCTGTCATGTCAGTCGCTGTCCATGGGCCATAAAATTGGGCTTGCGTTTTTTCTCTATTTAGTTTGGCAGCAGAGGCCCGCCCAAACCAGTCAGTCAAGTCTAGCGTCCGGTTGACAGATAAAAGGTCGGTGCAAACAATGTTAAAATCGTCCATATATAAAAGGCACTTAATAAAAGAGCCCCTACCTCCCGGAATTGCCACCCCGTTGATCCATTTGTCCCTTCTCAAGATCTGCGCCAGTGGTTCTACGCAGATGACATAGAGGAGGGCAGATAACGGACAACCCTGACGGACACCGCAGCATATATCCACTGCTTTGGTAAGCTCCCCATTAACAAGGATTCTGCTTGTGATGCCCCGGTATAGCAGTCCCACCCACGCTATAAACCTATCAGGAAATCCCACTTTTTGCAGTACCTTAAAAAGGTACTGGTGCGAGACCCGATCAAATGCCTTCTCAAAGTCTAAATTTAGGACTATTAGTCGAATGTTTCTGTCTCTCGCGTAACAGATGGTGTCTCTGATCAGTACGAGGCTGTCGGTGATCTTCCTCCCCGGAATGGCGCAGCCTTGATCCGGGTGGATCACCTCCCCTAAAACCAAAGATAAACGACTAGCTAAAAGTTTGCTAAAAAGTTTGCAGTCTACGTTTAAAAGAGTCACAGGTCTCCAGTTTTTCAGGTCAGTCTTTTCGTCTTTTTTATGTATTAAAGTCACTATCCCTACTCTAAAAGAGTCTGGTAACAGGTTAAGTCCTTCAAATTCGTTAAAAACAGTTAAAATGTCGTGTGCAATAAGATCCCTAAAAGTCAGATAAAACTCAAGGGGAAGTCCGTCTTGGCCAGGGGACTTCCCCTTCTTAAAATGTTTTAAAGACTTATCCAACTCTAAAAGGGTAAAATCCTGTTCTAAAAGCACACTATCTTTAAAACTGTTTGAAATGGATTCTAAAACCTGTTCAGTGACCTTTTCATCTATTTCTTTTTCTTTGTACAATGTTTCATAGTAATTTTCCACAGTTTCTTTAACTTCCTGTGTGTTAGTTGTTAAGTTACCTTCTTTATTTTTCAATTCTGTTAAAAGACCTTGTTTTCTCATTATTTTCTTAAAAAAATAGCGTGTGCATTTTTCCCCTTCTTCTATTTCTCTTTCTTTGCTTCTTATTATGGCTCCACGACTCTTAATTTCTGATATTTCTGTCATTTGTTTTTTTATTTCTAAAATTTCATTGTTAAAATCAAAACCCTGGCTTGTTAATAAAAAATATCGCTGCAGTCTTTTCTGCAGTCCCAACATGTGTCTGTTTTCCCTATCTTTCTTTTTCTTACCTAGCTGCCTAAAGAAAGTCCGGGTCCTCTCCTTCACCATTTCCCACCAGTGTGCTCGTGTTTGGTACAAGTCTTGAAGGGTCTGCCACTCCTTGTACTGCTCTCGGTATTCCCTGACTATCTCCCTATCTTCTAAAAGAGAGCAGTTGAGCTTCCACAGACCACTTCCTAAAGTCACACCTGAAGAGAGTGATAGGGTGCAGGATAGCATAACGTGATCTGAGAAGAAAACAGGGGTTAATCTAGCATCGGTGGGCGGGCAGTTGCGTGTAAAACAGTAGTCGATGCGAGAGGCTCTGGTGCTATCACCACTGAACCAGGTGAAGCCCTCCTCTCTGGGATGCATGGTTTTAAAACAGTCGACTAGCTTAAAATCCCTAACTATTCCTTGAAGTAAAACCGATGTTTTATCTATTTTAAAATCATCCCCTGCATCTTTCCTATCCTTCTTGCTTAAAACACAATTAAAATCTCCTCCTACCACTAATGGGACCCTACCTAACATGTGGGACTGCAGATCTTCTAAAAAGTCATACCTGTCGTTTTTGTCATTAAAACCATAGACGTTAAGAAGGTTAAAATCATTTTCCATAAATGAAAGGCGTGCTAAAAGAGCCCGCCCATCCTTCACCACAGTGCTGCCCTTCACCGAGATCAAGGGGTTTTTAATAAGTATGGCCACTCCATCTGATTTGTTTTCATTTGAACCACTGAATAGGGAGGTCCCGGGTGGCCACATTCCTTCCCATTTGCTATAGTGTTTTAAAAAGGGCAGGTTGCATTCCTGCAATAAAAACACATCTGAGTCAACAGACTGTAGGAAGGAAAATATACTTTGTGCTCTAACTCTTGACTTCACACTTCTCACATTTATTGTGGAAATGTTGAGAGCCATGAGTATGGAAATTAAAAACAACAGGTACTGCATTTTTAAATAGTTTTTAAAAAGCCAGGGTTATGTCCATTTCACTCTTTTGTATCTTGTAACAGAAGCTCATTTCGCGTCTCATAACAATTAGGGGGCGAATCTAGAGTTTCTGATCTCCTGAAAGCATCATTTCCCAGTCTTTCATGTGGAGTTGATTGAAGTGAAATTGTCAGAAAAGAACACTGGTCAGTTGTGGAGCAGACATTTGGCCTCTCCTCAGGTGAGGTGGCAGTTCCAACATCTATACGCCCTCTCTTTTCTAAGTTCTCTGCCACCTCAGGGCTGGATAGTTCTGACACATTTCTTTTCAGGAGGGGCTGTGCGTCGGGGAAGGAGGCTTCACTGGACCCTTCTTCCACAATCTGGAGACTGGTGGAGGTTTCGGGTCCAGATTCACCGGCTGCCTGGCTCTCCATACTTTCCTGCTCTTCCCCCTCTGCTGGGGTGAGGCCAGGCCCCTCCCCTTTTCCCGCCTCACTGGGCTCCTCTCCTCCAATCACAGTTTTTGGCGGGAAATTTGAATTTTCCAGCCCCTCCCTTTCAATTAACACTTCTTGTCGGCCATTTTCCTCTTTTTTATCAATGTTCTCTTGCCTTCTTTGAGCTTTTAATTTGTTGGCAAATGATTTTGGGCAGTCTCTGAAGAGGTGGGTTGCCTCTCCACAGAGGTTGCATTTTCTCCTGTTTGGGCATTCCTCAAAGGAATGCCCCACTTCCCTACATTTGCCGCACACAGTTTTCTGGCAAGCTTCTACCAGGTGCCCATGCTCACCACACTTGCGGCACAGCTTCGGCATTCCCTGGTAGTGAATGTAGCCCCTGTTCTCTCCAAGGACTATCATGGATGGGAGATGTCTCAGGCCCTGGAAGCCCTGGGGGTCCTGCCATTGCTGGACAGGGACCCTCCAGGCACAATTCCAGATGCCATCCTCATCTCTCACCTTGGTAGCCTGGCCTTTGACAGTGCAATATCTCCCCAGCCATATGCAAATGTCCTCAGCATTTACTGTCTCATTGAACATCCTGACAATCACCACTTTCTGGGAGTTGTCAGTCAGTTTCTCCACAGCAAAAGCCTTAAACTGGGTCTTTACTTTTTCGAAACGATTCCAGAATTCTAGTAAGGTGGCAGCCGACACAAAACTCACGTCAAAACCTTTTCCAGAGGGCAGAGTCACAATACAGTTTAAAGATTCTGCTTTGAATCCAAGGGTCTGTTGAATTAGCTTCCTGGAGAAGTCCAGTCTGGACATCTCCAGGAGCTTTCCATCCACCTCCCTGAATAAAAAGCGCACACTGTGGTGCCTCCGCATGCCGGCACGGGCAGCCGACATGGCTGGAGGCACCTCAGTAAAAGAGCAAAATCAATAAATAAATAAAATCCAAGTAAAACCAACAAATAATAAAAAACAGAAGTGAGGTAAAACCAGTAAAACTTAAAAAATTGACTTACCTTGTGTGACTGTACTGAAAAGTAAGGCAATTAGGATTGTGCAAAAGAAGCAAATGTGCAAAACAAGCAATACAAACAAAACGTGCAAAACAAGCAAGGACAAAATCCAAAGGAATATCCCCCAAAAGTTACTAGGAAGAGTCCCACTGAACGGGAACCTTCCTGCAACGCCGGGAGTGATCGCAGTCTTAGCCAAAAGGCCGAGAAGCGATGGGACCCAAGCGTCTGATTTCCGAGCACAGCTCTGGGGCCGGACCCCACTCGACGCGGTTCCCTGTCGGTGACACAAAAGCCAGACTGGCTGCATTATAGCCCCTCCGCCCAACTTCTCCACTGCGCAGCCCTCGCTGCCGATTGACTTTTCACAAACTCAAAGGGCTCGGCCGTACGGCAGAGCCTCCCAAAAATAGCTTGAACTCGTTGGTGTTCCTCTCCACGGAAGTCTTTAGTAAAAGGCGAAAGACTTGTGCGTTATGAAGAGAAGCCAGAGTCGGTAGAGCCCGTCTCCTCCCAGGCAGCCCAGGACCCTATCTGTCCCAGTCTCCACCCTCGCGGTTGGCTTCTGGTTGCCTGCCGAGTGCCGAATCCCAGCTGCCGCCCCCGATCCCCCAGCCCTCCCCATGCTCTCACAGGCTCTGACCAACGGGGTCTCGGAGATAAGAGCCTGGGCAGGCTGGGAAAAGTCTGACGTTTGGCAGGCAGGCAGGCGGGCTGGGGAGGACGCACTTTGCTTGGACTGGTTTGTGCAAAAGCACCAGAGGCACCTGGTGAAAGCTGCCAGGCCACTTGAGGCCCTTCCTTTGAGCCACGTGCAAAGTGCCATCTGAAAGTCTGTGTTTGGCCATGGCTTGGTTTTCAACAAGGCGAGAGAAGGGTGCACCGTTCCCGGCGACACTGCAATGCCGGGTCGATGCGTGGAGTGAACGGAGCAAGCCCCTTTTTCAGCTCCCGGTGGCAAAAATCCGTTTAATATGTTGTCCTCGGGTAGAGGACATATCAGATATTAAACTGATAAGAACAGATTTTTTTCTTTCGAAAAATTTTATTGACACGTTTTTCAAACATTTTTTTTCTTCAATCAATGACATTTTTACACACAATTTCTTTCTTCTTTTTCTTTTTCTTCTTTTTTTCAGTACAATACAAGTTGGATAAAAGAAGACATGTCTACATAACAATGATAATTTAATATTTGTAAAAACAATTCATTAAAAGCTCAGTGTGTGAGGCTTTTTAAAATGTTTTACAAATAAGACATGTTTAAAAGAATGTGTGGTATTTAAAAGTTCATTGATGTGTTACTGTCCATGTGTCCATAAAATTTCATCTAAAAGTGAGTGCAGAGGTTAAAAAGCTTTCCATGGTTGTGCAGGAGCGGGGTGAGTCCCTATCAAGGCTGCCTTCCTCCGCTCCCCCAAGCCTTTTTCCTCTCGGGACTCTGTTGTGGTGCTCAGAGGAGATCCTCGCCCTCAGCTCCTTCCCAGTCCTGCCAATCCCGGAGAGTCAGGCCGCCGCTGCTGGGACCTTTTCAGTGATGTGGCTCCGGCTCCTTCGTCCGAATGGGCACAGAGGCGATTCTTCTTTGTGGCTGTGTCCTAGGCCCGCCGCCTGCAGCTTCGGCCGCTCGGACCGTCGCTGCTGCCATACGGAGCACAGCCACGGGGGGGATCTGCTTGTGCTTTCTTACCAGCAAGTTTCTGGAGGTCCAGGTGGCGTCTACTATGGCGGCGAGGGTGAGCCACTGCTTGGCGAAGACAGGTGGTGGAATGTCTTCGCGGCTCACCCCATACAGCACAAGTTGTGCTGTAAGGACCTCCCTTGCTGGTAAGTACGGGAATTGCAAGGAGCCGGCCGTTGCCCACAGATCCTCAGCAGCGCTGCACTCCCAGAGCAGGTGCCTCACCGTCTCTGGCGCGCCACAACCAGGTCGGGGGCAGGTTGCGTGTTTCGCCATGCCTCTGGAGTGCATTACGGACCTGACCGGGAGGATCTCATGGGCCACCATCCATAACAGGTCCCGGAGTCGGTTTGGGAGAGCGGAGTGGTTCACGTTGCGCCAAACTGTGGAGGGCTCGCCGAGTGCGAGCCTGCGCACAGGACTCACTGGTTCCCGCTCCTGCACAACAGATAAAAGCATACGATGGTTTGTTAAAATCTGCAACTCTTCGTGCTCTAGGTTAAAATGCTTTAAAAACGTGCAAATAAAACTGTATGCAGGTGGCAGGTTAAAAGACACAGGAACTCTAAGATCAGTGGGTAAAAACTTTTTTCTTCTTAGGTAGGTCCCCATCCAGAACCGCGTCATTGCTGCTGTCTTTGGGTTTCTGGATGGGGCCGTGGCAGCTTTCAGGTGCAGGGTGGTGTACAGGGATCCTAAAAACTGGTACAGGTCTGGCACTTCTTTTCCTCCTTTCTCCTTTGGCCGCTTCATTATTTGTCTTTGGAGTCTCTCCCACTTGGATCCCCATAAAAAATAAAAGATGGCTCGTTCCAGGTCTAAAAGCACACTCCTAGGGGGGGTAAAAACAGAACTGACAAGTAAAAGCACAGGTAAAATCACTGCTTTTATGATTAAAACTTTGCCTTCTATCGTCAGTCCTCTAAGTCCCCAGAATCCTAGTCGCTTCTTAACTTTCCCTACCACGTCCGGCCAGTTTGTACTCCCCCCCCCTTCCCTGTCAAATTTTATCCCCAGTATTTTCAGGTCAGTCTGGGTCACAGTCAGGGGAAGTCCTGTCATGTCAGTCGCTGTCCATGGGCCATAAAATTGGGCTTGCGTTTTTTCTCTATTTAGTTTGGCAACACAGTCTCACCCCTTTGCGTCAAACGGTTGACGCTTGGTCAAGGCCCCTTACGTCAATATACTGACGTGGAGGGGGTACCCTCGAGGTCGTTTCTCGACGAATAGGGCCACTCATAGACTTGAATGCAAATCCCTCATCCTCGGATTTTGACGCAGGGGGGCGGGACCGTTTCTCCCTCGACGTTGCTCCAGAATGCAAAGGGCCACTCATAGACTTGAATGCGAATCCCTCATCGTCGGATTTTGACGCAGGGGGGCGGGACCGTTTCTCCCTCGACGTTGCTCCAGAACGCAAAGGGCCACTCATAGACTTGAATGCGAATCCCCCATCGTCGGATTTTGACGAAGGGGGGCGGGACCGTTTCTCCCTCGACGTTGCTCCAGAACGCAAAGGGCCACTCATAGACTTGAATGCAAATCCCTTATCGTCGGAATCTGAGGAAGTGGGATAGGAGTCTGTATTTTTTTTTTTTTTTTTTTTGTGTAGTTGGGTTTTGTATCTGCAACTCAAAACAGTTGGGTGTCATAAATAAAACATAAATTAAATCATAAATTAGCTATCCTACTGCAGACATGTTTTGGGGGCTATTTTGGCCAAGTAGGTTAATGTTGAATTCTGCGATTAATGCAAATCACCGTTTCCTTCACTAGGACTGCTATTTATGCTGATTCCTTTCTGTTTTTGAGCAAGCCAAGCATATAAAGACTGTCTTTTTCACCGTGAACGTATTTTTGGCCTGTGCGACGCGTGACGTCACTGTGTGCGTCGCGACGCACTGATATGGACGCACCAGATTCAGTTCCCCGCGCGATTCACTGGTAAGTACAGCACAGTCTACTACCAAGAGAAATAATAAGCATTAACACCTCCATATCTATCAAGTTGTTGGCAGAAAAAACATGTTCTTGTATTTGCCCATTTCGGACCACACTGAATATGACTGACATAATACGAAGAGTCTGGTTTGCCACTCGAAGCTCTCTCTTTCTCTCCACCCGCGTGCGCGCGCACACACACACACACGCACGCACGGACACACATACACACACACACACACAGACACACGCACGCACGGACACACACACACACACACACACAGACACACGCACGCACGGACACACATACACACACACACACAGACACACGCACGCACGGACACACACACACACACACACACACACACACACACACACACACACTTCGTGAGAGAGACTTCATGTAGTTAAATGTTTGGCAAGGCAATAGCTTTGTTTTGTTGTGTTGTGTGTTGCATGAATGAACAAAAGCTGAGGTTATGCATAGTATTGTAGTATAATATCTAGTTGTGTGATCTATTCAGATTTTATTTGTTTTTCTCTGCAGGTTCCTTATTCCTATCAACAACATGGTTTACTCTAGGTCTACCACCACACAAAAAAGGCACTTTTAAGAGCCATATTTGTTTTTTTTTATCCTGTTAGTATTGTGTTGTTATCTCTTTCTCTCTCTCTTTCGCTGTCTTAACCCCACCCCCCACGCCCGACTCCCCCTCCCTTCCCCGGCTCCCCCTCCTTTCCCTCCTCCCTGTTTTGTGTTTTTGTTAGTTTTGTTTGTCTTGTCTTTTGCCCGTGTTTGTTTATAGTGTGTTTTTTACACACTTGACCATGTCTGAGCTTGACAGTCTCCTTAAGGAGATGAGCAACACCTTGAATAGGGCTCGTCTCCGAAGGGTAGATCAGCTGATACCCCAGGAAACAAAACCAACCAGTCAGCCAATGCCATCTAGCCAGCAGGAAGTAAGGTGGATTACAGTTTTTCTCGATTGCTAAGACACATTTCTCGAAAGCTTCTCTCATTTTCTCTAAACTGTGAACACAAACCCCAATTTTCAAGCTACATTCACAAAACCTCAGACTCTTCTTGCAAAACCAAACTTTCACCTCAAAACAGTTCAATCTGGTGCCCAAAACTGAACTTTGTTGTCAAATTGTGCCCCGAGTCAATCAAAATTAAAAACACTACTGAGCAGTCACTAAACACTACCTAGAAAAATAGAAAACACAATGCTCAGGACATGAAGCTGAAGAGATAAATGTTTATTGTTCACTGTAGGCTAAATGTGTGTTGCAAAACAAAAAACCTGTGCATTTACACTGTAGCACTTCTCTCCTCCCCTTTCTTTCACCTTCCTCCCTCCCTCCCCACATCCATTTCATCCCCTTTTCCTCCCTTCTTCTTTTTTCTTCCCAGTTCATCCCTCCCTCCCTCATCCTTTCTTCCTTCACCTTGTCGTCTCTCATCTTCTCCTCTTGCAAAACAAAAAACCTGTGCATTTAGCACTTGCACATAGTACAGTAAAAAAAAAAAAAAGTACAAAAACCAGAAATCCTGTGCATTTACACATAGCACTTGTACAGTACAAAAACAAACAGAAATCTTGTGCATTTAGCACTTGTATACAGTAAACCTACATAAAAATAAAGTACAAAAATATAGAAATGAGAAGTGCACAACTCAGCCACAGCATCATTTCTCTGTACTGGGTCAGGCCACAGGACTTCATCCTGAACCAGCTACAGTATATGTGCCCTCACATCATTGGACACAAGTGTGATCAATTTTGAGTTGTTGTGTTCAACCGGTGAAACTTGTGCTTTACTTGTGTTTGACTTTTGCCACCTGTGCTCAGCATTATGCAACACAGGTGCATCACAATGAAAATGTGTTGGCAAGATGTGTCTAAACAGGTGAAAAGTGCTGATGGTTTTGACAAAAGAGTGACTGATTCAATCAGTGGGTTCAGGCAACTGAGAATTTGGTTCAGGCAATAGGGTTTAGTGTTTTAGCAATTGAGAAAAACTGTAAGAGGGACAGTGATGGGAACATCATTTACGGCAGGCCCAGATCGTCCCGCAATGAAGCAGGCCTCATTACATTCATGCTGTATCTTTAGATCTAATATTACCTCTTGGAATGCAATGTATTACATAGGTCAGAAATAGACAGAAACACATTACAGTATTTGTCTGAGGTTATTATTGTATTCCTGTGCCTAGCATCAGGTAATGTTTGTATAATTTAATGGAGAAAGCAACAATTTTTTTTGCTTCAGCAGGTCCTAGTCGTAGTGGTCAGAGTGTTGGTGTATGTCATGGAGGAGCTCCAGAAACCAGTGGGGAAGTGACCAGTAATGTTCCATCTATGACTGCGGGTGTGTTCTTTTCTCAAACTGCATTGGTTCGAAACAATATGTTCATCATTATGAAATGGCAGTTTTTCATAATTATTGTTAACTATTATTTTTTTAAATTTGTGCATTGTTTTAACAGAGTCCTTTCTTCAAGAGCTTAAATGCTCACTGGGTGTTGAGGAGATATGTGAGGCTGAATCACCACCTCAAGCTAATGCCTCAACCGACTGGCTGACACGAAAGACCCTCACATCTGGGTGGTGGGCCAAAGAGAGACCCCGTCTGGTCAACACCATGGTGGCGCGTCAGCATGTGGGAAATCAGATGTGCCAGCATTGCAACATCGTTCCAGCCGTCATCCGCTGTTTTGACTGCCGACCACACCAATTCCTCTGCGAGAAGTGTGATGCCAGGGTCCATCATCTTCTGGTTTTTCATAACAGGGATTCCATGACGGATGCATTTTTTCATTCACTTCCTCCCACGACTTGTGTTGTGGAGAGGGTTCTGACCCAGTGTGGTAAGTTGTAGTTTTAGAAATGAACAGACTTAATTTATCATGGAAAACTATGGAAAACTAAATCCGATAGCCATTCAGTACATTTTGTTTAAAAAATAGCTGCTATTAAATAAACATGTAATTCTTTCATTCTCATCCGTGTGTATGTGTGTGTGTGTGTGTGTGTGTTTTCAAGAGCGTCTTGTACCTTTAGAGATGCCAAAGATATGCAGCTGTTCACAAGAGTCGTTAAGTGTCATCGCGGGACGATATATAGTTGTGGTTACAATGAATGGTAAGAACTTTGTGGTTGAGGTCAAGGTCACTTCGGTAGAAGTGCCTGCAGAATTTCACTTAATGCTATCACACCCCATATCTATTCCCACTCACTCTGTGCCACAAGTATGCAAATACAAGTCATGTTTATGTTACATCCATGCATGTTATATTCTGAAACACATTCAGGAATGTTCTTAATGCTGGAAATCCAGAAACCTCCATAGGTTGTGTGTTGATTTGACTGACTGGGCCCATCTATGTGAAGGAAAACAACCAACAAAAGTGTGACTTTCAGTAGTGTGTCTCCTTACAAAATGTTTTTTTTTTTTAAAAACTCTGGTATATGTGTTGCATTTGGGTCCTTCTACCAATTGGTTGTTAGAATGGTGCATTTTCCATCTGCCATTATAATCTGTGAGTATTTCCTTATTTTTCCAGGACGATATGATCTCAGACTGCCTCAAATCAAATGCAAGGCATGTGGGGCCACATGGAGTCCTGGAGTGGATGACTTCCTCCACAATGAGTACTGGCCTGCCACCTCTCACTGTTCCACTGTGTATGCAATGGATGTCCTTTTTTCTTTTGAGGAGCTGAAGATGGCAGCACCAGGGATGTCTGCTCAAGCCTTCCTAAAGATGCTGGATCGCCGTACTATTCGCTTTGGCCGTGTAAGTATTTGTTGTAATAACTGCGTAACACAAGAAATAGTGCTATTAGGGGATGATGATTATGATAGATCGTACACATGAACATTTGCCTGTTTAGGAAAGAGAGTTTAAATGTAGATCCTTTAAAAACAACCATAAACCTATGTTGTGTCATCGGTCATTTGCATTGAAAAAACAGATCATTCTGAAGATCTTGACTTCAACTTCATTGGCTACACACTTTGACTGATCTTCCAGTATGATTTCCTGATCTCAGATGTATTCCCATAGATTAATAGACCAAATATTGCATAGGATTAGTTTTAAACAAAATAGAAGCTGTAGTAGCCCTCTTTGTGTATAGATTTAGAATGTCACACAATATCTCATGTTTGAGTCCCCAAAACTATTGTATCCATTTCAGAGCATTTTACTGTTGTGTATTTGTGCTCTTGTTTTTATGCTGTTGTATTTGTTGTTGGTAGTAGTTTGTCCAATAATGTAAGTCAGGAAATAAGAGATGCCTTTAGTTCAGGAAGTAGTGGAGCTGTGCATAGAGTCCATTGAACTCAGTCTAAATTGCATGTCTTTCACCTCATCATTGATTAAGGTACCCTATCCTTTTCTTTCCCACAATTGAACAGTGCCTTTGTTAATGCCATTAGTAACACTTGTGCCTAGTCTGATCACATCCACCTCTTACTCCTCGCACCTTTGTGGACTGACACCCTTCATTTAATGTTTTAACTTCTCAAAGCACAGTATTATCCAATAGGCTGAACTAAAAGTTCCATCTCTCTTGCCCCATTATCTCATCCACTCATTTGGCTGCAAGGACTAAAGACTATGGTTACTGTGCAAATGTCTCAAAGTCAAAAACTTTGTGACAGTCTTTGATCACTTTTCTTGCTTCACATGCATTCAATCTCTTGAAATTGCAACTCTAGTTTTATCTGTTTTTCTGTTCTCTTTTGTTCTCTTTTACTGCACTATTTGAAACAGTGCGGAACCATCACAGCAGACAGCTTCCGTGCAAGTTTTTTGAGTGGGAGGCTGTCCGATTTGAAGTGGACAAAATGATGCAGGAGGACCATTTTGACTGTCCCGCATGCAGCCCAGACATGCTTGCGGTATCTGTTGACGGGAACCGTAAGCACTACCGTTTCAAGAGTGCAGCAAGGTGCTAACAATATCATTTGTGCATTGACAGTTCCTCATTTTGCAAATAACTGCTACAAACTGAAAATCATATTAATATTTAAAGGTTAATATATATCTGTTCTATTTAGATCGGAGGAACGAGCCATCTTTGATGGCGTCTTCATCGCGAAAGATGACGACGTTGAACAATTTGTCAGCCATGTCCATTCCTCTACTACCCATGTAAATTTGCACAACTTCATTATAATTACCTTTGAAACATGACACCCTAAAGAGGACATTGTTTGAACATGTTCACAATCTTCCATGTTTACTGTAGGTCTCTGGAAGAGGTGTCTGTGGAGGGCAGTGGTCAGCGGCACGAGAGAAATCAAAGAAATCATCCGGAAAAACAGACAAGGAAGGGTTGGAGCTAGCGGTGTGCCGACATGGAGTTTTCCTTCGTGCACTCAACATGTACAGGGGGGAGATTTTTGCTTACCCCCTGTACCTACAGAAAGACCTCTCCAGTAAGGCAGTGACATTTTTTGCAATGGATGTGGCGTGTAAATACTGGCCATACCTCCAAAGAGTCGCCGAAAAGTGCCCTGACCTTAGAGAACTCCTTGCCATGAGGCCATTCCTGTCAGTCTTCCATGCGAAAGCTCACAACTATTTATTTATTTATTTTATTTATTTATTTATTTGGTTCATTTCGGGCATGTCAATTAGTCATCATCATCACACATCATCTCAATCCAATTAATACAATACACATGACCGAAAGGGAAAGCGGGAGAAGCAAAAGCTTATCTAGTCCCGCCCCCAGTACTCACATATTCATTTTTTCTGCATGTTACATTTTTGACATAACATTCTTCCAGTATTTTCAAAATTTAACAATTTAACAATTTGACATGACATTTTTTGTTTTGTTTTGTTTGTTTTTTTTAACATGACATTTCTCAATTTTTTTTTTTTTTTTTTTTTTTCAACATTTGACATTTTGACATAATGGGTCCTAGTTTCGTCGACCAGGTGAAGTCTAGCATCAGCGCAGCTTCGCCACGCCAACGGGGTGTGGCCCAGGTCCATTTCGCAAGTTTGCTGGGCCGCGCAGTCAGACTTAGACTAGCGCAACCCCTCCCCTCGTCCCTCCCACCGGCGCAAACGGTGAAGAGGGAGGAGACAGGGCGGGAGGGAGACAGGAGGAGGAGAGAAAGGCGTGGAGTGGGTTTGACACAGCCGAGTCAGATCTTCACCAATCAAAGGAGCTCCTCTCCTCACCTTTAACTGCGCGGCGGGTGATGCGCACTGCAAGTTTGTCATTTTATACTTGGACATGGACGGAGGAGACAGCGACGCCAGAGGCCGAACCTCTCCCAGGAGGAAACAGCTGTTTTGGTCCGGAGGTCCGAGCTCAGAGTGACCAATAATGAGTTTACTAATATACTTAACCAGGATTGATCTGATACACTGAGAACCCCTGCCCAATCTAAGAAACAACTAATACACTAATAAAGAAACTCACATTTATTCAAACCCTATGTAAGCAAGATGACAGGTGTACACTAATCACAACATAAACACAGACCATGTGGATTAAATCAGCGTAAAGGACTCGCGCTCTCTCTCTCCCTCCCTCTCTCTCTCTCTCTCTCTCTCTCTCTCTCTCTCTCTCTCTGTCCGTCTCTTTTTTTCTCTTTTTTTTCTGTGATGAGATGCTGAGTATACTGTAGTAGGCTATATACTGACTATCTGATACCGAGGCTGTTGTGGTGGACTAAGAGAGAGATGATGATTTGTGTTTTGTTTTTCATTACGGCTGCGTGACGCGGTCGCTCTCCGCTAATGAATTAATAAGTAAATAAATAAATAAATAAATAAAGCGATCATCACAAGGGCAGAGTGGTATCTCAACACGGCAGCGACATGCAGTCATCCACCCTCAGTCCTGCTTGGGACATCCACAGCTGCTTTTCAGTGCCAGTTCGTCCCTGCTGTGTTAATTCAGGTGGAGTTTCCATTGCGCGTGCCACAGCCTTTGATCTCTGCTTTGATCTGACGTCAGATGTGACGGGACAATCTATATAGATATAAATTCACGTGTTGATTCCGTTAGTTGCATTAAATAGTGGTTATTGTGGATATTTATTGCATTGAAATGTGTCTGGAACTGTGGAGATCTGCCTGTGAGGTCTTGGTGACGTGTGTGCACTGCAGGTCAGTCAGCCAAACTTCCACTGCACCTGCTGCGCTTCGCTCTGCGCTGAGACTAGACCTGGTTGGAGGTGGCGAGCTTTCAGCGCAACCTCGGCGGGACATTTTCGGACAAAACTTCCACTGCACCAAGCTGAATCTGTGACGCCTCCCCCTGCTGCGCGGCCACGCCTATCTCAGCGCAGCGCGATCTGCCAATCTTCCAATCTGACTTTGCGCTAGGCTGCGCTGGTCGAAACTTGCATTAGACCGGCTGCGCTACCTTGCGCCACCTGCGCTGCGCCAGCAAACTAGGGCCCAATGTGTTGCAGCATTAGGCAGTATGTAGAGTTGAAGAAATTGAAGTCCAGCTCTAGATAGAGCATAAGGATTACGTGTCCAACCGTCATGAGCGAACAGCAGTCTCTTCTTGTTGCCAGGCATGTCACAAAAGTCACAAAGTCACAAGATGGTCCAATTGACAGAGAGCAAAGTCTGGTGTGGTCCAATTGACAGAGAGCAAAAGTCCAGTGTATTGATTATTAGTTGGGATGGTGGGATGGTGTAGGAGCCCTTTCTTCTTTTTACTCATTCTCTGCGGTTTTCGTCGCCATTTCTCTCGATTTCCTCCCGAGTTTTGGCTATGTCAGCTCGCATCAGTGACACATACTCTCGGATTGCGGATATGTCGGACCGTATCCCGACCACAGCACTCCGAGTTGTTGCGTTATCCTCCCTCGCGTCGGTCTGCTCGGTGGCGATCTTTCTCATCTTACGATACTGCATGTAGGCGCCAAAACCCAGGGCGATCATTCCAATTGTCATGAACGTGAAGATGTACACGTCCTCGACATCCTCCACATCCAGTGGGGCAAGGCAAAGGACTCTCCACTTCTCCCATCCATCCAGCATGTAGCCGGACATGAAGGTTCCGTCCGGGCATCTTGGCTCACCAGAGGCCGCACGCCTTGTTGAGAACACTCTGTCAATCGCATTCAGTGACCAGCTCAGCAACTCCATCGTGGACCAGTTGATTGGCGTTGGTGTGTCGATTAGCAGTTAGTTGAGTTCTTCACTTGACTGATTTCTCACAATTAAATCACA
This sequence comes from Trachurus japonicus, assembly GCF_045865225.1. NCBI lineage: Eukaryota > Metazoa > Chordata > Actinopteri > Carangiformes > Carangidae > Trachurus > Trachurus japonicus. The sequence continues at coordinate 29,200,321 of NC_140928.1, forward strand.
GTTGCATTTGTGCCCCAATTTATCATCACCCTGTTGATACTCATTATAATAACATACTACGTATTATAATAACATACTACGTACAAACTGACATTGGCCTCTGGCCACACAAGTTTCTCTGGTTCATCACATTGTTTTGGGAACACAGTGCTTTTTGTTTTTACCCCTTGTAGTCTCGATACTGTGTCTGCCGTTAGCCTCTCTGACCTTTATCAGCTCTCATGTGTCATTCTGTACCGGTCAATCGTTGAGTTTACATACTTTTTCTTGAAGACGTTAAATGTTGGTAATTTTTTTACTTCATCCTCTAGCACATTCCATAGTTTGAAGTAAGGAAAAGAGGTAAAGGTAAGGTAAATGTGAAGTAAGGATAAATGATTGCTGTTTTCGTTTTTTCCCCTGAAAATCTGAATAAGATTGTTGGTTCTTAACGGCAGGTTTTGTTTTTTAAAAGGTCAAATGGAGACTTCCGGGGTCACGTAGCTACAAGATGGCAGCCTAGTTTTGGTGCTCCCCGACCGACACAGAAAACAGCTCTAAAAAAGTTGAAAATACCCTGAACAACGAGTTGAAGCAAATATGACGGACAATAGGGCTAATAAGGGACCATATAGGAAGACCAGAAGCACCGCAGCGGTAGGAGATGAGGATGAATGGCCTCCGCTAACTCAACCTAGCCGAAGTAGCTCCCCAACGCTACACGAGGAAAATGAAGCAGAAGACACAACCCTGCACTCCATCCTAAGCGAGATAAAGGACTTCAGACGGGACAACAAACAACAACTCGCGGAGATTAAGCAGGAATTGCACAGCACCAACAACAGACTGGATGAGGCTGAGGGGAGGATAGAAGAAACTGAGACAGCAATGCAGGCCATGGCTACGCTAATGAAAAAGCTAATGAAACGGCAGGCTAGCATGGAGGCTAAGCTAACGGACCAGGAGGGGCGAGCCCGCCGGGATAATCTCCGGATACACGGCATACCTGAGAAGGAGGAGGGAGACAACATGTGCGCCTTTCTGGAGAAACTACTGAGTGATACACTGGATATCCGCGGACTCAGGATTGAACGAGCACACCGGAGCCAAGCACCTGCACCGGAGGAACCACAGGCGAGACCCCGGTCCATAATCGCAAAGTTCACGAGTTACAGAGTCAAGGAAGAAGTTATCCGCAGAGCTTGGCAGAAAAAGGCAGTGTATTACAAGAACACCCGCTTCTTCGTGGATCACGACTACCCGACCGCGGTGCTTAAGAAACGTTATGAGTACAATGAAGCGAAAAAGATCTTGAGGGAGAGAAAAATTAAATTTCAAACCCCCTATCCGGCCAAGCTACGGGTCCACTACGACGACGGCCGAGCCCTTTGAGTTTGTGAAAAGTCAATCGGCAGCGAGGGCTGCGCAGTGGAGAAGTTGGGCGGAGGGGCTATAATGCAGCCAGTCTGGCTTTTGTGTCACCGACAGGGAACCGCGTCGAGTGGGGTCCGGCCCCAGAGCTGTGCTCGGAAATCAGACGCTTGGGTCCCATCGCTTCTCGGCCTTTTGGCTAAGATCAAGTGTAGTATCTGTTCTTATCAGTTTAATATCTGATATGTCCTCTACCCGAGGACAACATATTAAACGGATTTTTGCCACCGGGAGCTGAAAAAGGGGCTTGCTCCGTTCACTCCACGCATCGACCCGGCATTGCAGTGTCGCCGGGAACGGTGCACCCTTCTCTCGCCTTGTTGAAAACCAAGCCATGGCCAAACACAGACTTTCAGATGGCACTTTGCACGTGGCTCAAAGGAAGGGCCTCAAGTGGCCTGGCAGCTTTCACCAGGTGCCGCTGGTGCTTTTGCACAAACCAGTCCAAGCAAAGTGCGTCCTCCCCAGCCCGCCTGCCTGCCTGCCAAACGTCAGACATTTCCCAGCCTGCCCAGGCTCTTATCTCCGAGACCCCGTTGGTCAGAGCCTGTGAGAGCATGGGGAGGGCTGGGGGATCGGGGGCGGCAGCTGGGATTCGGGATTCGGCACTCGGCAGGCAACCAGAAGCCAACCGCGAGGGTGGAGACTGGGACAGATAGGGTCCTGGGCTGCCTGGGAGGAGACGGGCTCTACCGACTCTGGCTTCTCTTCATAACGCACAAGTCTTTCGCCTTTTACTAAAGACTTCCGTGGAGAGGAACACCAACGAGTTCAAGCTATTTTTGGGAGGCTCTGCCGTACGGCCGAGCCCTTTGAGTTTGTGAAAAGTCAATCGGCAGCGAGGGCTGCGCAGTGGAGAAGTTGGGCGGAGGGGCTATAATGCAGCCAGTCTGGCTTTTGTGTCACCGACAGGGAACCGCGTCGAGTGGGGTCCGGCCCCAGAGCTGTGCTCGGAAATCAGACGCTTGGGTCCCATCGCTTCTCGGCCTTTTGGCTAAGATCAAGTGTAGTATCTGTTCTTATCAGTTTAATATCTGATATGTCCTCTACCCGAGGACAACATATTAAACGGATTTTTGCCACCGGGAGCTGAAAAAGGGGCTTGCTCCGTTCACTCCACGCATCGACCCGGCATTGCAGTGTCGCCGGGAACGGTGCACCCTTCTCTCGCCTTGTTGAAAACCAAGCCATGGCCAAACACAGACTTTCAGATGGCACTTTGCACGTGGCTCAAAGGAAGGGCCTCAAGTGGCCTGGCAGCTTTCACCAGGTGCCGCTGGTGCTTTTGCACAAACCAGTCCAAGCAAAGTGCGTCCTCCCCAGCCCGCCTGCCTGCCTGCCAAACGTCAGACTTTTCCCAGCCTGCCCAGGCTCTTATCTCCGAGACCCCGTTGGTCAGAGCCTGTGAGAGCATGGGGAGGGCTGGGGGATCGGGGGCGGCAGCTGGGATTCGGGATTCGGCACTCGGCAGGCAACCAGAAGCCAACCGCGAGGGTGGAGACTGGGACAGATAGGGTCCTGGGCTGCCTGGGAGGAGACGGGCTCTACCGACTCTGGCTTCTCTTCATAACGCACAAGTCTTTCGCCTTTTACTAAAGACTTCCGTGGAGAGGAACACCAACGAGTTCAAGCTATTTTTGGGAGGCTCTGCCGTACGGCCGAGTCCTTTGAGTTTGTGAAAAGTCAATCGGCAGCAAGGGCTGCGCAGTGGAGAAGTTGGGCGGAGGGGCTATAATGCAGCCAGTCTGGCTTTTGTGTCACCGACAGGGAACCGCGTCGAGTGGGGTCCGGCCCCAGAGCTGTGCTCGGAAATCAGACGCTTGGGTCCCATCGCTTCTCGGCCTTTTGGCTAAGATCAAGTGTAGTATCTGTTCTTATCAGTTTAATATCTGATATGTCCTCTACCCGAGGACAACATATTAAACGGATTTTTGCCACCGGGAGCTGAAAAAGGGGCTTGCTCCGTTCACTCCACGCATCGACCCGGCATTGCAGTGTCGCCGGGAACGGTGCACCCTTCTCTCGCTTGTTGAAAACCAAGCCATGGCCAAACACAGACTTTCAGATGGCACTTTGCACGTGGCTCAAAGGAAGGGCCTCAAGTGGCCTGGCAGCTTTCACCAGGTGCCGCTGGTGCTTTTGCACAAACCAGTCCAAGCAAAGTGCGTCCTCCCCAGCCCGCCTGCCTGCCTGCCAAACGTCAGACTTTTCCCAGCCTGCCCAGGCTCTTATCTCCGAGACCCCGTTGGTCAGAGCCTGTGAGAGCATGGGGAGGGCTGGGGGATCGGGGGCGGCAGCTGGGATTCGGGATTCGGCACTCGGCAGGCAACCAGAAGCCAACCGCGAGGGTGGAGACTGGGACAGATAGGGTCCTGGGCTGCCTGGGAGGAGACGGGCTCTACCGACTCTGGCTTCTCTTCATAACGCACAAGTCTTTCGCCTTTTACTAAAGACTTCCGTGGAGAGGAACACCAACGAGTTCAAGCTATTTTTGGGAGGCTCTGCCGTACGGCCGAGCCCTTTGAGTTTGTGAAAAGTCAATCGGCAGCGAGGGCTGCGCAGTGGAGAAGTTGGGCGGAGGGGCTATAATGCAGCCAGTCTGGCTTTTGTGTCACCGACAGGGAACCGCGTCGAGTGGGGTCCGGCCCCAGAGCTGTGCTCGGAAATCAGACGCTTGGGTCCCATCGCTTCTCGGCCTTTTGGCTAAGATCAAGTGTAGTATCTGTTCTTATCAGTTTAATATCTGATATGTCCTCTACCCGAGGACAACATATTAAACGGATTTTTGCCACCGGGAGCTGAAAAAGGGGCTTGCTCCGTTCACTCCACGCATCGACCCGGCATTGCAGTGTCGCCGGGAACGGTGCACCCTTCTCTCGCCTTGTTGAAAACCAAGCCATGGCCAAACACAGACTTTCAGATGGCACTTTGCACGTGGCTCAAAGGAAGGGCCTCAAGTGGCCTGGCAGCTTTCACCAGGTGCCGCTGGTGCTTTTGCACAAACCAGTCCAAGCAAAGTGCGTCCTCCCCAGCCCGCCTGCCTGCCTGCCAAACGTCAGACTTTTCCCAGCCTGCCCAGGCTCTTATCTCCGAGACCCCGTTGGTCAGAGCCTGTGAGAGCATGGGGAGGGCTGGGGGATCGGGGGCGGCAGCTGGGATTCGGGATTCGGCACTCGGCAGGCAACCAGAAGCCAACCGCGAGGGTGGAGACTGGGACAGATAGGGTCCTGGGCTGCCTGGGAGGAGACGGGCTCTACCGACTCTGGCTTCTCTTCATAACGCACAAGTCTTTCGCCTTTTACTAAAGACTTCCGTGGAGAGGAACACCAACGAGTTCAAGCTATTTTTGGGAGGCTCTGCCGTACGGCCGAGCCCTTTGAGTTTGTGAAAAGTCAATCGGCAGCGAGGGCTGCGCAGTGGAGAAGTTGGGCGGAGGGGCTATAATGCAGCCAGTCTGGCTTTTGTGTCACCGACAGGGAACCGCGTCGAGTGGGGTTCGGCCCCAGAGCTGTGCTCGGAAATCAGACGCTTGGGTCCCATCGCTTCTCGGCCTTTTGGCTAAGACTGCGATCACTCCCGGCGTTGCAGGAAGGTTCCCGTTCAGTGGGACTCTTCCTAGTAACTTTTGGGGGATATATTTGTCCTTGCTTGTTTTGCACGTATTGTTTGTATTGCTTGTTTTGCACATTTGCTTCTTTTGCACAATCCTAATTGCCTTACTTTTCAGTACAGTCACACAAGGTAAGTCAATTTTTTAAGTTTTACTGGTTTTACCTCGCTTCTGTTTTTTATTATTTGTTGATTTTACTTGGATTTTATTTATTTATTGATTTTGCTCTTTTACTGAGGTGCCTCCAGCCATGTCGGCTGCCCGTGCCGGCATGCGGAGGCACCACAGTGTGCGCTTTTTATTCAGGGAGGTGGATGGAAAGCTCCTGGAGATGTCCAGACTGGACTTCTCCAGGAAGCTAATTCAACAGACCCTTGGATTCAAAGCAGAATCTTTAAACTGTATTGTGACTCTGCCCTCTGGAAAAGGTTTTGACGTGAGTTTTGTGTCGGCTGCCACCTTACTAGAATTCTGGAATCGTTTCGAAAAAGTAAAGACCCAGTTTAAGGCTTTTGCTGTGGAGAAACTGACTGACAACTCCCAGAAAGTGGTGATTGTCAGGATGTTCAATGAGACAGTAAATGCTGAGGACATTTGCATATGGCTGGGGAGATATTGCACTGTCAAAGGCCAGGCTACCAAGGTGAGAGATGAGGATGGCATCTGGAATTGTGCCTGGAGGGTCCCTGTCCAGCAATGGCAGGACCCCCAGGGCTTCCAGGGCCTGAGACATCTCCCATCCATGATAGTCCTTGGAGAGAACAGGGGCTACATTCACTACCAGGGAATGCCGAAGCTGTGCCGCAAGTGTGGTGAGCATGGGCACCTGGTAGAAGCTTGCCAGAAAACTGTGTGTGGCAAATGTAGGGAAGTGGGGCATTCCTTTGAGGAATGCCCAAACAGGAGAAAATGCAACCTCTGTGGAGAGGCAACCCACCTCTTCAGAGACTGCCCAAAATCATTTGCCAACAAATTAAAAGCTCAAAGAAGGCAAGAGAACATTGATAAAAAAGAGGAAAATGGCCGACAAGAAGTGTTAATTGAAAGGGAGGGGCTGGAAAATTCAAATTTCCCGCCAAAAACTGTGATTGGAGGAGAGGAGCCCAGTGAGGCGGGAAAAGGGGAGGGGCCTGGCCTCACCCCAGCAGAGGGGGAAGAGCAGGAAAGTATGGAGAGCCAGGCAGCCGGTGAATCTGGACCCGAAACCTCCACCAGTCTCCAGATAGTGGAAGAAGGGTCCAGTGAAGCCTCCTTCCCCGACGCACAGCCCCTCCTGAAAAGAAATGTGTCAGAACTATCCAGCCCTGAGGTGGCAGAGAACTTAGAAAAGAGAGGGCGTATAGATGTTGGAACTGCCACCTCACCTGAGGAGAGGCCAAATGTCTGCTCCACAACTGACCAGTGTTCTTTTCTGACAATTTCACTTCAATCAACTCCACATGAAAGACTGGGAAATGATGCTTTCAGGAGATCAGAAACTCTAGATTCGCCCCCTAATTGTTATGAGACGCGAAATGAGCTTCTGTTACAAGATACAAAAGAGTGAAATGGACATAACCCTGGCTTTTTAAAAACTATTTAAAAAATGCAGTACCTGTTGTTTTTAATTTCCATACTCATGGCTCTCAACATTTCCACAATCAATGTGAGAAGTGTGAAGTCAAGAGTTAGAGCACAAAGTATATTTTCCTTCCTACAGTCTGTTGACTCAGATGTGTTTTTATTGCAGGAATGCAACCTGCCCTTTTTAAAACACTATAGCAAATGGGAAGGAATGTGGCCACCCGGGACCTCCCTATTCAGTGGTTCAAATGAAAACAAATCAGATGGAGTGGCCATACTTATTAAAAACCCCTTGATCTCGGTGAAGGGCAGCACTGTGGTGAAGGATGGGCGGGCTCTTTTAGCACGCCTTTCATTTATGGAAAATGATTTTAACCTTCTTAACGTCTATGGTTTTAATGACAAAAACGACGGGTATGACTTTTTAGAAGATCTGCAGTCCCACATGTTAGGTAGGGTCCCATTAGTGGTAGGAGGAGATTTTAATTGTGTTTTAAGCAAGAAGGATAGGAAAGATGCAGGGGATGATTTTAAAATAGATAAAACATCGGTTTTACTTCAAGGAATAGTTAGGGATTTTAAGCTAGTCGACTGTTTTAAAACCATGCATCCCAGAGAGGAGGGCTTCACCTGGTTCAGTGGTGATGGCACCAGAGCCTCTCGCATCGACTACTGTTTTACACGCAACTGCCCGCCCACCGATGCTAGATTAACCCCTGTTTTCTTCTCAGATCACGTTATGCTATCCTGCACCCTATCACTCTCTTCAGGTGTGACTTTAGGAAGTGGTCTGTGGAAACTCAACTGCTCTCTTTTAGAAGATAGGGAGATAGTCAGGGAATACCGAGAGCAGTACAAGGAGTGGCAGACCCTTCAAGACTTGTACCAAACACGAGCACACTGGTGGGAAATGGTGAAGGAGAGGACCCGGACTTTCTTTAGGCAGCTAGGTAAGAAAAAGAAAGATAGGGAAAACAGACACATGTTGGGACTGCAGAAAAGACTGCAGCGATATTTTTTATTAACAAGCCAGGGTTTTGATTTTAACAATGAAATTTTAGAAATAAAAAAACAAATGACAGAAATATCAGAAATTAAGAGTCGTGGAGCCATAATAAGAAGCAAAGAAAGAGAAATAGAAGAAGGGGAAAAATGCACACGCTACTTTTTTAAGAAAATAATGAGAAAACAAGGTCTTTTAACAGAATTGAAAAATAAAGAAGGTAACTTAACAACTAACACACAGGAAGTTAAAGAAACCGTGGAAAATTACTATGAAACATTGTATGAAGAAAAGGAAACAGATAAAAATGTCACCGAACAGGTTTTAGAATCAATTTCAAACAGTTTTAAAGATAGTGTGCTTTTAGAACAGGATTTTACCCTTTTAGAGTTGGATAAGTCTTTAAAACATTTTAAGAAGGGGAAGTCCCCTGGCCAAGACGGACTTCCCCTTGAGTTTTATCTGACTTTTAGGGATCTTATTGCACACGACATTTTAACTGTTTTTAACGAATTTGAAGGACTTGACCTGTTACCAGACTCTTTTAGAGTAGGGATAGTGACTTTAATACATAAAAAAGACGAAAAGACTGACCTGAAAAACTGGAGACCTGTGACTCTTTTAAACGTAGACTGCAAACTTTTTAGTAAACTTTTAGCTAGTCGTTTATCTTTGGTTTTAGGGGAGGTGATCCACCCGGATCAAGGCTGCGCCATTCCGGGGGGAAGATCACCGACAGCCTCGTACTGATCAGAGACACCATCTGTTACGCGAGAGACAGAAACATTCGACTAATAGTCCTAAATTTAGACTTTGAGAAGGCATTTGATCGGGTCTCGCACCAGTACCTTTTTAAGGTACTGCAAAAAGTGGGATTTCCTGATAGGTTTATAGCGTGGGTGGGACTGCTATACCGGGGCATCACAAGCAGAATCCTTGTTAATGGGAGCTTACCAAAGCAGTGGATATATGCTGCGGTGTCCGTCAGGGTTGTCCGTTATCTGCCCTCCTCTATGTCATCTGCGTAGAACCACTGGCGCAGATCTTGAGAAGGGACAAATGGATCAACGGGTGGCAATTCCGGAGGTAGGGGCTCTTTTATTAAGTGCCTTTTATATATGGACGATTTTAACATTGTTTGCACCGACCTTTTATCTGTTAACCGGACGCTAGACTTGACTGACTGGTTTGGGCGGGCCTCTGCTGCCAAACTAAATAGAGAAAAAACGCAAGCCCAATTTTATGGCCCATGGACAGCGACTGACATGACAGGACTTCCCCTGACTGTGACCCAGACTGACCTGAAAATACTGGGGATAAAATTTGACAGGGAAGGGGGGGGGGTACAAATTGGCCGGACGTGGTAGGGAAAGTTAAGAAGCGACTAGGATTCTGGGGACTTAGAGGACTGACGATAGAAGGCAAAGTTTTAATCATAAAAGCAGTGATTTTACCTGTGCTTTTACTTGTCAGTTCTGTTTTTACCCCCCCTAGGAGTGTGCTTTTAGACCTGGAACGAGCCATTTTTTATTTTTTATGGGGATCCAAGTGGGAGAGACTCCAAAGACAAATAATGAAGCGGCCAAAGGAGAAAGGAGGAAAAGAAGTGCCAGACCTGTACCAGTTTTTAGGATCCCTGTACACCACCCTGCACCTGAAAGCTGCTACGGCCCCATCCAGAAACCCAAAGACAGCAGCAATGACGCGGTTCTGGATGGGGACCTACCTAAGAAGAAAAAAGTTTTTACCCACTGATCTTAGAGTTCCTGTGTCTTTTAACTTGCCACCTGCATACAGTTTTATTTGCACGTTTTTAAAGCATTTTAACCTAGAGCACGAAGAGTTGCAGATTTTAACCAACCACCGTATGCTTTTATCTGTTGTGCAGGAGCGGGAACCAGTGAGTCCTGTGCGCAGGCTCGCACTCGGCGAGCCCTCCACAGTTTGGCGCAACGTGAACCACTCCGCTCTCCCAAACCGACTCCGGGACCTGTTATGGATGGTGGCCCATGAGATCCTCCCGGTCAGGTCCGTAATGCACTCCAGAGGCATGGCGAAACACGCAACCTGCCCCCGACCTGGTTGTGGCGCGCCAGAGACGGTGAGGCACCTGCTCTGGGAGTGCAGCGCTGCTGAGGATCTGTGGGCAACGGCCGGCTCCTTGCAATTCCCGTACTTACCAGCAAGGGAGGTCCTTACAGCACAACTTGTGCTGTATGGGGTGAGCCGCGAAGACATTTCACCACCTGTCTTCGCCAAGCAGTGGCTCACCCTCGCCGCCATAGTAGACGCCACCTGGACCTCCAGAAACTTGCTGGTAAGAAAGCACAAGCAGATCCCCCCCGTGGCTGTGCTCCGTATGGCAGCAGCGACGGTCCGAGCGGCCGAAGCTGCAGGCGGCGGGCCTAGGACACAGCCACAAAGAAGAATCGCCTCTGTGCCCATTCGGACGAAGGAGCCGGAGCCACATCACTGAAAAGGTCCCAGCAGCGGCGGCCTGACTCTCCGGGATTGGCAGGACTGGGAAGGAGCTGAGGGCGAGGATCTCCTCTGAGCACCACAACAGAGTCCCGAGAGGAAAAAGGCTTGGGGGAGCGGAGGAAGGCAGCCTTGATAGGGACTCACCCCGCTCCTGCACAACCATGGAAAGCTTTTAACCTCTGCACTCACTTTTAGATGAAATTTTATGGACACATGGACAGAAACACATCAATGAACTTTTAAATACCACACATTCTTTTAAACATGTCTTATTTGTAAAACATTTTAACAAGCCTCACACACTGAGCTTTTAATGAATTGTTTTTACAAATATTAAATTATCATTGTTATGTAGACATGTCTTCTTTTTATCCAACTTGTATTGTACTGAAAAAAAGAAGAAAGAAATTGTGTGTAAAAATGTCATTGATTGAAGAAAAAAATGTTTGAAAAACGTGTCAATAAAATTTTTCGAAAGAAAAAAATCTGTTCTTATCAGTTTAATATCTGATATGTCCTCTACCCGAGGACAACATATTAAACGGATTTTTGCCACCGGGAGCTGAAAAAGGGGCTTGCTCCGTTCACTCCACGCATCGACCCGGCATTGCAGTGTCGCCGGGAACGGTGCACCCTTCTCTCGCCTTGTTGAAAACCAAGCCATGGCCAAACACAGACTTTCAGATGGCACTTTGCACGTGGCTCAAAGGAAGGGCCTCAAGTGGCCTGGCAGCTTTCACCAGGTGCCGCTGGTGCTTTTGCACAAACCAGTCCAAGCAAAGTGCGTCCTCCCCAGCCCGCCTGCCTGCCTGCCAAACGTCAGACTTTTCCCAGCCTGCCCAGGCTCTTATCTCCGAGACCCCGTTGGTCAGAGCCTGTGAGAGCATGGGGAGGGCTGGGGGATCGGGGGCGGCAGCTGGGATTCGGGATTCGGCACTCGGCAGGCAACCAGAAGCCAACCGCGAGGGTGGAGACTGGGACAGATAGGGTCCTGGGCTGCCTGGGAGGAGACGGGCTCTACCGACTCTGGCTTCTCTTCATAACGCACAAGTCTTTCGCCTTTTACTAAAGACTTCCGTGGAGAGGAACACCAACGAGTTCAAGCTATTTTTGGGAGGCTCTGCCGTACGGCCGAGTCCTTTGAGTTTGTGAAAAGTCAATCGGCAGCAAGGGCTGCGCAGTGGAGAAGTTGGGCGGAGGGGCTATAATGCAGCCAGTCTGGCTTTTGTGTCACCGACAGGGAACCGCGTCGAGTGGGGTCCGGCCCCAGAGCTGTGCTCGGAAATCAGACGCTTGGGTCCCATCGCTTCTCGGCCTTTTGGCTAAGATCAAGTGTAGTATCTGTTCTTATCAGTTTAATATCTGATATGTCCTCTACCCGAGGACAACATATTAAACGGATTTTTGCCACCGGGAGCTGAAAAAGGGGCTTGCTCCGTTCACTCTACGCATCGACCCGGCATTGCAGTGTCGCCGGGAACGGTGCACCCTTCTCTCGCCTTGTTGAAAACCAAGCCATGGCCAAACACAGACTTTCAGATGGCACTTTGCACGTGGCTCAAAGGAAGGGCCTCAAGTGGCCTGGCAGCTTTCACCAGGTGCCGCTGGTGCTTTTGCACAAACCAGTCCAAGCAAAGTGCGTCCTCCCCAGCCCGCCTGCCTGCCTGCCAAACGTCAGACATTTCCCAGCCTGCCCAGGCTCTTATCTCCGAGACCCCGTTGGTCAGAGCCTGTGAGAGCATGGGGAGGGCTGGGGGATCGGGGGCGGCAGCTGGGATTCGGCACTCGGCAGGCAACCAGAAGCCAACCGCGAGGGTGGAGACTGGGACAGATAGGGTCCTGGGCTGCCTGGGAGGAGACGGGCTCTACCGACTCTGGCTTCTCTTCATAACGCACAAGTCTTTCGCCTTTTACTAAAGACTTCCGTGGAGAGGAACACCAACGAGTTCAAGCTATTTTTGGGAGGCTCTGCCGTACGGCCGAGCCCTTTGAGTTTGTGAAAAGTCAATCGGCAGCGAGGGCTGCGCAGTGGAGAAGTTGGGCGGAGGGGCTATAATGCAGCCAGTCTGGCTTTTGTGTCACCGACAGGGAACCGCGTCGAGTGGGGTCCGGCCCCAGAGCTGTGCTCGGAAATCAGACGCTTGGGTCCCATCGCTTCTCGGCCTTTTGGCTAAGATCAAGTGTAGTATCTGTTCTTATCAGTTTAATATCTGATATGTCCTCTACCCGAGGACAACATATTAAACGGATTTTTGCCACCGGGAGCTGAAAAAGGGGCTTGCTCCGTTCACTCCACGCATCGACCCGGCATTGCAGTGTCGCCGGGAACGGTGCACCCTTCTCTCGCCTTGTTGAAAACCAAGCCATGGCCAAACACAGACTTTCAGATGGCACTTTGCACGTGGCTCAAAGGAAGGGCCTCAAGTGGCCTGGCAGCTTTCACCAGGTGCCGCTGGTGCTTTTGCACAAACCAGTCCAAGCAAAGTGCGTCCTCCCCAGCCCGCCTGCCTGCCTGCCAAACGTCAGACTTTTCCCAGCCTGCCCAGGCTCTTATCTCCGAGACCCCGTTGGTCAGAGCCTGTGAGAGCCTGGGCAGGCTGGGGGATCGGGGGCGGCAGCTGGGATTCGGCACTCGGCAGGCAACCAGAAGCCAACCGCGAGGGTGGAGACTGGGACAGATAGGGTCCTGGGCTGCCTGGGAGGAGACGGGCTCTACCGACTCTGGCTTCTCTTCATAACGCACAAGTCTTTCGCCTTTTACTAAAGACTTCCGTGGAGAGGAACACCAACGAGTTCAAGCTATTTTTGGGAGGCTCTGCCGTACGGCCGAGTCCTTTGAGTTTGTGAAAAGTCAATCGGCAGCAAGGGCTGCGCAGTGGAGAAGTTGGGCGGAGGGGCTATAATGCAGCCAGTCTGGCTTTTGTGTCACCGACAGGGAACCGCGTCGAGTGGGGTCCGGCCCCAGAGCTGTGCTCGGAAATCAGACGCTTGGGTCCCATCGCTTCTCGGCCTTTTGGCTAAGATCAAGTGTAGTATCTGTTCTTATCAGTTTAATATCTGATATGTTCTCTACCCGAGGACAACATATTAAACGGATTTTTGCCACCGGGAGCTGAAAAAGGGGCTTGCTCCGTTCACTCCACGCATCGACCCGGCATTGCAGTGTCGCCGGGAACGGTGCAACCCTTCTCTCGCTTGTTGAAAACCAAGCCATGGCCAAACACAGACTTTCAGATGGCACTTTGCACGTGGCTCAAAGGAAGGGCCTCAAGTGGCCTGGCAGCTTTCACCAGGTGCCGCTGGTGCTTTTGCACAAACCAGTCCAAGCAAAGTGCGTCCTCCCCAGCCCGCCTGCCTGCCTGCCAAACGTCAGACTTTTCCCAGCCTGCCCAGGCTCTTATCTCCGAGACCCCGTTGGTCAGAGCCTGTGAGAGCATGGGGAGGGCTGGGGGATCGGGGGCGGCAGCTGGGATTCGGGATTCGGCACTCGGCAGGCAACCAGAAGCCAACCGCGAGGGTGGAGACTGGGACAGATAGGGTCCTGGGCTGCCTGGGAGGAGACGGGCTCTACCGACTCTGGCTTCTCTTCATAACGCACAAGTCTTTCGCCTTTTACTAAAGACTTCCGTGGAGAGGAACACCAACGAGTTCAAGCTATTTTTGGGAGGCTCTGCCGTACGGCCGAGCCCTTTGAGTTTGTGAAAAGTCAATCGGCAGCGAGGGCTGCGCAGTGGAGAAGTTGGGCGGAGGGGCTATAATGCAGCCAGTCTGGCTTTTGTGTCACCGACAGGGAACCGCGTCGAGTGGGGTCCGGCCCCAGAGCTGTGCTCGGAAATCAGACGCTTGGGTCCCATCGCTTCTCGGCCTTTTGGCTAAGATCAAGTGTAGTATCTGTTCTTATCAGTTTAATATCTGATATGTCCTCTACCCGAGGACAACATATTAAACGGATTTTTGCCACCGGGAGCTGAAAAAGGGGCTTGCTCCGTTCACTCCACGCATCGACCCGGCATTGCAGTGTCGCCGGGAACGGTGCACCCTTCTCTCGCCTTGTTGAAAACCAAGCCATGGCCAAACACAGACTTTCAGATGGCACTTTGCACGTGGCTCAAAGGAAGGGCCTCAAGTGGCCTGGCAGCTTTCACCAGGTGCCGCTGGTGCTTTTGCACAAACCAGTCCAAGCAAAGTGCGTCCTCCCCAGCCCGCCTGCCTGCCTGCCAAACGTCAGACTTTTCCCAGCCTGCCCAGGCTCTTATCTCCGAGACCCCGTTGGTCAGAGCCTGTGAGAGCATGGGGAGGGCTGGGGATCGGGGGCGGCAGCTGGGATTCGGGATTCGGCACTCGGCAGGCAACCAGAAGCCAACCGCGAGGGTGGAGACTGGGACAGATAGGGTCATGGGCTGCCTGGGAGGAGACGGGCTCTACCGACTCTGGCTTCTCTTCATAACGCACAAGTCTTTCGCCTTTTACTAAAGACTTCCGTGGAGAGGAACACCAACGAGTTCAAGCTATTTTTGGGAGGCTCTGCCGTACGGCCGAGCCCTTTGAGTTTGTGAAAAGTCAATCGGCAGCGAGGGCTGCGCAGTGGAGAAGTTGGGCGGAGGGGCTATAATGCAGCCAGTCTGGCTTTTGTGTCACCGACAGGGAACCGCGTCGAGTGGGGTTCGGCCCCAGAGCTGTGCTCGGAAATCAGACGCTTGGGTCCCATCGCTTCTCGGCCTTTTGGCTAAGACTGCGATCACTCCCGGCGTTGCAGGAAGGTTCCCGTTCAGTGGGACTCTTCCTAGTAACTTTTGGGGGATATATTTGTCCTTGCTTGTTTTGCACGTATTGTTTGTATTGCTTGTTTTGCACATTTGCTTCTTTTGCACAATCCTAATTGCCTTACTTTTCAGTACAGTCACACAAGGTAAGTCAATTTTTTAAGTTTTACTGGTTTTACCTCGCTTCTGTTTTTTATTATTTGTTGATTTTACTTGGATTTTATTTATTTATTGATTTTGCTCTTTTACTGAGGTGCCTCCAGCCATGTCGGCTGCCCGTGCCGGCATGCGGAGGCACCACAGTGTGCGCTTTTTATTCAGGGAGGTGGATGGAAAGCTCCTGGAGATGTCCAGACTGGACTTCTCCAGGAAGCTAATTCAACAGACCCTTGGATTCAAAGCAGAATCTTTAAACTGTATTGTGACTCTGCCCTCTGGAAAAGGTTTTGACGTGAGTTTTGTGTCGGCTGCCACCTTACTAGAATTCTGGAATCGTTTCGAAAAAGTAAAGACCCAGTTTAAGGCTTTTGCTGTGGAGAAACTGACTGACAACTCCCAGAAAGTGGTGATTGTCAGGATGTTCAATGAGACAGTAAATGCTGAGGACATTTGCATATGGCTGGGGAGATATTGCACTGTCAAAGGCCAGGCTACCAAGGTGAGAGATGAGGATGGCATCTGGAATTGTGCCTGGAGGGTCCCTGTCCAGCAATGGCAGGACCCCCAGGGCTTCCAGGGCCTGAGACATCTCCCATCCATGATAGTCCTTGGAGAGAACAGGGCTACATTCACTACCAGGGAATGCCGAAGCTGTGCCGCAAGTGTGGTGAGCATGGGCACCTGGTAGAAGCTTGCCAGAAAACTGTGTGTGGCAAATGTAGGGAAGTGGGGCATTCCTTTGAGGAATGCCCAAACAGGAGAAAATGCAACCTCTGTGGAGAGGCAACCCACCTCTTCAGAGACTGCCCAAAATCATTTGCCAACAAATTAAAAGCTCAAAGAAGGCAAGAGAACATTGATAAAAAAGAGGAAAATGGCCGACAAGAAGTGTTAATTGAAAGGGAGGGGCTGGAAAATTCAAATTTCCCGCCAAAAACTGTGATTGGAGGAGAGGAGCCCAGTGAGGCGGGAAAAGGGGAGGGGCCTGGCCTCACCCCAGCAGAGGGGGAGAGCAGGAAAGTATGGAGAGCCAGGCAGCCGGTGAATCTGGACCCGAAACCTCCACCAGTCTCCAGATAGTGGAAGAAGGGTCCAGTGAAGCCTCCTTCCCCGACGCACAGCCCCTCCTGAAAAGAAATGTGTCAGAACTATCCAGCCCTGAGGTGGCAGAGAACTTAGAAAAGAGAGGGCGTATAGATGTTGGAACTGCCACCTCACCTGAGGAGAGGCCAAATGTCTGCTCCACAACTGACCAGTGTTCTTTTCTGACAATTTCACTTCAATCAACTCCACATGAAAGACTGGGAAATGATGCTTTCAGGAGATCAGAAACTCTAGATTCGCCCCCTAATTGTTATGAGACGCGAAATGAGCTTCTGTTACAAGATACAAAAGAGTGAAATGGACATAACCCTGGCTTTTTAAAAACTATTTAAAAAATGCAGTACCTGTTGTTTTTAATTTCCATACTCATGGCTCTCAACATTTCCACAATCAATGTGAGAAGTGTGAAGTCAAGAGTTAGAGCACAAAGTATATTTTCCTTCCTACAGTCTGTTGACTCAGATGTGTTTTTATTGCAGGAATGCAACCTGCCCTTTTTAAAACACTATAGCAAATGGGAAGGAATGTGGCCACCCGGGACCTCCCTATTCAGTGGTTCAAATGAAAACAAATCAGATGGAGTGGCCATACTTATTAAAAACCCCTTGATCTCGGTGAAGGGCAGCACTGTGGTGAAGGATGGGCGGGCTCTTTTAGCACGCCTTTCATTTATGGAAAATGATTTTAACCTTCTTAACGTCTATGGTTTTAATGACAAAAACGACGGGTATGACTTTTTAGAAGATCTGCAGTCCCACATGTTAGGTAGGGTCCCATTAGTGGTAGGAGGAGATTTTAATTGTGTTTTAAGCAAGAAGGATAGGAAAGATGCAGGGGATGATTTTAAAATAGATAAAACATCGGTTTTACTTCAAGGAATAGTTAGGGATTTTAAGCTAGTCGACTGTTTTAAAACCATGCATCCCAGAGAGGAGGGCTTCACCTGGTTCAGTGGTGATGGCACCAGAGCCTCTCGCATCGACTACTGTTTTACACGCAACTGCCCGCCCACCGATGCTAGATTAACCCCTGTTTTCTTCTCAGATCACGTTATGCTATCCTGCACCCTATCACTCTCTTCAGGTGTGACTTTAGGAAGTGGTCTGTGGAAACTCAACTGCTCTCTTTTAGAAGATAGGGAGATAGTCAGGGAATACCGAGAGCAGTACAAGGAGTGGCAGACCCTTCAAGACTTGTACCAAACACGAGCACACTGGTGGGAAATGGTGAAGGAGAGGACCCGGACTTTCTTTAGGCAGCTAGGTAAGAAAAAGAAAGATAGGGAAAACAGACACATGTTGGGACTGCAGAAAAGACTGCAGCGATATTTTTTATTAACAAGCCAGGGTTTTGATTTTAACAATGAAATTTTAGAAATAAAAAAACAAATGACAGAAATATCAGAAATTAAGAGTCGTGGAGCCATAATAAGAAGCAAAGAAAGAGAAATAGAAGAAGGGGAAAAATGCACACGCTACTTTTTTAAGAAAATAATGAGAAAACAAGGTCTTTTAACAGAATTGAAAAATAAAGAAGGTAACTTAACAACTAACACACAGGAAGTTAAAGAAACCGTGGAAAATTACTATGAAACATTGTATGAAGAAAAGGAAACAGATAAAAATGTCACCGAACAGGTTTTAGAATCAATTTCAAACAGTTTTAAAGATAGTGTGCTTTTAGAACAGGATTTTACCCTTTTAGAGTTGGATAAGTCTTTAAAACATTTTAAGAAGGGGAAGTCCCCTGGCCAAGACGGACTTCCCCTTGAGTTTTATCTGACTTTTAGGGATCTTATTGCACACGACATTTTAACTGTTTTTAACGAATTTGAAGGACTTGACCTGTTACCAGACTCTTTTAGAGTAGGGATAGTGACTTTAATACATAAAAAAGACGAAAAGACTGACCTGAAAAACTGGAGACCTGTGACTCTTTTAAACGTAGACTGCAAACTTTTTAGTAAACTTTTAGCTAGTCGTTTATCTTTGGTTTTAGGGGAGGTGATCCACCCGGATCAAGGCTGCGCCATTCCGGGGAGGAAGATCACCGACAGCCTCGTACTGATCAGAGACACCATCTGTTACGCGAGAGACAGAAACATTCGACTAATAGTCCTAAATTTAGACTTTGAGAAGGCATTTGATCGGGTCTCGCACCAGTACCTTTTTAAGGTACTGCAAAAAGTGGGATTTCCTGATAGGTTTATAGCGTGGGTGGGACTGCTATACCGGGGCATCACAAGCAGAATCCTTGTTAATGGGGAGCTTACCAAAGCAGTGGATATATGCTGCGGTGTCCGTCAGGGTTGTCCGTTATCTGCCCTCCTCTATGTCATCTGCGTAGAACCACTGGCGCAGATCTTGAGAAGGGACAAATGGATCAACGGGGTGGCAATTCCGGGAGGTAGGGGCTCTTTTATTAAGTGCCTTTTATATATGGACGATTTTAACATTGTTTGCACCGACCTTTTATCTGTTAACCGGACGCTAGACTTGACTGACTGGTTTGGGCGGGCCTCTGCTGCCAAACTAAATAGAGAAAAAACGCAAGCCCAATTTTATGGCCCATGGACAGCGACTGACATGACAGGACTTCCCCTGACTGTGACCCAGACTGACCTGAAAATACTGGGGATAAAATTTGACAGGGAAGGGGGGGGGGGTACAAATTGGCCGGACGTGGTAGGGAAAGTTAAGAAGCGACTAGGATTCTGGGGACTTAGAGGACTGACGATAGAAGGCAAAGTTTTAATCATAAAAGCAGTGATTTTACCTGTGCTTTTACTTGTCAGTTCTGTTTTTACCCCCCCTAGGAGTGTGCTTTTAGACCTGGAACGAGCCATTTTTTATTTTTTATGGGGATCCAAGTGGGAGAGACTCCAAAGACAAATAATGAAGCGGCCAAAGGAGAAAGGAGGAAAAGAAGTGCCAGACCTGTACCAGTTTTTAGGATCCCTGTACACCACCCTGCACCTGAAAGCTGCTACGGCCCCATCCAGAAACCCAAAGACAGCAGCAATGACGCGGTTCTGGATGGGGACCTACCTAAGAAGAAAAAAGTTTTTACCCACTGATCTTAGAGTTCCTGTGTCTTTTAACTTGCCACCTGCATACAGTTTTATTTGCACGTTTTTAAAGCATTTTAACCTAGAGCACGAAGAGTTGCAGATTTTAACCAACCACCGTATGCTTTTATCTGTTGTGCAGGAGCGGGAACCAGTGAGTCCTGTGCGCAGGCTCGCACTCGGCGAGCCCTCCACAGTTTGGCGCAACGTGAACCACTCCGCTCTCCCAAACCGACTCCGGGACCTGTTATGGATGGTGGCCCATGAGATCCTCCCGGTCAGGTCCGTAATGCACTCCAGAGGCATGGCGAAACACGCAACCTGCCCCCGACCTGGTTGTGGCGCGCCAGAGACGGTGAGGCAACCTGCTCTGGGAGTGCAGCGCTGCTGAGGATCTGTGGGCAACGGCCGGCTCCTTGCAATTCCCGTACTTACCAGCAAGGGAGGTCCTTACAGCACAACTTGTGCTGTATGGGGTGAGCCGCGAAGACATTTCACCACCTGTCTTCGCCAAGCAGTGGCTCACCCTCGCCGCCATAGTAGACGCCACCTGGACCTCCAGAAACTTGCTGGTAAGAAAGCACAAGCAGATCCCCCCCGTGGCTGTGCTCCGTATGGCAGCAGCGACGGTCCGAGCGGCCGAAGCTGCAGGCGGCGGGCCTAGGACACAGCCACAAAGAAGAATCGCCTCTGTGCCCATTCGGACGAAGGAGCCGGAGCCACATCACTGAAAAGGTCCCAGCAGCGGCGGCCTGACTCTCCGGGATTGGCAGGACTGGGAAGGAGCTGAGGGCGAGGATCTCCTCTGAGCACCACAACAGAGTCCCGAGAGGAAAAAGGCTTGGGGGAGCGGAGGAAGGCAGCCTTGATAGGGACTCACCCCGCTCCTGCACAACCATGGAAAGCTTTTAACCTCTGCACTCACTTTTAGATGAAATTTTATGGACACATGGACAGAAACACATCAATGAACTTTTAAATACCACACATTCTTTTAAACATGTCTTATTTGTAAAACATTTTAACAAGCCTCACACACTGAGCTTTTAATGAATTGTTTTTACAAATATTAAATTATCATTGTTATGTAGACATGTCTTCTTTTTATCCAACTTGTATTGTACTGAAAAAAAGAAGAAAGAAATTGTGTGTAAAAATGTCATTGATTGAAGAAAAAAATGTTTGAAAAACGTGTCAATAAAATTTTTCGAAAGAAAAAAATCTGTTCTTATCAGTTTAATATCTGATATGTCCTCTACCCGAGGACAACATATTAAACGGATTTTTGCCACCGGGAGCTGAAAAAGGGGCTTGCTCCGTTCACTCCACGCATCGACCCGGCATTGCAGTGTCGCCGGGAACGGTGCACCCTTCTCTCGCCTTGTTGAAAACCAAGCCATGGCCAAACACAGACTTTCAGATGGCACTTTGCACGTGGCTCAAAGGAAGGGCCTCAAGTGGCCTGGCAGCTTTCACCAGGTGCCGCTGGTGCTTTTGCACAAACCAGTCCAAGCAAAGTGCGTCCTCCCCAGCCCGCCTGCCTGCCTGCCAAACGTCAGACTTTTCCCAGCCTGCCCAGGCTCTTATCTCCGAGACCCCGTTGGTCAGAGCCTGTGAGAGCATGGGGAGGGCTGGGGGATCGGGGCGGCAGCTGGGATTCGGCACTCGGCAGGCAACCAGAAGCCAACCGCGAGGGTGGAGACTGGGACAGATAGGGTCCTGGGCTGCCTGGGAGGAGACGGGCTCTACCGACTCTGGCTTCTCTTCATAACGCACAAGTCTTTCGCCTTTTACTAAAGACTTCCGTGGAGAGGAACACCAACGAGTTCAAGCTATTTTTGGGAGGCTCTGCCGTACGGCCGAGCCCTTTGAGTTTGTGAAAAGTCAATCGGCAGCGAGGGCTGCGCAGTGGAGAAGTTGGGCGGAGGGGCTATAATGCAGCCAGTCTGGCTTTTGTGTCACCGACAGGGAACCGCGTCGAGTGGGGTCCGGCCCCAGAGCTGTGCTCGGAAATCAGACGCTTGGGTCCCATCGCTTCTCGGCCTTTTGGCTAAGATCAAGTGTAGTATCTGTTCTTATCAGTTTAATATCTGATATGTCCTCTACCCGAGGACAACATATTAAACGGATTTTTGCCACCGGGAGCTGAAAAAGGGGCTTGCTCCGTTCACTCCACGCATCGACCCGGCATTGCAGTGTCGCCGGGAACGGTGCACCCTTCTCTCGCCTTGTTGAAAACCAAGCCATGGCCAAACACAGACTTTCAGATGGCACTTTGCACGTGGCTCAAAGGAAGGGCCTCAAGTGGCCTGGCAGCTTTCACCAGGTGCCGCTGGTGCTTTTGCACAAACCAGTCCAAGCAAAGTGCGTCCTCCCCAGCCCGCCTGCCTGCCTGCCTACCTGCCTGCCAAACGTCAGACTTTTCCCAGCCTGCCCAGGCTCTTATCTCCGAGACCCCGTTGGTCAGAGCCTGTGAGAGCATGGGGAGGGCTGGGGGATCGGGGGCGGCAGCTGGGATTCGGCACTCGGCAGGCAACCAGAAGCCAACCGCGAGGGTGGAGACTGGGACAGATAGGGTCCTGGGCTGCCTGGGAGGAGACGGGCTCTACCGACTCTGGCTTCTCTTCATAACGCACAAGTCTTTCGCCTTTTACTAAAGACTTCCGTGGAGAGGAACACCAACGAGTTCAAGCTATTTTTGGGAGGCTCTGCCGTACGGCCGAGCCCTTTGAGTTTGTGAAAAGTCAATCGGCAGCGAGGGCTGCGCAGTGGAGAAGTTGGGCGGAGGGGCTATAATGCAGCCAGTCTGGCTTTTGTGTCACCGACAGGGAACCGCGTCGAGTGGGGTCCGGCCCCAGAGCTGTGCTCGGAAATCAGACGCTTGGGTCCCATCGCTTCTCGGCCTTTTGGCTAAGATCAAGTGTAGTATCTGTTCTTATCAGTTTAATATCTGATATGTCCTCTACCCGAGGACAACATATTAAACGGATTTTTGCCACCGGGAGCTGAAAAAGGGGCTTGCTCCGTTCACTCCACGCATCGACCCGGCATTGCAGTGTCGCCGGAACGGTGCACCCTTCTCTCGCCTTGTTGAAAACCAAGCCATGGCCAAACACAGACTTTCAGATGGCACTTTGCACGTGGCTCAAAGGAAGGGCCTCAAGTGGCCTGGCAGCTTTCACCAGGTGCCGCTGGTGCTTTTGCACAAACCAGTCCAAGCAAAGTGCGTCCTCCCCAGCCCGCCTGCCTGCCTGCCAAACGTCAGACTTTTCCCAGCCTGCCCAGGCTCTTATCTCCGAGACCCCGTTGGTCAGAGCCTGTGAGAGCATGGGGGGGCTGGGGGATCGGGGGCGGCAGCTGGGATTCGGCACTCGGCAGGCAACCAGAAGCCAACCGCGAGGGTGGAGACTGGGACAGATAGGGTCCTGGGCTGCCTGGGAGGAGACGAGCTCTACCGACTCTGGCTTCTCTTCATAACGCACAAGTCTTTCGCCTTTTACTAAAGACTTCCGTGGAGAGGAACACCAACGAGTTCAAGCTATTTTTGGGAGGCTCTGCCGTACGGCCGAGCCCTTTGAGTTTGTGAAAAGTCAATCGGCAGCGAGGGCTGCGCAGTGGAGAAGTTGGGCGGAGGGGCTATAATGCAGCCAGTCTGGCTTTTGTGTCACCGACAGGGAACCGCGTCGAGTGGGGTCCGGCCCCAGAGCTGTGCTCGGAAATCAGACGCTTGGGTCCCATCGCTTCTCGGCCTTTTGGCTAAGATCAAGTGTAGTATCTGTTCTTATCAGTTTAATATCTGATATGTCCTCTACCCGAGGACAACATATTAAACGGATTTTTGCCACCGGGAGCTGAAAAAGGGGCTTGCTCCGTTCACTCCACGCATCGACCCGGCATTGCAGTGTCGCCGGGAACGGTGCACCCTTCTCTCGCCTTGTTGAAAACCAAGCCATGGCCACCCTTACGAAAGAAAAATATATTTACCAATATATTACTTGCAATATATTGTAATATATTGTAATATATTATTCTTCCATTACATTTTCCAATATATTATATATTGTAAATATATGGAAAAATATATTGATGACACATATATTATACAATATATTATATATTGCAATATATGGAAAAATATATTGATGACACATATATTATACAACATATTATATATTGATGTAATATATTGTAATATATTGCAATATATTGCAAAATATACAAAAAACTGCCCCTTTCAATATATTGAAATATATTAAACCTGAATATATAATATATGGGTTTATATATCCCAAAATATATGCAATTTTATATTTATAAATATCCACCATAATGTATTCAGATTTATATGATAAAATGTATTGATAATATATGAAAAGATATAGTGTCACATGTATGTTCAATATATGGTAGAATATATTTTAAATATATGTAAAATTATACATGAAATATATGTATGGCTATGTGTTCAATATATTGTGGAATATATTTAATATATGGAAAATTATATGGAAACAAAAACATGACATATGTGTTCAATATATTGTGGATGAATACTTAAATATGCAAACTGCAATATGTGCACAAACCTTTATACCACATATTAACACAGACTGGGTAATTTATCAAAAGCAACCTTTATTTTCTTTTAATCAGGCACAGATACTGAACCCAGTTTGAGGTAGGGAGCTATACAGGCCTATTAAAACCCCAACCAGGGTTCCTACAGCTTAAGCCAAGTTAAATTTAAGACTTTTTTTAAAACCACTTGAAATTAAATTTAAGACCAACTTCATAATAAACACAAATGCAGAAAAAAAAGAAACACCTCACATCAATTACATAGGGTTAGGGACAATTTTACCCACTTTCCTATGTGATCCAAGGTAAAGTGACTGCTACATGAACATTGGATTGTGTCTCTTTCCAGCTGTCCTTTCAAAATAAATGCATAAAAAGTCCGAAAAAAAAAAAAAAAAACCCACCACTGACTCGGAATCTGGTGGCTGTGAGAAATTTAGCGTTGACGGCCACCATAAAATACCACTTACCAAGTGTTAACATTTTTAAGACTTTTGAAAAATTGATTTAAGACATTTTAATGCCAATTAAGGCCTTGTTTTTAGATTAATGAATTCAATGCCTTTTAAGACTTTTTAAGGATCCGTAAGAACCCTGCCAACAGGCCTGGCATATGGTCAGACAAAGGAAATGTGACTGACTCTACATTTCTGAACAGTGCAACATTTTTAAAGAATGCCATTGAACAGACAATACATATACTTTTGGAACTGTGGAAAAGAAATAAATAGCCAAAAGAAAATTGATGTAGCAGATAAAGCAGATGTATGTATGTAGCAGATGAAGAGATGTCCACCCTCCAATTGGTAGTAATCAGCTGGCTCCTTGGTGCATCTAGGGAAAAAGAGAGAAAAAAAAGAGATTTTTTAAATATTATTTAAATTATCTGTATAAAATGCTCTGACGTCCTTTGCTTCATTCTAATGTTCAACCTAACATCAAACATCAGATCATTCACAGGGGGTTTGGAGGGGGGTGTCAAAGAGTCAATCGATTAGTACTCCGCGATTATCAAATACTTTCGCTTGAAATGCCTATCCCTACTGGAGTCCAGACTCCACACCAGTAAAAACAAGATAATAGACCACTAGTTTAATGTTAGTATTCAGTCGGTATTCAGCTGTATAGTCAATGATTTCCCTCAACTCTATCACTCAGTCAGCCAGCATCTAGTCTGGGGCCGTTGACCCGCTGTTTTGGTAGGAAACGGATCCAGGGCGAGAGAGACAGACCTTTCCTTCAAAATAAAAGCACAAAGCTAATAAAATGCGGTAAAACTCTTTAATTTAAGGAATATAATTTACAAGAAAGTCCCCGAGCCATTAAATTGACATTTTGCTTTTATTGTATTACAAGTTAATGTTTATTCAGGGTACCCCCAGAATTTTGCAACTCAAATTTAAGACTTTTTAAGACCTTTTTAAGACCACATCTAATGAAATTTAAGACCAACCTCGCAACAGTCATTTTACGTTTGCCAACGCAGCATTCCATGATTTTTTGCAAGTAGATACAGTTATGTTGTTGCGATGTATCATGCAGATAGATAAAAAATAAGACCTTTGTAGGGGTGTAACGATACACATAAATCACGGTTCGGTACGCACCTCGATTTTGAGGTCTCGGTTCGGTTCATTTTCGGTAAGAGAACAAAATGCAAAACATAAATTTGCTTGTTGTTTATTAGGAATTTTTCTAAACCAAATTTACATGTTTTAGTCAAATGTAATTATTTTACTCACCTACTAATGCTATGTTGTAGGTACATTCTGTCCCTGATACAAATAAACTTATTAAACTAAACCAAGCCATTATACAAAATATGAAAAAAATATAAAAGGCTACTGTTGTAAAGTGCTGCCTAATAAGTTCAATAAATTATTCTCAAAATAACAAAACATACAGCCTTACAATGATTTTTTTTTTTTTTTTTTTTTACATGTAAAGTGCAGCACTAACAGTTCGAGCCAGTGACGGACTGACCATAGGGCAATGTGGGCAAATGCCACAACGGCTGCCTGACGATGCAACCGTTCGGCCGCAAATAAATAAATAAATGAATGAATAACGCGGGTCATCACGAGGCACAGTGCGTAGTGTCAACACAGCAGCGACGTGCGCCTGCTCCGGGCGCATCTGCAGCAGATCCACATGTACTGGAGCTTGTGCGCAACACAGACACAGAGAGAGAGACAGACAGACAGACAGACGGACAGGCAGACAGACAGAGAGGAGATAGGAGCCACAGCCCCCCCACCTCCACCTCCACCTCCATTCCTCCCAAAAGCAGGAGGGTCTTCAAGCCTCTGTTTTCTCGCTAGCGGTAGCATTAGCAGTAGCATTAGCGATAGCCACGACGTAAACGGGCTGCACGTGTAGCTGCAGGCGGACTGTAAACACACACAACTTCTGTACCGAAACTCACTCGTTCACAGCGCTGTGCTGAACCGAACGCCCCGTACCGAATCGGTTCAATACAAATACATGTACCGTTACACCCCTAGACCTTTGAGAATGAAATTTAAGACTTGTAAACTAAATTTAAGACCTTTTCAAGGCCTTAATTTATAGTTATCAAATTTAAGACTTTTTCAAGTTTTTAAGACCCCGCGGGTACCCTGTTATTTTATAAGTTTTATGTTGGTGAATACTTTTATTTTGGTGAATTTGGTGATTTCGGTATCAGCTACAGACAGGAACCAGAATGCAGACTAATTGGGAGGTAACTGACACCAGGCTCTTCGCTTGTCTGAAGAGCCTGGTGATGCGAGGCTAGCCAGCATCAGTCCTGTGGAAATTTCAATTACTTCTGTATGGGATGGTGCTATACATTTAAAGCGATAGTTCACCCAAGATTGAAATTTCACTCATTATCTACTCACCCTCATGTCGACTAAGGGCTGGGAGAAGTTTCAGAGTCCTCCGTGGCTTCTCTGAGTTACAGGGGGTCTCGACGTAGCAGTGCATGTCAATATAACGGTTGCAAATGGATACCAACTGTCTTGGTAACAAAAAGACACACCAAAAAACATCCAAATACCTCCATGCTGCTCGTATGTAATGTCCGTCTTGTATTGAAGCCCCGAAATGCAAAATTGTCCCGGAAAAAATTGAATAAGTCAATTTTTCAAGCTTGTTTTGTAGCGGAAGCTTCTCAAAGCTCCTCTTCCCGGTTCGTCATATTTGGACGAACTGGGAAGAGAACAGACCCTGGTTCGTCCAAATATGACGAACCGGGAAGAAGAGCTTCGAGAAGCTCGAAAAATTGACTTATTTCATTGTTTTTGGGACAATTTCACATTTCGGGGCTTCAATACAAGACGAACATTACATACGAGCAGCATGGAGGTATTTGGATGTTTTTTGGTGTGTCTTTTTGTTATGAAGACAGTTGGTATCCATTTGCAACCGTTATATGGACATGCACTGCTACGTCGAGACCCCCTGTAAGAGAGAAGCCACTGAGGACTCTGAAACTCCTCCCAGCCCTTAGTCGACATGAGGGTGAGTAGATAATGAGTGCAATTTCAATTTTGGGTGAACTATCACTTTAAAAACTTGAACTGAAATTAATCTGAACTAGGTTTAATGAAAACATTTAAGAAGCAAAATGCATTTGCCATAATTCTTGGTCTGTTTGCCTACCTGTTTGCATGTTGAAGTCTGTACCCCATCATCTTTTGCTCTATTGTCACTTCGGGTTCTCCAGCACGATGATCTCATGGGTAGAGCACTGCTGTGGGTCCTTGGCTGTGTAAAATACAGATTGACATAACAAAGAGTATTCAGTCAATTAGAAACAGAGTAAAACATTAATTAATCAAGGACAAAAATATCTTTAGCTGTGTCACAGTATTAAGGATAGAATGATTTTTTTTTTATTTTATTTTGCGGCTGATCCTGATTATTATTACTCAAATAACACTATATTTAGAACTAATATCCTAATGAAAATTACTGCCACATATCTTTGACTTTAAAGTGTCTATTATTTTGTCCAACCTATGAAGGGTGAATTGAACTTATTACACCTGTGTGTATAAACTGGATTCACTAATGATGGCTTATTTGCAGGCTATATCATTTTCAGCTGGATGACTAATACTTCATCAACCGAGTATACACTAATATCAGTGATACTTTACTTTTATTAACAGGAGTGAGTATTAGTAACCATGCTAAGAGGCCACAGTCAGTGTAGTGTCTCATCTCCAGTAGTTTCTGTTACTAGCAGAGTTCATGTTGTTTTCTTCTGCAGCAGAGTGCGTTTTCTAAAGCAGTGGTTCTCACACACACACACGCGCGCGCCGCGAGTAGCCGCGAAGCAGCGAGAAGCGGAGCCCTTTGATGTTAACGACTGTGTCACACCGGAGCCACGTCGCTCCGGTTCGCAGCTGCGCGGCGCGCGAGCCGCGAGCTATGGCCGCGAGCGAGCCTGTCAAGCCGGGCAGGAAGTCGCACAAAGAAACAGCGGAAGAATCCGGTTAATTTTCAAAATAAAACACATTCCGAAGCCGGTTTACCGCCCCCCCCCCCCCCCCCGTTTGGGAACCACTGTTCTAAAGGAACTTTCACTTATGTTTACACAGTGTTCAAAACAGTGTCTTATAACTCAATAAACAGCCCATGAAAAAAATATTTTTTCCAGCAGATATCTTTGTTACAACATGACTGAGCTAATTGGAGTAGTTTCATGTTGTGTCCGACAACGGGAGGGTTTTAACAGCTGATGTCCTGGTGTTAGCTTAGCTGCTGCTGTTAGCTGTCAGCAGCAGCTAAGCTAACGGCTACTATAACCATGACTAGTTGCAGAGGCGTGCACACAGAAGTGGTGGTGTTTGTTCGGTAATTCGTTTTGTAGATTTAACAAACATCAGATTAGTCAGGGCGGTTTTGGCAGCCCGGAGCCTCCACATTTGGTGCCTACACCGGTGGCTAATGCTACCAGTTAGCCGCTAACGCTACCAGTTAGCCGCTCGCTAGAATGCTACTACGGGGTTGAAAGCCGGATAGCTCATGTGCTAATGGCGATTAGCTTTTCTCTCTTTTCTTTCTAACCCTTTTCTCTGTAACACGTTAATGAAGCCATGTACCGGCTGAAACATCCTCCTCACCGTTGGTTAGAACAAGGAGAATAAGAAAAAAAAACCCTCCGTCACAGCCCCCCTCCCTCTCACCAGAGCCTGCCTCGTTTGAATCCCTGACACCAACAACGCCACAATAATAACAGAGAAATATCTTACCTGGTATTTTTTGCAGGATTTAAATTCACTCAAGCTCTCGCTAGGACCAGGTTCCAGCCGACTGTTTGTCCATTTATCCGTATCGTAAAAATAATCCACATGACTGGTCATTCTTGAACGACTGAAGTGCGTCGCGGCGGTTCCCGTTTCACAGCAGCAGTAACGGTTATTTTCAAATTTGGCGCCGGAAAGGCGCGCACAGCTGTCATTGGCCAAGAGCCATTATGTCAGTCAGATCAACCAATCATGTTCAAATGCTCACGATGAGACAGCCAATGGATTTTGTTTCATTGTGGTAACATTTTATTTTTTATTTTTATATCTAATAAAAAAAATAATTCCTGACCTGCAATCGGTTCACAGACCATTGCTAAGTAAAACACACCGTTGCTAGGGTCACCGCTCTGATCAGAGGACACAGAGGAGGAGAACTATGCAGGATATTTACTTTAATTGAATTTTTACCTTCAGCTTCGGACTAATTGTGATGTTAGATAAATTACTTAACTTGTTACAGGGGGGGGGGGGGTTATAAATATACACATATACTATACTATATACTATATTTTTTAAATGTTTTACACACACATATATATATATATATATATATATATATGTGTGTGTGTGTGTGTGTGTGTGTATGTTGTATAAAATATAAACATTTAAAAAATATAGTGCCTTTTTGGCCTTGATCTCAATATATTTTTCAATATATACACATATATGATCCATGCATATATATGAAAATATATAAAACATTAAAAAAATATAGTGCCTTTTTGGCCTTGATTTCAATATATTTTTCAATATATACACATATATGATCCATGCATATATATATAAATATATAAAATATTTAAAAATATAGTGCCTTTTTGGTCTTTATTTCAATATATTTCTCAATATATACACATATATGATCCATGCATATATTGCAATATATTGGAAAATATAAAAATTAAATCCCATATATGGGAATATATTGCCTAATATATCACATGATATTTTCTAATATATTGCAATATATTTTTCTTTCGTAAGGGCAAACACAGACTTTCAGATGGCACTTTGCACGTGGCTCAAAGGAAGGGCCTCAAGTGGCCTGGCAGCTTTCACCAGGTGCCGCTGGTGCTTTTGCACAAACCAGTCCAAGCAAAGTGCGTCCTCCCCAGCCCGCCTGCCTGCCTGCCAAACGTCAGACTTTTCCCAGCCTGCCCAGGCTCTTATCTCCGAGACCCCGTTGGTCAGAGCCTGTGAGAGCATGGGGAGGGCTGGGGGATCGGGGGCGGCAGCTGGGATTCGGCACTCGGCAGGCAACCAGAAGCCAACCGCGAGGGTGGAGACTGGGACAGATAGGGTCCTGGGCTGCCTGGGAGGAGACGGGCTCTACCGACTCTGGCTTCTCTTCATAACGCACAAGTCTTTCGCCTTTTACTAAAGACTTCCGTGGAGAGGAACACCAACGAGTTCAAGCTATTTTTGGGAGGCTCTGCCGTACGGCCGAGCCCTTTGAGTTTGTGAAAAGTCAATCGGCAGCGAGGGCTGCGCAGTGGAGAAGTTGGGCGGAGGGGCTATAATGCAGCCAGTCTGGCTTTTGTGTCACCGACAGGGAACCGCGTCGAGTGGGGTCCGGCCCCAGAGCTGTGCTCGGAAATCAGACGCTTGGGTCCCATCGCTTCTCGGCCTTTTGGCTAAGATCAAGTGTAGTATCTGTTCTTATCAGTTTAATATCTGATATGTCCTCTACCCGAGGACAACATATTAAACGGATTTTTGCCACCGGGAGCTGAAAAAGGGGCTTGCTCCGTTCACTCCACGCATCGACCCGGCATTGCAGTGTCGCCGGGAACGGTGCACCCTTCTCTCGCCTTGTTGAAAACCAAGCCATGGCCAAACACAGACTTTCAGATGGCACTTTGCACGTGGCTCAAAGGAAGGGCCTCAAGTGGCCTGGCAGCTTTCACCAGGTGCCGCTGGTGCTTTTGCACAAACCAGTCCAAGCAAAGTGCGTCCTCCCCAGCCCGCCTGCCTGCCTGCCAAACGTCAGACTTTTCCCAGCCTGCCCAGGCTCTTATCTCCGAGACCCCGTTGGTCAGAGCCTGTGAGAGCATGGGGAGGGCTGGGGGATCGGGGGCGGCAGCTGGGATTCGGCACTCGGCAGGCAACCAGAAGCCAACCGCGAGGGTGGAGACTGGGACAGATAGGGTCCTGGGCTGCCTGGGAGGAGACGGGCTCTACCGACTCTGGCTTCTCTTCATAACGCACAAGTCTTTCGCCTTTTACTAAAGACTTCCGTGGAGAGGAACACCAACGAGTTCAAGCTATTTTTGGGAGGCTCTGCCGTACGGCCGAGCCCTTTGAGTTTGTGAAAAGTCAATCGGCAGCGAGGGCTGCGCAGTGGAGAAGTTGGGCGGAGGGGCTATAATGCAGCCAGTCTGGCTTTTGTGTCACCGACAGGGAACCGCGTCGAGTGGGGTCCGGCCCCAGAGCTGTGCTCGGAAATCAGACGCTTGGGTCCCATCGCTTCTCGGCCTTTTGGCTAAGATCAAGTGTAGTATCTGTTCTTATCAGTTTAATATCTGATATGTTCTCTACCCGAGGACAACATATTAAACGGATTTTTGCCACCGGGAGCTGAAAAAGGGGCTTGCTCCGTTCACTCCACGCATCGACCCGGCATTGCAGTGTCGCCGGGAACGGTGCACCCTTCTCTCGCCTTGTTGAAAACCAAGCCATGGCCAAACACAGACTTTCAGATGGCACTTTGCACGTGGCTCAAAGGAAGGGCCTCAAGTGGCCTGGCAGCTTTCACCAGGTGCCGCTGGTGCTTTTGCACAAACCAGTCCAAGCAAAGTGCGTCCTCCCCAGCCCGCCTGCCTGCCTGCCAAACGTCAGACTTTTCCCAGCCTGCCCAGGCTCTTATCTCCGAGACCCCGTTGGTCAGAGCCTGTGAGAGCATGGGGAGGGCTGGGGGATCGGGGGCGGCAGCTGGGATTCGGGATTCGGCACTCGGCAGGCAACCAGAAGCCAACCGCGAGGGTGGAGACTGGGACAGATAGGGTCCTGGGCTGCCTGGGAGGAGACGGGCTCTACCGACTCTGGCTTCTCTTCATAACGCACAAGTCTTTCGCCTTTTACTAAAGACTTCCGTGGAGAGGAACACCAACGAGTTCAAGCTATTTTTGGGAGGCTCTGCCGTACGGCCGAGCCCTTTGAGTTTGTGAAAAGTCAATCGGCAGCGAGGGCTGCGCAGTGGAGAAGTTGGGCGGAGGGGCTATAATGCAGCCAGTCTGGCTTTTGTGTCACCGACAGGGAACCGCGTCGAGTGGGGTCCGGCCCCAGAGCTGTGCTCGGAAATCAGACGCTTGGGTCCCATCGCTTCTCGGCCTTTTGGCTAAGATCAAGTGTAGTATCTGTTCTTATCAGTTTAAAATCTGATATGTCCTCTACCCGAGGACAACATATTAAACGGATTTTTGCCACCGGGAGCTGAAAAAGGGGCTTGCTCCGTTCACTCCACGCATCGACCCGGCATTGCAGTGTCGCCGGGAACGGTGCACCCTTCTCTCGCCTTGTTGAAAACCAAGCCATGGCCAAACACAGACTTTCAGATGGCACTTTGCACGTGGCTCAAAGGAAGGGCCTCAAGTGGCCTGGCAGCTTTCACCAGGTGCCGCTGGTGCTTTTGCACAAACCAGTCCAAGCAAAGTGCGTCCTCCCCAGCCCGCCTGCCTGCCTGCCAAACGTCAGACTTTTCCCAGCCTGCCCAGGCTCTTATCTCCGAGACCCCGTTGGTCAGAGCCTGTGAGAGCATGGGGAGGGCTGGGGGATCGGGGGCGGCAGCTGGGATTCGGCACTCGGCAGGCAACCAGAAGCCAACCGCGAGGGTGGAGACTGGGACAGATAGGGTCCTGGGCTGCCTGGGAGGAGACGGGCTCTACCGACTCTGGCTTCTCTTCATAACGCACAAGTCTTTCGCCTTTTACTAAAGACTTCCGTGGAGAGGAACACCAACGAGTTCAAGCTATTTTTGGGAGGCTCTGCCGTACGGCCGAGCCCTTTGAGTTTGTGAAAAAGTCAATCGGCAGCGAGGGCTGCGCAGTGGAGAAGTTGGGCGGAGGGGCTATAATGCAGCCAGTCTGGCTTTTGTGTCACCGACAGGGAACCGCGTCGAGTGGGGTCCGGCCCCAGAGCTGTGCTCGGAAATCAGACGCTTGGGTCCCATCGCTTCTCGGCCTTTTGGCTAAGATCAAGTGTAGTATCTGTTCTTATCAGTTTAATATCTGATATGTCCTCTACCCGAGGACAACATATTAAACGGATTTTTGCCACCGGGAGCTGAAAAAGGGGCTTGCTCCGTTCACTCCACGCATCGACCCGGCATTGCAGTGTCGCCGGGAACGGTGCACCCTTCTCTCGCCTTGTTGAAAACCAAGCCATGGCCAAACACAGACTTTCAGATGGCACTTTGCACGTGGCTCAAAGGAAGGGCCTCAAGTGGCCTGGCAGCTTTCACCAGGTGCCGCTGGTGCTTTTGCACAAACCAGTCCAAGCAAAGTGCGTCCTCCCCAGCCCGCCTGCCTGCCTGCCAAACGTCAGACTTTTCCCAGCCTGCCCAGGCTCTTATCTCCGAGACCCCGTTGGTCAGAGCCTGTGAGAGCATGGGGAGGGCTGGGGGATCGGGGGCGGCAGCTGGGATTCGGGATTCGGCACTCGGCAGGCAACCAGAAGCCAGGCAGCCCAGATAGGGTCCTGGGCTGCCTGGGAGGAGACGGGCTCTACCGACTCTGGCTTCTCTTCATAACGCACAAGTCTTTCGCCTTTTACTAAAGACTTCCGTGGAGAGGAACACCAACGAGTTCAAGCTATTTTTGGGAGGCTCTGCCGTACGGCCGAGCCCTTTGAGTTTGTGAAAAGTCAATCGGCAGCGAGGGCTGCGCAGTGGAGAAGTTGGGCGGAGGGGCTATAATGCAGCCCCGTTCACTCCACGCATCGACCCGGCATTGCAGTGTCGCCGGGAACGGTGCACCCTTCTCTCGCCTTGTTGAAAACCAAGCCATGGCCAAACACAGACTTTCAGATGGCACTTTGCACGTGGCTCAAAGGAAGGGCCTCAAGTGGCCTGGCAGCTTTCACCAGGTGCCGCTGGTGCTTTTGCACAAACCAGTCCAAGCAAAGTGCGTCCTCCCCAGCCCGCCTGCCTGCCTGCCAAACGTCAGACTTTTCCCAGCCTGCCCAGGCTCTTATCTCCGAGACCCCGTTGGTCAGAGCCTGTGAGAGCATGGGGAGGGCTGGGGGATCGGGGGCGGCAGCTGGGATTCGGCACTCGGCAGGCAACCAGAAGCCAACCGCGAGGGTGGAGACTGGGACAGATAGGGTCCTGGGCTGCCTGGGAGGAGACGGGCTCTACCGACTCTGGCTTCTCTTCATAACGCACAAGTCTTTCGCCTTTTACTAAAGACTTCCGTGGAGAGGAACACCAACGAGTTCAAGCTATTTTTGGGAGGCTCTGCCGTACGGCCGAGCCCTTTGAGTTTGTGAAAAGTCAATCGGCAGCGAGGGCTGCGCAGTGGAGAAGTTGGGCGGAGGGGCTATAATGCAGCCAGTCTGGCTTTTGTGTCACCGACAGGGAACCGCGTCGAGTGGGGTCCGGCCCCAGAGCTGTGCTCGGAAATCAGACGCTTGGGTCCCATCGCTTCTCGGCCTTTTGGCTAAGATCAAGTGTAGTATCTGTTCTTATCAGTTTGAAATGCAGCACATATGGTCATGTAGCTGAGACATGCACGCAAGTCCGCTGTAGAAACTGTCACACCCTTGGCCATACAATGAAAGATTGCCGAGAAGCAAGACGGTGCAGCCTGTGCAACTCATCTTTGCACTTGGCTAAAGACTGCCCTAAGCCTTCTTACGCTGGGGCTACCAAAGGAAATAGGCCTCCCCAAGGAGAAGGCCATGCCCTTCGAGAAATCGAAGAAGTAATACGCGAGATCGTGGCAGAGAGAGAAACAACGATGGAAGGCCCTACAGAGATACACACAGACGGGGTGAAGAGGAGGGAGAAGACCGGGAAACCAGGAGAGACGACAACAGACTTTCCACAGAGCAGCGACGACGGAGAAGACTGGACGGTGCAGAGAGACAAAAGACGACAGAGACAGAAACGTAAGATCAGCTCAAAAACAACCCCAGAACACGACCCACAAGAAAAACCACAAGACCAGAGGGGCCAGAGGAAACAACCGAGAGGAGAGACTACAAGAGAGACTGGGAAAAGAGACACCACAACCGACACTCGGAACACCGAAGAGACCTCGACTGCAACGGCAGCCGACCACACCAGAGATCCCGCGACGAAAGACGTCTTCGAGGAGAACACGGCGAAGTCCAACACCTCATCCGACGAGGAAACCTTGAGCTCCTTGAATACGCCACTCATTGATCTACAGGTAAAAACTGAAAATGCGGCAAAAACAAAGGTGGACTTTAAGACTTTGTTTCCTGCATTACCTATGCTAAATGATAGCTCCTTATAGTCCACTGTACATAGGAACAAATAAATAAAAATATATAGACTGCCTATAGTTGCCTCCCGCATGTCAAAAAACTATTTTCAAAGCCTATACTAACCAAAATAGACATCATAACAACAAATGCCAGGGGGCTCCAAAACAAAGTTAAAAGAACAGCAGTCTTCACCTATCTAGCCTCCCTGAACTTCACAGTCTGCTTTATACAAGAGGTACATTTACGAAACCATAAAGATGTCCTTTGTTTTTCAAGTGAGTGGCTGAAAGGAGACTCAAGATGGAGTGTAGGTGGACTTTACACCTCAGGAGTGGGTATCTTATGTGGAAATAGAGACCTTAGAATTGTGAGTAGTTTCTCTCTGGTCCAGGGAAGGGTTCTGGTGGTAGACATAGATTGGAAAGAAGTACATGTCAGACTCATAAATACGTATGCCAACACAGAACCAAAGGCCAGAAAAGAAATGTATAAAGAAATAGATACAGCATTTATGACAAACAGAACAATAATCTGGGCAGGTGACATGAATGTCGACCTGGACAAAAGTAAAGATAGTTTACAGGTCAAAAACTTAATTAAGGAATACAGTCTGCTTGACGCATATAGAAAAGTCAACAAGATTGAGCCAGGACACACCTGGGGAAATAGTAGAGGTGCCAAAAGCAGACTAGACTACGTCTTCATACCGAACTGTCTAAAAGTTAAAACAGCATGTGTCAAACCAGTCTTCTACTCTGACCATGCTATGTTAGTAGTCTCCTGCCATATAAACTCCCAACAATATGGTAAATCATACTGGAAGTTCAATAATACACTATTAAGATGCAACATTTTCAATAAAGACTTCAGGGATTTCTTCAAAGATTGTACTGAACTGCAATGTTTCTACCCAAGAAAAACAGAATGGTGGGACAATACTAAAAACAAAATTAAAACCTTCACACAAGACTTTTGTAAGAAAAGAAATAATGAAAAACATAAGGATTTTAATCTATTACAAAAAGAAATAGAAAAGCTGTATAGTAGTGCAAATGAGAAAAAGAGCAAGACAGACGATCCAGCATTAAAACTACTATTAACAAAACAACGAGAGTACTTCGAAGAAAAATCCAGAACCTTTGCATTCAGAAGTCAGCAGATGGTGTGGGAGGAAGACGAAAAATGTACATCGTACTTCTTTAAACACGTAAAGGAGCAGGGGAAGAAGAAAACAATAACTGAACTAACAGATGAAAAAGGTCAAACAGTAAACACTAAAAAAGAAATGATTGACACAGTAGTACTACACTTTTCAAACCAATTTAAAAAGGAAAATATAAACGATGAAAAATCAAAGAACTTCCTGCTCCAACACGCAAATAAAAAGGTTCCAACAGAGATGATTGAAGATCTAGAAAAAGAAGTAGAACTTTCAGAACTATATGGAGCCTTAAAGGGAATGAAAGATAACAAATCACCTGGAGTGGACGGTCTGTCAAAAGAATTCTATATCAATTTCTGGGATGTGATAGGAACCCATCTTTTAGAAGTGATAAAAGAGATTCTAACTATAAGGAAAATGTGCCAATCAATGAGGGAGGGAATCATATCCTTGGTGCACAAAAAAGGAGACCCAAAAGACCTGTCAAATTATAGACCAATTACAATGCTCTGCATAGATTATAAAATAATAAGTAAAGTCATAACAAATAGATTGACAAATGTAATGCCCCATCTAGTTGGAAATGACCAGACCTGTGGAGTGAGAGGCAGGAGAATCTCCTGGAACACTAGTCTGTATAGGGACATAATGGCCTACCTGCAAGATAGAAATCAGTCTGCTATAACAGCGACCATTGACCAACAAAAAGCCTTTGATAGGGTGAACTACCAATGCATGTACAACAACCTTGAGATCATGGGCTTCAGTGAGAAATTCATCAATATAATAAAGACTCTGTATAACGATGTTGGAAGCAAAGTAAATATAAATGGAAATCTAAGCCCCTGGATCAACCAACACAAAGGCCTTAGACAAGGATGTGCCTTATCGGTCCTGTTGTACATTTTATATGTTGAACCACTGGCATGTGCAATTAGAAACAATAAGAGAATCAAAGGGATTAAATTACCGGGGGGAGAGACAGTAAAACTCTCCCAATACTGTGATGATTTGGTATTGTTCTGTAACGATGACCGAAGCCTCGCTGAAGCTATTACTGTAATGGATGAATACTCAGAGATCTCAGGTTCAAAGGTAAATAAAGCTAAATCACAGATAAAATACTTGGGTAAATGGAAAGACAGAACCGAAAACCTAAATGGGATGTCAGTATGTACAGGCCCAATTAAAATACTGGGAATCAACTTCAACAAAATTGAAGAAGACAGTCTTACAAACTGGAAAACAAAAATTGAAAAAGTAAAAAAAAAACTAAGCCTATGGAAAAAAAGAAGGTTGACTTTTACTGGAAAAGTGTTGGTGATAAAGGCAGATATCTTACCTAGCTTATTACACCTTGCCTACACCTTCAGTATACCATCAAGCTTAAGAAAAACGTTAACATCAACGATATTCCAATTTTTCTGGAATGGGTATGAATATATAAAGAGAGGGAGAATGTGCCAGCCCCTAGAGGAAGGAGGAAGAGACTTACCATGCATCCCATTGAAATTAGATGTTTTGTTTTTTTCTTCTTTAGCTAAACTATTATCAGACGAGTTCACACATAAATGCCAATGTCTGCTAAAATTTTGGTTGAGTTTTCCACTACGTCCTTTGGTCAAATGGAATAATAAATTGCCAAAAACGGACTCTTCTCCCCCACATTTTGGAAATATTGTCAAATTGACCAAAAAGAACCCTGAATGCTTTGATGTTAACCTAAGAGAAAACCACAAATTGTTATACCGTAAACTGATCTCTAAGCATGCACCGCCTGAAAAAATGAGTATACCGGCAATAATATGGACCAGATCACAACCAAAAGAACTAGAAAATAGACTGAAAGATTTCAACTGGTTAGTTTTACATAAACGGCTGCCGGTCCGTGAAACTCTGTACAATCATAAACTCACAAATAGTAAAACATGTCCCAGAGATCAATGTAACACTGGAGAAACAATTACACATGTGTTATGGGAATGTCAATTTGCACAGACAATGTGGAAAAAACTGAAAGAAAATTTCCCCTGCCTGAAAAATGTTGACTATAGTGACATTGTCTCTTTCCAACTGAAAGATGTTAAAAAAAAACAACGATTGCCAATTGTGTCACTAATCACTGTAGCCAAACTCAAACTTTGGGAAGCTAGATGTAATTTCATTAAAGAAACGTGTATACGGTCGGAAACCTTACTGGTGTATTGGATTAAACAAGAAATTGAAAAAATGTACCATTTAGAAGTGTTGAAATGGGGGGAAACGTCCATCAAAACAAAATGGAAAATAATTTTCCCTGATCTATAAAAAAGGTAACGGAATATTCCTATTCCAAAAGGATATGAATGGGTGTGAATACGAACAGTGTAATGAGCAGTTTCGACTAATTTGTATGTTTTGTTTTGTTTTTTTACCCTTTGTTTTATTTGTTATTTGTTTTTTGTTTTTGTTTTGTTGTTCCCTTTTGTTGCTCTTGTAATGTGTCTTTAGTATTGTCAGACAATATCCTATAATTTGCATGTAAGAATTGGTCGACCCTTTTGGCACAACTACACCTTAATCCCTGCATGTTGCATGTTTTTTCAATACTATATTTTGATTATTAGTGTATATTTAAATTTTTACCTACTTTCTCCTACTCTTTATTTTTTATATTGTGTGGTGTGTTTTTGGTTTCTGTATTGGATTATTCTTTGTGTCCATACAATTTACATTAAGGAAATGGCATTCACTGTGAATATGTATAAATAAATATATTAATTAAAAAAAAAAAAAAAAAAAAAAAATCTGTTCTTATCAGTTTAATATCTGATATGTCCTCTACCCGAGGACAACATATTAAACGGATTTTTGCCACCGGGAGCTGAAAAAGGGGCTTGCTCCGTTCACTCCACGCATCGACCCGGCATTGCAGTGTCGCCGGGAACGGTGCACCCTTCTCTCGCCTTGTTGAAAACCAAGCCATGGCCAAACACAGACTTTCAGATGGCACTTTGCACGTGGCTCAAAGGAAGGGCCTCAAGTGGCCTGGCAGCTTTCACCAGGTGCCGCTGGTGCTTTTGCACAAACCAGTCCAAGCAAAGTGCGTCCTCCCCAGCCCGCCTGCCTGCCTGCCAAACGTCAGACTTTTCCCAGCCTGCCCAGGCTCTTATCTCCGAGACCCCGTTGGTCAGAGCCTGTGAGAGCATGGGGAGGGCTGGGGGATCGGGGGCGGCAGCTGGGATTCGGCACTCGGCAGGCAACCAGAAGCCAACCGCGAGGGTGGAGACTGGGACAGATAGGGTCCTGGGCTGCCTGGGAGGAGACGGGCTCTACCGACTCTGGCTTCCCTTCATAACGCACAAGTCTTTCGCCTTTTACTAAAGACTTCCGTGGAGAGGAACACCAACGAGTTCAAGCTATTTTTGGGAGGCTCTGCCGTACGGCCGAGTCCTTTGAGTTTGTGAAAAGTCAATCGGCAGCAAGGGCTGCGCAGTGGAGAAGTTGGGCGGAGGGGCTATAATGCAGCCAGTCTGGCTTTTGTGTCACCGACAGGGAACCGCGTCGAGTGGGGTCCGGCCCCAGAGCTGTGCTCGGAAATCAGACACTTGGGTCCCATCGCTTCTCGGCCTTTTGGCTAAGATCAAGTGTAGTATCTGTTCTTATCAGTTTAATATCTGATATGTCCTCTACCCGAGGACAACATATTAAACGGATTTTTGCCACCGGGAGCTGAAAAAGGAGCTTGCTCCGTTCACTCCACGCATCGACCCGGCATTGCAGTGTCGCCGGGAACGGTGCACCCTTCTCTCGCCTTGTTGAAAACCAAGCCATGGCCAAACACAGACTTTCAGATGGCACTTTGCACGTGGCTCAAAGGAAGGGCCTCAAGTGG
This sequence comes from Trachurus japonicus, assembly GCF_045865225.1. NCBI lineage: Eukaryota > Metazoa > Chordata > Actinopteri > Carangiformes > Carangidae > Trachurus > Trachurus japonicus. The sequence goes on from NC_140928.1 coordinate 29,240,842, forward strand.
CCTGGCAGCTTTCACCAGGTGCCGCTGGTGCTTTTGCACAAACCAGTCCAAGCAAAGTGCGTCCTCCCCAGCCCGCCTGCCTGCCTGCCAAACGTCAGACTTTTCCCAGCCTGCCCAGGCTCTTATCTCCGAGACCCCGTTGGTCAGAGCCTGTGAGAGCATGGGGAGGGCTGGGGGATCGGGGGCGGCAGCTGGGATTCGGCACTCGGCAGGCAACCAGAAGCCAACCGCGAGGGTGGAGACTGGGACAGATAGGGTCCTGGGCTGCCTGGTCGGAGACGGGCTCTACCGACTCTGGCTTCTCTTCATAACGCACAAGTCTTTCGCCTTTTACTAAAGACTTCCGTGGAGAGGAACACCAACGAGTTCAAGCTATTTTTGGGAGGCTCTGCCGTACGGCCGAGCCCTTTGAGTTTGTGAAAAGTCAATCGGCAGCGAGGGCTGCGCAGTGGAGAAGTTGGGCGGAGGGGCTATAATGCAGCCAGTCTGGCTTTTGTGTCACCGACAGGGAACCGCGTCGAGTGGGGTCCGGCCCCAGAGCTGTGCTCGGAAATCAGACGCTTGGGTCCCATCGCTTCTCGGCCTTTTGGCTAAGATCAAGTGTAGTATCTGTTCTTATCAGTTTAATATCTGATATGTCCTCTACCCGAGGACAACATATTAAACGGATTTTTGCCACCGGGAGCTGAAAAAAGGGGCTTGCTCCGTTCACTCCACGCATCGACCCGGCATTGCAGTGTCGCCGGGAACGGTGCACCCTTCTCTCGCCTTGTTGAAAACCAAGCCATGGCCAAACACAGACTTTCAGATGGCACTTTGCACGTGGCTCAAAGGAAGGGCCTCAAGTGGCCTGGCAGCTTTCACCAGGTGCCGCTGGTGCTTTTGCACAAACCAGTCCAAGCAAAGTGCGTCCTCCCCAGCCCGCCTGCCTGCCTGCCAAACGTCAGACTTTTCCCAGCCTGCCCAGGCTCTTATCTCCGAGACCCCGTTGGTCAGAGCCTGTGAGAGCATGGGGAGGGCTGGGGGATCGGGGGCGGCAGCTGGGATTCGGGATTCGGCACTCGGCAGGCAACCAGAAGCCAACCGCGAGGGTGGAGACTGGGACAGATAGGGTCCTGGGCTGCCTGGGAGGAGACGGGCTCTACCGACTCTGGCTTCTCTTCATAACGCACAAGTCTTTCGCCTTTTACTAAAGACTTCCGTGGAGAGGAACACCAACGAGTTCAAGCTATTTTTGGGAGGCTCTGCCGTACGGCCGAGCCCTTTGAGTTTGTGAAAAGTCAATCGGCAGCGAGGGCTGCGCAGTGGAGAAGTTGGGCGGAGGGGCTATAATGCAGCCAGTCTGGCTTTTGTGTCACCGACAGGGAACCGCGTCGAGTGGGGTCCGGCCCCAGAGCTGTGCTCGGAAATCAGACGCTTGGGTCCCATCGCTTCTCGGCCTTTTGGCTAAGATCAAGTGTAGTATCTGTTCTTATCAGTTTAATATCTGATATGTCCTCTACCCGAGGACAACATATTAAACGGATTTTTGCCACCGGGAGCTGAAAAAGGGGCTTGCTCCGTTCACTCCACGCATCGACCCGGCATTGCAGTGTCGCCGGGAACGGTGCACCCTTCTCTCGCCTTGTTGAAAACCAAGCCATGGCCAAACACAGACTTTCAGATGGCACTTTGCACGTGGCTCAAAGGAAGGGCCTCAAGTGGCCTGGCAGCTTTCACCAGGTGCCGCTGGTGCTTTTGCACAAACCAGTCCAAGCAAAGTGCGTCCTCCCCAGCCCGCCTGCCTGCCTGCCAAACGTCAGACTTTTCCCAGCCTGCCCAGGCTCTTATCTCCGAGACCCCGTTGGTCAGAGCCTGTGAGAGCATGGGGAGGGCTGGGGGATCGGGGGCGGCAGCTGGGATTCGGCACTCGGCAGGCAACCAGAAGCCAACCGCGAGGGTGGAGACTGGGACAGATAGGGTCCTGGGCTGCCTGGGAGGAGACGGGCTCTACCGACTCTGGCTTCTCTTCATAACGCACAAGTCTTTCGCCTTTTACTAAAGACTTCCGTGGAGAGGAACACCAACGAGTTCAAGCTATTTTTGGGAGGCTCTGCCGTACGGCCGAGCCCTTTGAGTTTGTGAAAAGTCAATCGGCAGCGAGGGCTGCGCAGTGGAGAAGTTGGGCGGAGGGGCTATAATGCAGCCAGTCTGGCTTTTGTGTCACCGACAGGGAACCGCGTCGAGTGGGGTCCGGCCCCAGAGCTGTGCTCGGAAATCAGACGCTTGGGTCCCATCGCTTCTCGGCCTTTTGGCTAAGATCAAGTGTAGTATCTGTTCTTATCAGTTTAATATCTGATATGTCCTCTACCCGAGGACAACATATTAAACGGATTTTTGCCACCGGGAGCTGAAAAAGGGGCTTGCTCCGTTCACTCCACGCATCGACCCGGCATTGCAGTGTCGCCGGGAACGGTGCACCCTTCTCTCGCCTTGTTGAAAACCAAGCCATGGCCAAACACAGACTTTCAGATGGCACTTTGCACGTGGCTCAAAGGAAGGGCCTCAAGTGGCCTGGCAGCTTTCACCAGGTGCCGCTGGTGCTTTTGCACAAACCAGTCCAAGCAAAGTGCGTCCTCCCCAGCCCGCCTGCCTGCCTGCCAAACGTCAGACTTTTCCCAGCCTGCCCAGGCTCTTATCTCCGAGACCCCGTTGGTCAGAGCCTGTGAGAGCATGGGGAGGGCTGGGGGATCGGGGGCGGCAGCTGGGATTCGGCACTCGGCAGGCAACCAGAAGCCAACCGCGAGGGTGGAGACTGGGACAGATAGGGTCCTGGGCTGCCTGGGAGGAGACGGGCTCTACCGACTCTGGCTTCTCTTCATAACGCACAAGTCTTTCGCCTTTTACTAAAGACTTCCGTGGAGAGGAACACCAACGAGTTCAAGCTATTTTTGGGAGGCTCTGCCGTACGGCCGAGCCCTTTGAGTTTGTGAAAAGTCAATCGGCAGCGAGGGCTGCGCAGTGGAGAAGTTGGGCGGGGGGCTATAATGCAGCCAGTCTGGCTTTTGTGTCACCGACAGGGAACCGCGTCGAGTGGGGTCCGGCCCCAGAGCTGTGCTCGGAAATCAGACGCTTGGGTCCCATCGCTTCTCGGCCTTTTGGCTAAGATCAAGTGTAGTATCTGTTCTTATCAGTTTAATATCTGATATGTCCTCTACCCGAGGACAACATATTAAACGGATTTTTGCCACCGGGAGCTGAAAAAGGGGCTTGCTCCGTTCACTCCACGCATCGACCCGGCATTGCAGTGTCGCCGGGAACGGTGCACCCTTCTCTCGCCTTGTTGAAAACCAAGCCATGGCCAAACACAGACTTTCAGATGGCACTTTGCACGTGGCTCAAAGGAAGGGCCTCAAGTGGCCTGGCAGCTTTCACCAGGTGCCGCTGGTGCTTTTGCACAAACCAGTCCAAGCAAAGTGCGTCCTCCCCAGCCCGCCTGCCTGCCTGCCAAACGTCAGACTTTTCCCAGCCTGCCCAGGCTCTTATCTCCGAGACCCCGTTGGTCAGAGCCTGTGAGAGCATGGGGAGGGCTGGGGGATCGGGGGCGGCAGCTGGGATTCGGCACTCGGCAGGCAACCAGAAGCCAACCGCGAGGGTGGAGACTGGGACAGATAGGGTCCTGGGCTGCCTGGGAGGAGACGAGCTCTACCGACTCTGGCTTCTCTTCATAACGCACAAGTCTTTCGCCTTTTACTAAAGACTTCCGTGGAGAGGAACACCAACGAGTTCAAGCTATTTTTGGGAGGCTCTGCCGTACGGCCGAGCCCTTTGAGTTTGTGAAAAGTCAATCGGCAGCGAGGGCTGCGCAGTGGAGAAGTTGGGCGGAGGGGCTATAATGCAGCCAGTCTGGCTTTTGTGTCACCGACAGGGAACCGCGTCGAGTGGGGTCCGGCCCCAGAGCTGTGCTCGGAAATCAGACGCTTGGGTCCCATCGCTTCTCGGCCTTTTGGCTAAGATCAAGTGTAGTATCTGTTCTTATCAGTTTGTGCCTTATTGTCAGTCGTGCGGTGTATGGGACGGCAATAAGCTCTCTGCCTTGCAGCCGGCTGGCTAAAAGCAGACGGAAGACTTTCCAACATTCCTCCTGAGTGGTAATGGCGGCATCAGCAACACTGCAGTCGGCAGAGAAATCAGCTGGACTGAACCTGAAGAACACGCTGAGATTCCAGATAAAAGAGGAAGAAATACCTGACAGAGTCTCGTTTGGGAAGAACGTGCTCTTCAACGCTCTGAATTTAAGACCAGAGGACATCTTCTGTCTACAACAGAACCTGACAAGTGGATACTACGATGTCACGCTTAACTCAAATGTACAAATGGAAGAGATACGTGACCTGGTTTCTCAGCAAGCCAGTCCAGCACTGAAACCATTTCAAGTCACATCCTTGTTCCGGAACAATTTTCGTGTTGTGACCGTCCACATGTACAACCCATGGGTGAGTGAAGAGACTATACGATTTTTCCTTGGGAGATATGCAATAGTCCTACCTGGCGTTAAAGAAATAAAAGATGCTTTGGGTATCTGGACTGGGAAAAGACAGTTCCGTGTCCGTTTGAAAGAGGAAGCCAACGGACACGATGGGTTTTCCCACCCCCCAGCTGTTTTCACCATTGGAGGGAACCGCGGCTACCTGTTTTATGCAGGGCAGCCCAAATTCTGCCGAAAATGCCATATATATGGACACATGGCAGAGACCTGCACACAGATACGATGTCGGAACTGTGGAGAGTTGGGCCACCTCATCAAAGACTGCCAAGAAGCAAGAAGGTGTGACCTGTGCAACTCTGAATACCATCTAGCCAGAGACTGCCCCAAGCCAAGATCCTACGCAGCAGCTTTAAAAGATATCACAACTCACAGAGGAGGTGATAAGACCACACAAGACACAGACTTAAGAGACATCGAAATAGTGCTAGAAGAAATCCGAAATCAAAACGAGGAGCAACAAGAGACACGGGTGGAGGCAGAGACGGAGAAGCAGGGCAACAAAGTGAGCACTGAGACAGCGGCCTCGGCTCCCGCACCGACTACAGGTGAGACGGGGGAGGCTGGGAAGACCGACAGTGACCAGCAGACGGATGGATGGAGCATCGTTGCCAAGAAAAACCAGAGAAAATCAAAGAAAAGGAAAGTCGTCGTCAGCCCAGGGGCATCGGCACAGGACCCAGATCTGCCGGTGTTGCCTCCGGACTCCAGCTTTGGCTCACTGTTGAATGAGAGCGATGTTGCTGATGGTGCTGTTCTCACTGATGACGATCCCCAGCACACCGAACCCACCTCGACACCCCCCCCCAGCGGTGTCCTTTTCCCCACCCCCAGCGGCCCGCCCACCCTCATCCCCAGTCAAAAGGCTCAGGATGGTCAGCCCTCAGACGGAGGCCCCCGCCACCACCACCTATTCCCCTTCTCCCTTCCCCCCCTTCAACCCTCCCCTCACAACTCAACCCACGGCCCTGAGAACACAACAAGCCGCATGTCCTGGATTTCACGTGGCCGCCAGAGGAGGGGCTCCTTTGGACCAACGCGACCAGGCTTGTGGGCGGATGGTAAAGGTAGTACAGGCTAATCCAGTCTACCTATACCATGAAGACAACAGAGTTTGAAGTCCAAGATATGCAGACAGTAACATCATCTCATAACATTGTCACATGGTTTTCAAAATCATAACCTTGAACGTTAGAGGTCTACAAAACAAAAAAAAGAGAAGGTCTGTATTTTCACATCTAGCCACACTTGACTTCAATGTTTGCTTACTCCAAGAAGTACATCTAAAAAGCGAAAAAGACATTGTTAATTTCTCTAGAGAGTGGGTAAAAGGGGAATCTAGGTGGAGTGTGGGTGGTGTGCATTCAAGTGGAGTGGGACTATTATGTGGAAATAACAGAGAAATAGAGATATTAAATAGCTTTTCATTTGTTCATGGGAGAGCCCTCGTAGTAGATTTAAATTGGAGAAACAAACAATTGAGAATTATTAATATATATGCACATACAGATCCTGCGGCCCGCAGGGAGCTATTGAAATCCCTTGATACCTGTTTTATGACAAATCGAATGGTTTGTATAGCAGGAGACTTTAATATTTCCTTAGATAAAGGTTGTAATATTTTTTTACTTCAATCCTTAATACAAAAATTTAACTTGGTAGACACTTACAGGTCAGTAAATAAGAAAGATGCTGGGTTTACTTGGGAAAATAGCAGTGGGGCCAAGAGTAGAATAGACTACATTTTCATCCCACGTGGCATGAAAGTTTCTGATGTCCAGACATCTCCTGTTTATTACTCAGACCACAGTTTACTTTTAGTGTCAATAGAACTACAAACGTCGGAATACGGGAAAGGGTACTGGAAAATCAATAATGAAATTTTGCTAGAAAAAGATTTCAAAGATACCTTTCGGATTTTCTTTAATAGATGCGTGGAATTAAAAAGCCTATATTCGTCTGCTATAGACTGGTGGGATGATACAAAAAATAGAATAAAACGGTACATACACATTTTTTGTAAAAAAAGATCTAAACAGAGACACAAATCCTTTTGTGAAATCCAAAAGAAAATCCAAGAACTATATACTCATTACAATACAACTGGAAAGGAGATAGATAAAGACAAATTAACTGTATTGCTGGGTGAGCAACAGGAGATGTGTGAACAAAAAGCTCGAAATTTTATATTTAAATTGCAAAAGGAAAAGTATGAACAAGATGAGAAATGCTCCGCTTACTTTTTCAAGAAAGCCCAGACACAAAGGAAAAAGCAGGTAATACAGGGGTTAAAAAGAGAAAATGGAGATGTTTGTGAAAACAACAAAGACATATTGGAGATGGCAAGATTACATTGCAGTAGATTATTTGAAAGAGAAAATATTGACATAGACAAAGGGAATTTGTTTTTAGATTGCATAGATAAAAGGGTACCACTTGATTTAAAAGAAAAGTTAGATGAAGGACTAAAGCTGGATGAGTTGTATAATGCCTTAAAGGGGACCTATTATGCTTTTCCAGCTTTTCAGACTTTTATATGTGTTTAAAATGTTGGATAATGGTTCTAGAGGCCGTGGAAGTGTCATATCCTGAGGTTAATGCATTTGGAGGTAAACCCTGCTAGATAATTGGGATTTCTCTGCACACCTGTTACACTCGGTTGCGCTGAGTTTTTTTTGACATGAGCTCGCGTCTACGTCGATGCGTGCCGGACTCCCCTACATGGTCATGCTGAGGTCTCTGCTCCAGCCGGCCCCGCCTCCTCCCATGCTGCTCTGTTGTGCCTGGTGGTGTCACAGCGGAGAGCGGAGGAGAGCACTTCCTGCTTCCTCCCTGCCTGTTTTAGCGCTGTCGCGCCACTTTACTGAGTTTTATGTAGGACGTTTCATGTAAGTGAAGCTGTACCTGTGTGAGGAGCGACGTACCGCCGGGGCGACGTTGTTCGCCGGACCGACGTAACGCTGGACCGCCGCAGCACCGGAGCTCTGGAGCTGCAGCGGCTCCTCACACAGGCAGAGCCCGTCTGCAGGCCTCCTTGGCCGGGCAGACGTCGGTGCTCATCGCGGTAGAGAAAACCATCGCTAATAAACATACCCGCAGGTTTTTTAGACGTTTACCGCCGTGTGGTTAGTCTATTTAGCAGAATGTTGGTCTCATTGATGAAATCTTGTGGAAGTTGAATCAGTTTGAATGAAAAGTGAAGCTGTGAGAAGGAGGAGGAGAGGAGCAGTGCTGCGGAGCTCTGTAGTCTATGTGCACAAATCACCACATTTACATCAATAAATAACTGTTTTACAATGAACTGACCATTCTGCATATATTTTTAATTTATTTTATATAATTATTTTTGCATTTTTATATTACATGTTACATGGTTACAGTAGCCTACATGGCAAAGACTACTCTTTACCATCTTTGGTTAGGGTGAGACTAGGTCATGGGCACATTTCATTACACAATGTAGACTGGTCAGATGCATACTGGAGATCTGGCAATTTGCCTACTGCAGATTTAGCTTTTGTTTGCATACTACATTTTGGCCAAATCAGTATAGGTACTAGTAGTAGACATCGTCATGGTAACGCAATGCTGAGGGAGTGGTTCATTTGCATTTAAAGGGAGGGGCCACTGAAACAGACCGTTTTGCAGAGCCCTGTTTTTGAGAATGCTGTGATGTTTGATCTTTGGGGTATTTTGACCGAAGCACGTCACAGACATGTCTTTAAGACACCCAGGAACTATTTTAGTTGGTGCAAAAAGGAGCATAATAGGTCCCCTTTAAAGTCAATGAAAGACAAAAAAGTTCCAGGTGGGGATGGGCTTACAAAAGAATTCTACATTACCTTTTGGTCCCTAATCGGACGTCATTTGTTGGAGGTGTTCAATGAAATTTTAGATTGTGAGAAAATGAGTAAGAGTATGCGAGAGGGAGTAGTATCTCTACTCTATAAAAAAGATGACCCAATGCTCTTGGCTAATTACCGGCCATTGACAATGCTGTGTGTAGACTATAAAATTCTGAGTAAAGCCATAACAAACCGTCTGGCTGCTGTAATGCCCTTTATTGTAGGCATTGATCAAACAAGTGGAGTGGCGGGAAGGAGGATTTCATGGAATATTCAATTACATAGAGACTTACTAACATATATAGAAGACAGAAACCTGTCAGCTATATGTGTCAGTTTAGACCAACAAAAAGCATTCGACAGAGTGAATCATTCCTATTTGATGAGAGTCTTGTCTCGTTTTGGGTTTGGAGTTCATTTCATGACTTGGATAAAGATTCTGTATAACAATATTAACAGTAGAGTAAAGGTGAATGGTAATATTAGTAAGGAAATCCAGCAGACCAGAGGCCTTCGCCAGGGTTGCCCTTTATCTGCCTTATTGTACGTTTTATATGCAGAACCGCTAGCATGTTCAATTAGAAAGAATTCTAATATTAAGGGTGTTTCTCTGCCTGGGGGGGAGGTTTTGAAATTGTCGCAATATGCAGATGACTTGGTTTTGTATGTAGCAGATGATAACAGTCTAGGGGAGGCCCTTGGTGTGTTGGACCACTTTTCTGTTGCTTCTGGGTCAAAACTAAACAAGAAAAAGACACAATATAAATTTTTGGGAACGTGGAGTTGGAGAAAAGATATTCTTTTTGGTTTAACTGTATGTACTGGTCCAATGAACATACTTGGCATCTCTTTTGGACACCCCGAGGGAGATGGTTTCTATAACTGGTCCCAGAAACTGAACCTGGTTGATAAAAAAATATCTATTTGGAAAACTAGGAGGTTAACATACATAGGCAAAGTAATGGCCATTAAATCTGACATTTTACCCGCATTGCTACATTTAG
>NC_140928.1:29255215-29286784 GCF_045865225.1 Trachurus japonicus
CAGACTTTTCCCAGCCTGCCCAGGCTCTTATCTCCGAGACCCCGTTGGTCAGAGCCTGTGAGAGCATGGGGAGGGCTGGGGGATCGGGGGCGGCAGCTGGGATTCGGCACTCGGCAGGCAACCAGAAGCCAACCGCGAGGGTGGAGACTGGGACAGATAGGGTCCTGGGCTGCCTGGGAGGAGACGGGCTCTACCGACTCTGGCTTCTCTTCATAACGCACAAGTCTTTCGCCTTTTACTAAAGACTTCCGTGGAGAGGAACACCAACGAGTTCAAGCTATTTTTGGGAGGCTCTGCCGTACGGCCGAGCCCTTTGAGTTTGTGAAAAGTCAATCGGCAGCGAGGGCTGCGCAGTGGAGAAGTTGGGCGGAGGGGCTATAATGCAGCCAGTCTGGCTTTTGTGTCACCGACAGGGAACCGCGTCGAGTGGGGTCCGGCCCCAGAGCTGTGCTCGGAAATCAGACGCTTGGGTCCCATCGCTTCTCGGCCTTTTGGCTAAGATCAAGTGTAGTATCTGTTCTTATCAGTTTAATATCTGATATGTCCTCTACCCGAGGACAACATATTAAACGGATTTTTGCCACCGGGAGCTGAAAAAGGGGCTTGCTCCGTTCACTCCACGCATCGACCCGGCATTGCAGTGTCGCCGGGAACGGTGCACCCTTCTCTCGCCTTGTTGAAAACCAAGCCATGGCCAAACACAGACTTTCAGATGGCACTTTGCACGTGGCTCAAAGGAAGGGCCTCAAGTGGCCTGGCAGCTTTCACCAGGTGCCGCTGGTGCTTTTGCACAAACCAGTCCAAGCAAAGTGCGTCCTCCCCAGCCCGCCTGCCTGCCTGCCAAACGTCAGACTTTTCCCAGCCTGCCCAGGCTCTTATCTCCGAGACCCCGTTGGTCAGAGCCTGTGAGAGCATGGGGAGGGCTGGGGGATCGGGGGCGGCAGCTGGGATTCGGCACTCGGCAGGCAACCAGAAGCCAACCGCGAGGGTGGAGACTGGGACAGATAGGGTCCTGGGCTGCCTGGGAGGAGACGGGCTCTACCGACTCTGGCTTCTCTTCATAACGCACAAGTCTTTCGCCTTTTACTAAAGACTTCCGTGGAGAGGAACACCAACGAGTTCAAGCTATTTTTGGGAGGCTCTGCCGTACGGCCGAGCCCTTTGAGTTTGTGAAAAGTCAATCGGCAGCGAGGGCTGCGCAGTGGAGAAGTTGGGCGGAGGGGCTATAATGCAGCCAGTCTGGCTTTTGTGTCACCGACAGGGAACCGCGTCGAGTGGGGTCCGGCCCCAGAGCTGTGCTCGGAAATCAGACGCTTGGGTCCCATCGCTTCTCGGCCTTTTGGCTAAGATCAAGTGTAGTATCTGTTCTTATCAGTTTAATATCTGATATGTCCTCTACCCGAGGACAACATATTAAACGGATTTTTGCCACCGGGAGCTGAAAAAGGGGCTTGCTCCGTTCACTCCACGCATCGACCCGGCATTGCAGTGTCGCCGGGAACGGTGCACCCTTCTCTCGCCTTGTTGAAAACCAAGCCATGGCCAAACACAGACTTTCAGATGGCACTTTGCACGTGGCTCAAAGGAAGGGCCTCAAGTGGCCTGGCAGCTTTCACCAGGTGCCGCTGGTGCTTTTGCACAAACCAGTCCAAGCAAAGTGCGTCCTCCCCAGCCCGCCTGCCTGCCTGCCAAACGTCAGACTTTTCCCAGCCTGCCCAGGCTCTTATCTCCGAGACCCCGTTGGTCAGAGCCTGTGAGAGCATGGGGAGGGCTGGGGGATCGGGGGCGGCAGCTGGGATTCGGCACTCGGCAGGCAACCAGAAGCCAACCGCGAGGGTGGAGACTGGGACAGATAGGGTCCTGGGCTGCCTGGGAGGAGACGGGCTCTACCGACTCTGGCTTCTCTTCATAACGCACAAGTCTTTCGCCTTTTACTAAAGACTTCCGTGGAGAGGAACACCAATGAGTTCAAGCTATTTTTGGGAGGCTCTGCCGTACGGCCGAGCCCTTTGAGTTTGTGAAAAGTCAATCGGCAGCGAGGGCTGCGCAGTGGAGAAGTTGGGCGGAGGGGCTATAATGCAGCCAGTCTGGCTTTTGTGTCACCGACAGGGAACCGCGTCGAGTGGGGTCCGGCCCCAGAGCTGTGCTCGGAAATCAGACGCTTGGGTCCCATCGCTTCTCGGCCTTTTGGCTAAGATCAAGTGTAGTATCTGTTCTTATCAGTTTAATATCTGATATGTCCTCTACCCGAGGACAACATATTAAACGGATTTTTGCCACCGGGAGCTGAAAAAGGGGCTTGCTCCGTTCACTCCACGCATCGACCCGGCATTGCAGTGTCGCCGGGAACGGTGCACCCTTCTCTCGCCTTGTTGAAAACCAAGCCATGGCCAAACACAGACTTTCAGATGGCACTTTGCACGTGGCTCAAAGGAAGGGCCTCAAGTGGCCTGGCAGCTTTCACCAGGTGCCGCTGGTGCTTTTGCACAAACCAGTCCAAGCAAAGTGCGTCCTCCCCAGCCCGCCTGCCTGCCTGCCAAACGTCAGACTTTTCCCAGCCTGCCCAGGCTCTTATCTCCGAGACCCCGTTGGTCAGAGCCTGTGAGAGCATGGGGAGGGCTGGGGGATCGGGGGCGGCAGCTGGGATTCGGCACTCGGCAGGCAACCAGAAGCCAACCGCGAGGGTGGAGACTGGGACAGATAGGGTCCTGGGCTGCCTGGGAGGAGACGGGCTCTACCGACTCTGGCTTCTCTTCATAACGCACAAGTCTTTCGCCTTTTACTAAAGACTTCCGTGGAGAGGAACACCAACGAGTTCAAGCTATTTTTGGGAGGCTCTGCCGTACGGCCGAGCCCTTTGAGTTTGTGAAAAGTCAATCGGCAGCGAGGGCTGCGCAGTGGAGAAGTTGGGCGGAGGGGCTATAATGCAGCCAGTCTGGCTTTTGTGTCACCGACAGGGAACCGCGTCGAGTGGGGTCCGGCCCCAGAGCTGTGCTCGGAAATCAGACGCTTGGGTCCCATCGCTTCTCGGCCTTTTGGCTAAGATCAAGTGTAGTATCTGTTCTTATCAGTTTAATATCTGATATGTCCTCTACCCGAGGACAACATATTAAACGGATTTTTGCCACCGGGAGCTGAAAAAGGGGCTTGCTCCGTTCACTCCACGCATCGACCCGGCATTGCAGTGTCGCCGGGAACGGTGCACCCTTCTCTCGCCTTGTTGAAAACCAAGCCATGGCCAAACACAGACTTTCAGATGGCACTTTGCACGTGGCTCAAAGGAAGGGCCTCAAGTGGCCTGGCAGCTTTCACCAGGTGCCGCTGGTGCTTTTGCACAAACCAGTCCAAGCAAAGTGCGTCCTCCCCAGCCCGCCTGCCTGCCTGCCAAACGTCAGACTTTTCCCAGCCTGCCCAGGCTCTTATCTCCGAGACCCCGTTGGTCAGAGCCTGTGAGAGCATGGGGAGGGCTGGGGGATCGGGGGCGGCAGCTGGGATTCGGCACTCGGCAGGCAACCAGAAGCCAACCGCGAGGGTGGAGACTGGGACAGATAGGGTCCTGGGCTGCCTGGGAGGAGACGGGCTCTACCGACTCTGGCTTCTCTTCATAACGCACAAGTCTTTCGCCTTTTACTAAAGACTTCCGTGGAGAGGAACACCAACGAGTTCAAGCTATTTTTGGGAGGCTCTGCCGTACGGCCGAGCCCTTTGAGTTTGTGAAAAGTCAATCGGCAGCGAGGGCTGCGCAGTGGAGAAGTTGGGCGGAGGGGCTATAATGCAGCCAGTCTGGCTTTTGTGTCACCGACAGGGAACCGCGTCGAGTGGGGTCCGGCCCCAGAGCTGTGCTCGGAAATCAGACGCTTGGGTCCCATCGCTTCTCGGCCTTTTGGCTAAGATCAAGTGTAGTATCTGTTCTTATCAGTTTAATATCTGATATGTCCTCTACCCGAGGACAACATATTAAACGGATTTTTGCCACCGGGAGCTGAAAAAGGGGCTTGCTCCGTTCACTCCACGCATCGACCCGGCATTGCAGTGTCGCCGGGAACGGTGCACCCTTCTCTCGCCTTGTTGAAAACCAAGCCATGGCCAAACACAGACTTTCAGATGGCACTTTGCACGTGGCTCAAAGGAAGGGCCTCAAGTGGCCTGGCAGCTTTCACCAGGTGCCGCTGGTGCTTTTGCACAAACCAGTCCAAGCAAAGTGCGTCCTCCCCAGCCCGCCTGCCTGCCTGCCAAACGTCAGACTTTTCCCAGCCTGCCCAGGCTCTTATCTCCGAGACCCCGTTGGTCAGAGCCTGTGAGAGCATGGGGAGGGCTGGGGGATCGGGGGCGGCAGCTGGGATTCGGCACTCGGCAGGCAACCAGAAGCCAACCGCGAGGGTGGAGACTGGGACAGATAGGGTCCTGGGCTGCCTGGGAGGAGACGGGCTCTACCGACTCTGGCTTCTCTTCATAACGCACAAGTCTTTCGCCTTTTACTAAAGACTTCCGTGGAGAGGAACACCAACGAGTTCAAGCTATTTTTGGGAGGCTCTGCCGTACGGCCGAGCCCTTTGAGTTTGTGAAAAGTCAATCGGCAGCGAGGGCTGCGCAGTGGAGAAGTTGGGCGGAGGGGCTATAATGCAGCCAGTCTGGCTTTTGTGTCACCGACAGGGAACCGCGTCGAGTGGGGTCCGGCCCCAGAGCTGTGCTCGGAAATCAGACGCTTGGGTCCCATCGCTTCTCGGCCTTTTGGCTAAGATCAAGTGTAGTATCTGTTCTTATCAGTTTAATATCTGATATGTCCTCTACCCGAGGACAACATATTAAACGGATTTTTGCCACCGGGAGCTGAAAAAGGGGCTTGCTCCGTTCACTCCACGCATCGACCCGGCATTGCAGTGTCGCCGGGAACGGTGCACCCTTCTCTCGCCTTGTTGAAAACCAAGCCATGGCCAAACACAGACTTTCAGATGGCACTTTGCACGTGGCTCAAAGGAAGGGCCTCAAGTGGCCTGGCAGCTTTCACCAGGTGCCGCTGGTGCTTTTGCACAAACCAGTCCAAGCAAAGTGCGTCCTCCCCAGCCCGCCTGCCTGCCTGCCAAACGTCAGACTTTTCCCAGCCTGCCCAGGCTCTTATCTCCGAGACCCCGTTGGTCAGAGCCTGTGAGAGCATGGGGAGGGCTGGGGGATCGGGGGCGGCAGCTGGGATTCGGCACTCGGCAGGCAACCAGAAGCCAACCGCGAGGGTGGAGACTGGGACAGATAGGGTCCTGGGCTGCCTGGGAGGAGACGGGCTCTACCGACTCTGGCTTCTCTTCATAACGCACAAGTCTTTCGCCTTTTACTAAAGACTTCCGTGGAGAGGAACACCAACGAGTTCAAGCTATTTTTGGGAGGCTCTGCCGTACGGCCGAGCCCTTTGAGTTTGTGAAAAGTCAATCGGCAGCGAGGGCTGCGCAGTGGAGAAGTTGGGCGGAGGGGCTATAATGCAGCCAGTCTGGCTTTTGTGTCACCGACAGGGAACCGCGTCGAGTGGGGTCCGGCCCCAGAGCTGTGCTCGGAAATCAGACGCTTGGGTCCCATCGCTTCTCGGCCTTTTGGCTAAGATCAAGTGTAGTATCTGTTCTTATCAGTTTAATATCTGATATGTCCTCTACCCGAGGACAACATATTAAACGGATTTTTGCCACCGGGAGCTGAAAAAGGGGCTTGCTCCGTTCACTCCACGCATCGACCCGGCATTGCAGTGTCGCCGGGAACGGTGCACCCTTCTCTCGCCTTGTTGAAAACCAAGCCATGGCCAAACACAGACTTTCAGATGGCACTTTGCACGTGGCTCAAAGGAAGGGCCTCAAGTGGCCTGGCAGCTTTCACCAGGTGCCGCTGGTGCTTTTGCACAAACCAGTCCAAGCAAAGTGCGTCCTCCCCAGCCCGCCTGCCTGCCTGCCAAACGTCAGACTTTTCCCAGCCTGCCCAGGCTCTTATCTCCGAGACCCCGTTGGTCAGAGCCTGTGAGAGCATGGGGAGGGCTGGGGGATCGGGGGCGGCAGCTGGGATTCGGCACTCGGCAGGCAACCAGAAGCCAACCGCGAGGGTGGAGACTGGGACAGATAGGGTCCTGGGCTGCCTGGGAGGAGACGGGCTCTACCGACTCTGGCTTCTCTTCATAACGCACAAGTCTTTCGCCTTTTACTAAAGACTTCCGTGGAGAGGAACACCAACGAGTTCAAGCTATTTTTGGGAGGCTCTGCCGTACGGCCGAGCCCTTTGAGTTTGTGAAAAGTCAATCGGCAGCGAGGGCTGCGCAGTGGAGAAGTTGGGCGGAGGGGCTATAATGCAGCCAGTCTGGCTTTTGTGTCACCGACAGGGAACCGCGTCGAGTGGGGTCCGGCCCCAGAGCTGTGCTCGGAAATCAGACGCTTGGGTCCCATCGCTTCTCGGCCTTTTGGCTAAGATCAAGTGTAGTATCTGTTCTTATCAGTTTAATATCTGATATGTCCTCTACCCGAGGACAACATATTAAACGGATTTTTGCCACCGGGAGCTGAAAAAGGGGCTTGCTCCGTTCACTCCACGCATCGACCCGGCATTGCAGTGTCGCCGGGAACGGTGCACCCTTCTCTCGCCTTGTTGAAAACCAAGCCATGGCCAAACACAGACTTTCAGATGGCACTTTGCACGTGGCTCAAAGGAAGGGCCTCAAGTGGCCTGGCAGCTTTCACCAGGTGCCGCTGGTGCTTTTGCACAAACCAGTCCAAGCAAAGTGCGTCCTCCCCAGCCCGCCTGCCTGCCTGCCAAACGTCAGACTTTTCCCAGCCTGCCCAGGCTCTTATCTCCGAGACCCTGTTGGTCAGAGCCTGTGAGAGCATGGGGAGGGCTGGGGGATCGGGGGCGGCAGCTGGGATTCGGCACTCGGCAGGCAACCAGAAGCCAACCGCGAGGGTGGAGACTGGGACAGATAGGGTCCTGGGCTGCCTGGGAGGAGACGGGCTCTACCGACTCTGGCTTCTCTTCATAACGCACAAGTCTTTCGCCTTTTACTAAAGACTTCCGTGGAGAGGAACACCAACGAGTTCAAGCTATTTTTGGGAGGCTCTGCCGTACGGCCGAGCCCTTTGAGTTTGTGAAAAGTCAATCGGCAGCGAGGGCTGCGCAGTGGAGAAGTTGGGCGGAGGGGCTATAATGCAGCCAGTCTGGCTTTTGTGTCACCGACAGGGAACCGCGTCGAGTGGGGTCCGGCCCCAGAGCTGTGCTCGGAAATCAGACGCTTGGGTCCCATCGCTTCTCGGCCTTTTGGCTAAGATCAAGTGTAGTATCTGTTCTTATCAGTTTAATATCTGATATGTCCTCTACCCGAGGACAACATATTAAACGGATTTTTGCCACCGGGAGCTGAAAAAGGGGCTTGCTCCGTTCACTCCACGCATCGACCCGGCATTGCAGTGTCGCCGGGAACGGTGCACCCTTCTCTCGCCTTGTTGAAAACCAAGCCATGGCCAAACACAGACTTTCAGATGGCACTTTGCACGTGGCTCAAAGGAAGGGCCTCAAGTGGCCTGGCAGCTTTCACCAGGTGCCGCTGGTGCTTTTGCACAAACCAGTCCAAGCAAAGTGCGTCCTCCCCAGCCCGCCTGCCTGCCTGCCAAACGTCAGACTTTTCCCAGCCTGCCCAGGCTCTTATCTCCGAGACCCTGTTGGTCAGAGCCTGTGAGAGCATGGGGAGGGCTGGGGGATCGGGGGCGGCAGCTGGGATTCGGCACTCGGCAGGCAACCAGAAGCCAACCGCGAGGGTGGAGACTGGGACAGATAGGGTCCTGGGCTGCCTGGGAGGAGACGGGCTCTACCGACTCTGGCTTCTCTTCATAACGCACAAGTCTTTCGCCTTTTACTAAAGACTTCCGTGGAGAGGAACACCAACGAGTTCAAGCTATTTTTGGGAGGCTCTGCCGTACGGCCGAGCCCTTTGAGTTTGTGAAAAGTCAATCGGCAGCGAGGGCTGCGCAGTGGAGAAGTTGGGCGGAGGGGCTATAATGCAGCCAGTCTGGCTTTTGTGTCACCGACAGGGAACCGCGTCGAGTGGGGTCCGGCCCCAGAGCTGTGCTCGGAAATCAGACGCTTGGGTCCCATCGCTTCTCGGCCTTTTGGCTAAGATCAAGTGTAGTATCTGTTCTTATCAGTTTAATATCTGATATGTCCTCTACCCGAGGACAACATATTAAACGGATTTTTGCCACCGGGAGCTGAAAAAGGGGCTTGCTCCGTTCACTCCACGCATCGACCCGGCATTGCAGTGTCGCCGGGAACGGTGCACCCTTCTCTCGCCTTGTTGAAAACCAAGCCATGGCCAAACACAGACTTTCAGATGGCACTTTGCACGTGGCTCAAAGGAAGGGCCTCAAGTGGCCTGGCAGCTTTCACCAGGTGCCGCTGGTGCTTTTGCACAAACCAGTCCAAGCAAAGTGCGTCCTCCCCAGCCCGCCTGCCTGCCTGCCAAACGTCAGACTTTTCCCAGCCTGCCCAGGCTCTTATCTCCGAGACCCCGTTGGTCAGAGCCTGTGAGAGCATGGGGAGGGCTGGGGGATCGGGGGCGGCAGCTGGGATTCGGCACTCGGCAGGCAACCAGAAGCCAACCGCGAGGGTGGAGACTGGGACAGATAGGGTCCTGGGCTGCCTGGGAGGAGACGGGCTCTACCGACTCTGGCTTCTCTTCATAACGCACAAGTCTTTCGCCTTTTACTAAAGACTTCCGTGGAGAGGAACACCAACGAGTTCAAGCTATTTTTGGGAGGCTCTGCCGTACGGCCGAGCCCTTTGAGTTTGTGAAAAGTCAATCGGCAGCGAGGGCTGCGCAGTGGAGAAGTTGGGCGGAGGGGCTATAATGCAGCCAGTCTGGCTTTTGTGTCACCGACAGGGAACCGCGTCGAGTGGGGTCCGGCCCCAGAGCTGTGCTCGGAAATCAGACGCTTGGGTCCCATCGCTTCTCGGCCTTTTGGCTAAGATCAAGTGTAGTATCTGTTCTTATCAGTTTAATATCTGATATGTCCTCTACCCGAGGACAACATATTAAACGGATTTTTGCCACCGGGAGCTGAAAAAGGGGCTTGCTCCGTTCACTCCACGCATCGACCCGGCATTGCAGTGTCGCCGGGAACGGTGCACCCTTCTCTCGCCTTGTTGAAAACCAAGCCATGGCCAAACACAGACTTTCAGATGGCACTTTGCACGTGGCTCAAAGGAAGGGCCTCAAGTGGCCTGGCAGCTTTCACCAGGTGCCGCTGGTGCTTTTGCACAAACCAGTCCAAGCAAAGTGCGTCCTCCCCAGCCCGCCTGCCTGCCTGCCAAACGTCAGACTTTTCCCAGCCTGCCCAGGCTCTTATCTCCGAGACCCCGTTGGTCAGAGCCTGTGAGAGCATGGGGAGGGCTGGGGGATCGGGGGCGGCAGCTGGGATTCGGCACTCAGCAGGCAACCAGAAGCCAACCGCGAGGGTGGAGACTGGGACAGATACATAGTGTATTTAGGTGTACTTACAGGTCCTTGTTACACTTGTAATAAGAAATGCTTGTTACAATACCTGGTCAAAGTGGCCTCTCTCTTTGGGGAAGGGGTACATCTGCAAGAAAAATGGGTGAAACCACAACCCATGTTGCCTGGGCAACCTTTTCCATCAATCTTCCTCCTGTCTCTTGAGTCTTGGAACATGTGTGCTGTTACACAACTTAGTCTATGTAACAGTTTTGTTAATACACACTTGTTACTCTTTGATACAGTGGAATGAGCACATTGAAGTGTACCTGCTGGGATACCTCAGTCCTTACACATTAACTGCAATAACCAGTGTCTTTGATAGTGTACCACGTGTGCTGTTACACAACTTAATATATGTAACAGTTGTGTTAGTACACCGTTGTTACTCTTTGATACAGTGTAATAAGAACATTAAAGTGTACCTGGGATACCTCAGTCCATAAACATTAACTGCAATAATCAGTGTCTTTGATAGTGTACCACGTGTGCTGTTACACAACTTAATATATGTAACAGTTGTGTTAGTACATCGTTGCAACTCTTTGATACAGTGTAATAAGCACATTAAAATAAAGTGTACCTGTTGTGCTGTTACACAACTTAGTATATGTAACAGTTCTGTTAGTACACCGTTGTTACTCTTTGATACAGTGTAATAAGAACATTAAAGTGTACCTGAGATACCTCAGTCCTTAACTGCAATAATCAGTGTCTTTGATAGTGTACCACGTGTGCTGTTACACAACTTAGTATATGTAACAGTTGTGTTAGTACACCGTTGTTACTCTTTGATACAGTGTAATAAGCACATTAAAATAAAGTGTACCACGTGCGCTGTCACACGATTTAGATTATGTAACAGTTGTGTTACTACACCGTTGTTACTCTTTGATACAGTGTAATAAGAACATTAAAGTGTACCTGCTGGGATACCTCAGTTCTTAACCATTAACTGCAATAACCAGTGTCTTCGATAGTGTACCACGTGTGCTGTTACACAACTTAGTATATGTAACAGTTGTGTTAGTACACCGTTGTTACTCTTTGATACAGTGGAATAAGCACATTAAAATAAAGTGTACCCGCTACATACTTACATGTAACATCATGCAGAAACTTGGTACTCAAGTATTTTTACATAAACCAATAACTAGAATAGCGTTTTTTCAGAAAATGAGACAATGCTGGATAACTCAATTCATATGGAACTGAAAACATCATCAGCAATCTGTATGCATAAAACCACACACTCAAAAAAATGCATTTCAGTGTTCCTTTATCGTCCTTTATTTTTATTATCCCCAAAAAACCACAAGGCTTGATCTTTTCCTGTCCTTTAATGGAGTCCTCTATTTCTCCTCCATAAAACTGAAATGATCACAGAAACACAATTTACTTACAGTACTTACAGTAGCATTGCATGAATAGGTACACTTCAATTAGCATCCAGATTAACAAAATGAAAAGAGTTAGCATAGACTGAAAGCTAGCAAGGTATATTTACCGAAAACATAACTAATCATGTCTTAATTACAAAAATACACAATCATGTAACACTATTGACATATTCTACTCACAGATAGACATTCCCCAAGGCAAAAGCATCCAACAATATTATTTAGCAGTCTGTTTAGCCGTCTGTGCTCACTTTTACACCCGAGCATGAGAAGTGAGCATGCAACAGAAAAAAACACAACATAGCTGGACTTGACGAGCCGAGCGCTCACTTCGACGCGGTTTCTCTGAACCAAAGAGAAGACCACTCACTCGGACGTGGTTTCTTTGAACAAAAGCACACACTTTTTTAACCCTCAAAGACAGTACAAAGACACTGGTTATTGCAGTTAATTTGTAAGAGTTGAGGTATCCCGACCCAGGTACACTTTATTTTAATGTGCTCATTCCACTGTATCAAAGAGTAACAACGGTGTACTAACACAACTGTTACATATACTAAGTTGTGTAACAGCACACGTGGTACACTATCGAAGACACTGGTTATTGCAGTTAATGGTTAAGAACTGAGGTATCCCAGCAGGTACACTTTAATGTTCTTATTACACTGTATCAAAGAGTAACAACGGTGTATTAACACAACTGTTACATAGACTAAGTTGTGAAACAGCATAAATGTTCCAAGACTCAAGAGGCAGGAGGAAGATTGATGGAAAAGGTTGCCCAGGCAACATGGGTTGTGGTTTCACCCATTTTTCTTGCAGATGTACCCCTTCCCCAAAGAGAGAGGCCACTTTGACCAGGTATTGTAACAAGCATTTCTTATTACAAGTGTAACAAGGACCTGTAAGTACACCAAAATACACTATGTAATTACAATGTAAGTACATGCTATTACATGCAGTTACATAGGTAATTACACTGTAATTAATTAGGTAACTACACAGGAACAAGGACCCCTTAAAATAAAGTGTTACCTCAGTTTAATATCTGATATGTCCTCTACCCGAGGACAACATATTAAACGGATTTTTGCCACCGGGAGCTGAAAAAGGGGCTTGCTCCGTTCACTCCACGCATCGACCCGGCATTGCAGTGTCGCCGGGAACGGTGCACCCTTCTCTCGCCTTGTTGAAAACCAAGCCATGGCCAAACACAGACTTTCAGATGGCACTTTGCACGTGGCTCAAAGGAAGGGCCTCAAGTGGCCTGGCAGCTTTCACCAGGTGCCGCTGGTGCTTTTGCACAAACCAGTCCAAGCAAAGTGCGTCCTCCCCAGCCCGCCTGCCTGCCTGCCAAACGTCAGACTTTTCCCAGCCTGCCCAGGCTCTTATCTCCGAGACCCCGTTGGTCAGAGCCTGTGAGAGCATGGGGAGGGCTGGGGGATCGGGGGCGGCAGCTGGGATTCGGGATTCGGCACTCGGCAGGCAACCAGAAGCCAACCGCGAGGGTGGAGACTGGGACAGATAGGGTCCTGGGCTGCCTGGGAGGAGACGGGCTCTACCGACTCTGGCTTCTCTTCATAACGCACAAGTCTTTCGCCTTTTACTAAAGACTTCCGTGGAGAGGAACACCAACGAGTTCAAGCTATTTTTGGGAGGCTCTGCCGTACGGCCGAGCCCTTTGAGTTTGTGAAAAGTCAATCGGCAGCGAGGGCTGCGCAGTGGAGAAGTTGGGCGGAGGGGCTATAATGCAGCCAGTCTGGCTTTTGTGTCACCGACAGGGAACCGCGTCGAGTGGGGTCCGGCCCCAGAGCTGTGCTCGGAAATCAGACGCTTGGGTCCCATCGCTTCTCGGCCTTTTGGCTAAGATCAAGTGTAGTATCTGTTCTTATCAGTTTAATATCTGATATGTCCTCTACCCGAGGACAACATATTAAACGGATTTTTGCCACCGGGAGCTGAAAAAGGGGCTTGCTCCGTTCACTCCACGCATCGACCCGGCATTGCAGTGTCGCCGGGAACGGTGCACCCTTCTCTCGCCTTGTTGAAAACCAAGCCATGGCCAAACACAGACTTTCAGATGGCACTTTGCACGTGGCTCAAAGGAAGGGCCTCAAGTGGCCTGGCAGCTTTCACCAGGTGCCGCTGGTGCTTTTGCACAAACCAGTCCAAGCAAAGTGCGTCCTCCCCAGCCCGCCTGCCTGCCTGCCAAACGTCAGACTTTTCCCAGCCTGCCCAGGCTCTTATCTCCGAGACCCCGTTGGTCAGAGCCTGTGAGAGCATGGGGAGGGCTGGGGGATCGGGGGCGGCAGCTGGGATTCGGGATTCGGCACTCGGCAGGCAACCAGAAGCCAACCGCGAGGGTGGAGACTGGGACAGATAGGGTCCTGGGCTGCCTGGGAGGAGACGGGCTCTACCGACTCTGGCTTCTCTTCATAACGCACAAGTCTTTCGCCTTTTACTAAAGACTTCCGTGGAGAGGAACACCAACGAGTTCAAGCTATTTTTGGGAGGCTCTGCCGTACGGCCGAGCCCTTTGAGTTTGTGAAAAGTCAATCGGCAGCGAGGGCTGCGCAGTGGAGAAGTTGGGCGGAGGGGCTATAATGCAGCCAGTCTGGCTTTTGTGTCACCGACAGGGAACCGCGTCGAGTGGGGTCCGGCCCCAGAGCTGTGCTCGGAAATCAGACGCTTGGGTCCCATCGCTTCTCGGCCTTTTGGCTAAGATCAAGTGTAGTATCTGTTCTTATCAGTTTAATATCTGATATGTCCTCTACCCGAGGACAACATATTAAACGGATTTTTGCCACCGGGAGCTGAAAAAGGGGCTTGCTCCGTTCACTCCACGCATCGACCCGGCATTGCAGTGTCGCCGGGAACGGTGCACCCTTCTCTCGCCTTGTTGAAAACCAAGCCATGGCCAAACACAGACTTTCAGATGGCACTTTGCACGTGGCTCAAAGGAAGGGCCTCAAGTGGCCTGGCAGCTTTCACCAGGTGCCGCTGGTGCTTTTGCACAAACCAGTCCAAGCAAAGTGCGTCCTCCCCAGCCCGCCTGCCTGCCTGCCAAACGTCAGACTTTTCCCAGCCTGCCCAGGCTCTTATCTCCGAGACCCCGTTGGTCAGAGCCTGTGAGAGCATGGGGAGGGCTGGGGGATCGGGGGCGGCAGCTGGGATTCGGCACTCGGCAGGCAACCAGAAGCCAACCGCGAGGGTGGAGACTGGGACAGATAGGGTCCTGGGCTGCCTGGGAGGAGACGGGCTCTACCGACTCTGGCTTCTCTTCATAACGCACAAGTCTTTCGCCTTTTACTAAAGACTTCCGTGGAGAGGAACACCAACGAGTTCAAGCTATTTTTGGGAGGCTCTGCCGTACGGCCGAGCCCTTTGAGTTTGTGAAAAGTCAATCGGCAGCGAGGGCTGCGCAGTGGAGAAGTTGGGCGGAGGGGCTATAATGCAGCCAGTCTGGCTTTTGTGTCACCGACAGGGAACCGCGTCGAGTGGGGTCCGGCCCCAGAGCTGTGCTCGGAAATCAGACGCTTGGGTCCCATCGCTTCTCGGCCTTTTGGCTAAGATCAAGTGTAGTATCTGTTCTTATCAGTTTAATATCTGATATGTCCTCTACCCGAGGACAACATATTAAACGGATTTTTGCCACCGGGAGCTGAAAAAGGGGCTTGCTCCGTTCACTCCACGCATCGACCCGGCATTGCAGTGTCGCCGGGAACGGTGCACCCTTCTCTCGCCTTGTTGAAAACCAAGCCATGGCCAAACACAGACTTTCAGATGGCACTTTGCACGTGGCTCAAAGGAAGGGCCTCAAGTGGCCTGGCAGCTTTCACCAGGTGCCGCTGGTGCTTTTGCACAAACCAGTCCAAGCAAAGTGCGTCCTCCCCAGCCCGCCTGCCTGCCTGCCAAACGTCAGACTTTTCCCAGCCTGCCCAGGCTCTTATCTCCGAGACCCCGTTGGTCAGAGCCTGTGAGAGCATGGGGAGGGCTGGGGGATCGGGGGCGGCAGCTGGGATTCGGGATTCGGCACTCGGCAGGCAACCAGAAGCCAACCGCGAGGGTGGAGACTGGGACAGATAGGGTCCTGGGCTGCCTGGGAGGAGACGGGCTCTACCGACTCTGGCTTCTCTTCATAACGCACAAGTCTTTCGCCTTTTACTAAAGACTTCCGTGGAGAGGAACACCAACGAGTTCAAGCTATTTTTGGGAGGCTCTGCCGTACGGCCGAGCCCTTTGAGTTTGTGAAAAGTCAATCGGCAGCGAGGGCTGCGCAGTGGAGAAGTTGGGCGGAGGGGCTATAATGCAGCCAGTCTGGCTTTTGTGTCACCGACAGGGAACCGCGTCGAGTGGGGTCCGGCCCCAGAGCTGTGCTCGGAAATCAGACGCTTGGGTCCCATCGCTTCTCGGCCTTTTGGCTAAGATCAAGTGTAGTATCTGTTCTTATCAGTTTAATATCTGATATGTCCTCTACCCGAGGACAACATATTAAACGGATTTTTGCCACCGGGAGCTGAAAAAGGGGCTTGCTCCGTTCACTCCACGCATCGACCCGGCATTGCAGTGTCGCCGGGAACGGTGCACCCTTCTCTCGCCTTGTTGAAAACCAAGCCATGGCCAAACACAGACTTTCAGATGGCACTTTGCACGTGGCTCAAAGGAAGGGCCTCAAGTGGCCTGGCAGCTTTCACCAGGTGCCGCTGGTGCTTTTGCACAAACCAGTCCAAGCAAAGTGCGTCCTCCCCAGCCCGCCTGCCTGCCTGCCAAACGTCAGACTTTTCCCAGCCTGCCCAGGCTCTTATCTCCGAGACCCCGTTGGTCAGAGCCTGTGAGAGCATGGGGAGGGCTGGGGGATCGGGGGCGGCAGCTGGGATTCGGGATTCGGCACTCGGCAGGCAACCAGAAGCCAACCGCGAGGGTGGAGACTGGGACAGATAGGGTCCTGGGCTGCCTGGGAGGAGACGGGCTCTACCGACTCTGGCTTCTCTTCATAACGCACAAGTCTTTCGCCTTTTACTAAAGACTTCCGTGGAGAGGAACACCAACGAGTTCAAGCTATTTTTGGGAGGCTCTGCCGTACGGCCGAGCCCTTTGAGTTTGTGAAAAGTCAATCGGCAGCGAGGGCTGCGCAGTGGAGAAGTTGGGCGGAGGGGCTATAATGCAGCCAGTCTGGCTTTTGTGTCACCGACAGGGAACCGCGTCGAGTGGGGTCCGGCCCCAGAGCTGTGCTCGGAAATCAGACGCTTGGGTCCCATCGCTTCTCGGCCTTTTGGCTAAGATCAAGTGTAGTATCTGTTCTTATCAGTTTAATATCTGATATGTCCTCTACCCGAGGACAACATATTAAACGGATTTTTGCCACCGGGAGCTGAAAAAGGGGCTTGCTCCGTTCACTCCACGCATCGACCCGGCATTGCAGTGTCGCCGGGAACGGTGCACCCTTCTCTCGCCTTGTTGAAAACCAAGCCATGGCCAAACACAGACTTTCAGATGGCACTTTGCACGTGGCTCAAAGGAAGGGCCTCAAGTGGCCTGGCAGCTTTCACCAGGTGCCGCTGGTGCTTTTGCACAAACCAGTCCAAGCAAAGTGCGTCCTCCCCAGCCCGCCTGCCTGCCTGCCAAACGTCAGACTTTTCCCAGCCTGCCCAGGCTCTTATCTCCGAGACCCCGTTGGTCAGAGCCTGTGAGAGCATGGGGAGGGCTGGGGGATCGGGGGCGGCAGCTGGGATTCGGGATTCGGCACTCGGCAGGCAACCAGAAGCCAACCGCGAGGGTGGAGACTGGGACAGATAGGGTCCTGGGCTGCCTGGGAGGAGACGGGCTCTACCGACTCTGGCTTCTCTTCATAACGCACAAGTCTTTCGCCTTTTACTAAAGACTTCCGTGGAGAGGAACACCAACGAGTTCAAGCTATTTTTGGGAGGCTCTGCCGTACGGCCGAGCCCTTTGAGTTTGTGAAAAGTCAATCGGCAGCGAGGGCTGCGCAGTGGAGAAGTTGGGCGGAGGGGCTATAATGCAGCCAGTCTGGCTTTTGTGTCACCGACAGGGAACCGCGTCGAGTGGGGTCCGGCCCCAGAGCTGTGCTCGGAAATCAGACGCTTGGGTCCCATCGCTTCTCGGCCTTTTGGCTAAGATCAAGTGTAGTATCTGTTCTTATCAGTTTAATATCTGATATGTCCTCTACCCGAGGACAACATATTAAACGGATTTTTGCCACCGGGAGCTGAAAAAGGGGCTTGCTCCGTTCACTCCACGCATCGACCCGGCATTGCAGTGTCGCCGGGAACGGTGCACCCTTCTCTCGCCTTGTTGAAAACCAAGCCATGGCCAAACACAGACTTTCAGATGGCACTTTGCACGTGGCTCAAAGGAAGGGCCTCAAGTGGCCTGGCAGCTTTCACCAGGTGCCGCTGGTGCTTTTGCACAAACCAGTCCAAGCAAAGTGCGTCCTCCCCAGCCCGCCTGCCTGCCTGCCAAACGTCAGACTTTTCCCAGCCTGCCCAGGCTCTTATCTCCGAGACCCCGTTGGTCAGAGCCTGTGAGAGCATGGGGAGGGCTGGGGGATCGGGGGCGGCAGCTGGGATTCGGGATTCGGCACTCGGCAGGCAACCAGAAGCCAACCGCGAGGGTGGAGACTGGGACAGATAGGGTCCTGGGCTGCCTGGGAGGAGACGGGCTCTACCGACTCTGGCTTCTCTTCATAACGCACAAGTCTTTCGCCTTTTACTAAAGACTTCCGTGGAGAGGAACACCAACGAGTTCAAGCTATTTTTGGGAGGCTCTGCCGTACGGCCGAGCCCTTTGAGTTTGTGAAAAGTCAATCGGCAGCGAGGGCTGCGCAGTGGAGAAGTTGGGCGGAGGGGCTATAATGCAGCCAGTCTGGCTTTTGTGTCACCGACAGGGAACCGCGTCGAGTGGGGTCCGGCCCCAGAGCTGTGCTCGGAAATCAGACGCTTGGGTCCCATCGCTTCTCGGCCTTTTGGCTAAGATCAAGTGTAGTATCTGTTCTTATCAGTTTAATATCTGATATGTCCTCTACCCGAGGACAACATATTAAACGGATTTTTGCCACCGGGAGCTGAAAAAGGGGCTTGCTCCGTTCACTCCACGCATCGACCCGGCATTGCAGTGTCGCCGGGAACGGTGCACCCTTCTCTCGCCTTGTTGAAAACCAAGCCATGGCCAAACACAGACTTTCAGATGGCACTTTGCACGTGGCTCAAAGGAAGGGCCTCAAGTGGCCTGGCAGCTTTCACCAGGTGCCGCTGGTGCTTTTGCACAAACCAGTCCAAGCAAAGTGCGTCCTCCCCAGCCCGCCTGCCTGCCTGCCAAACGTCAGACTTTTCCCAGCCTGCCCAGGCTCTTATCTCCGAGACCCCGTTGGTCAGAGCCTGTGAGAGCATGGGGAGGGCTGGGGGATCGGGGGCGGCAGCTGGGATTCGGGATTCGGCACTCGGCAGGCAACCAGAAGCCAACCGCGAGGGTGGAGACTGGGACAGATAGGGTCCTGGGCTGCCTGGGAGGAGACGGGCTCTACCGACTCTGGCTTCTCTTCATAACGCACAAGTCTTTCGCCTTTTACTAAAGACTTCCGTGGAGAGGAACACCAACGAGTTCAAGCTATTTTTGGGAGGCTCTGCCGTACGGCCGAGCCCTTTGAGTTTGTGAAAAGTCAATCGGCAGCGAGGGCTGCGCAGTGGAGAAGTTGGGCGGAGGGGCTATAATGCAGCCAGTCTGGCTTTTGTGTCACCGACAGGGAACCGCGTCGAGTGGGGTCCGGCCCCAGAGCTGTGCTCGGAAATCAGACGCTTGGGTCCCATCGCTTCTCGGCCTTTTGGCTAAGATCAAGTGTAGTATCTGTTCTTATCAGTTTAATATCTGATATGTCCTCTACCCGAGGACAACATATTAAACGGATTTTTGCCACCGGGAGCTGAAAAAGGGGCTTGCTCCGTTCACTCCACGCATCGACCCGGCATTGCAGTGTCGCCGGGAACGGTGCACCCTTCTCTCGCCTTGTTGAAAACCAAGCCATGGCCAAACACAGACTTTCAGATGGCACTTTGCACGTGGCTCAAAGGAAGGGCCTCAAGTGGCCTGGCAGCTTTCACCAGGTGCCGCTGGTGCTTTTGCACAAACCAGTCCAAGCAAAGTGCGTCCTCCCCAGCCCGCCTGCCTGCCTGCCAAACGTCAGACTTTTCCCAGCCTGCCCAGGCTCTTATCTCCGAGACCCCGTTGGTCAGAGCCTGTGAGAGCATGGGGAGGGCTGGGGGATCGGGGGCGGCAGCTGGGATTCGGGATTCGGCACTCGGCAGGCAACCAGAAGCCAACCGCGAGGGTGGAGACTGGGACAGATAGGGTCCTGGGCTGCCTGGGAGGAGACGGGCTCTACCGACTCTGGCTTCTCTTCATAACGCACAAGTCTTTCGCCTTTTACTAAAGACTTCCGTGGAGAGGAACACCAACGAGTTCAAGCTATTTTTGGGAGGCTCTGCCGTACGGCCGAGCCCTTTGAGTTTGTGAAAAGTCAATCGGCAGCGAGGGCTGCGCAGTGGAGAAGTTGGGCGGAGGGGCTATAATGCAGCCAGTCTGGCTTTTGTGTCACCGACAGGGAACCGCGTCGAGTGGGGTCCGGCCCCAGAGCTGTGCTCGGAAATCAGACGCTTGGGTCCCATCGCTTCTCGGCCTTTTGGCTAAGATCAAGTGTAGTATCTGTTCTTATCAGTTTAATATCTGATATGTCCTCTACCCGAGGACAACATATTAAACGGATTTTTGCCACCGGGAGCTGAAAAAGGGGCTTGCTCCGTTCACTCCACGCATCGACCCGGCATTGCAGTGTCGCCGGGAACGGTGCACCCTTCTCTCGCCTTGTTGAAAACCAAGCCATGGCCAAACACAGACTTTCAGATGGCACTTTGCACGTGGCTCAAAGGAAGGGCCTCAAGTGGCCTGGCAGCTTTCACCAGGTGCCGCTGGTGCTTTTGCACAAACCAGTCCAAGCAAAGTGCGTCCTCCCCAGCCCGCCTGCCTGCCTGCCAAACGTCAGACTTTTCCCAGCCTGCCCAGGCTCTTATCTCCGAGACCCCGTTGGTCAGAGCCTGTGAGAGCATGGGGAGGGCTGGGGGATCGGGGGCGGCAGCTGGGATTCGGGATTCGGCACTCGGCAGGCAACCAGAAGCCAACCGCGAGGGTGGAGACTGGGACAGATAGGGTCCTGGGCTGCCTGGGAGGAGACGGGCTCTACCGACTCTGGCTTCTCTTCATAACGCACAAGTCTTTCGCCTTTTACTAAAGACTTCCGTGGAGAGGAACACCAACGAGTTCAAGCTATTTTTGGGAGGCTCTGCCGTACGGCCGAGCCCTTTGAGTTTGTGAAAAGTCAATCGGCAGCGAGGGCTGCGCAGTGGAGAAGTTGGGCGGAGGGGCTATAATGCAGCCAGTCTGGCTTTTGTGTCACCGACAGGGAACCGCGTCGAGTGGGGTCCGGCCCCAGAGCTGTGCTCGGAAATCAGACGCTTGGGTCCCATCGCTTCTCGGCCTTTTGGCTAAGATCAAGTGTAGTATCTGTTCTTATCAGTTTAATATCTGATATGTCCTCTACCCGAGGACAACATATTAAACGGATTTTTGCCACCGGGAGCTGAAAAAGGGGCTTGCTCCGTTCACTCCACGCATCGACCCGGCATTGCAGTGTCGCCGGGAACGGTGCACCCTTCTCTCGCCTTGTTGAAAACCAAGCCATGGCCAAACACAGACTTTCAGATGGCACTTTGCACGTGGCTCAAAGGAAGGGCCTCAAGTGGCCTGGCAGCTTTCACCAGGTGCCGCTGGTGCTTTTGCACAAACCAGTCCAAGCAAAGTGCGTCCTCCCCAGCCCGCCTGCCTGCCTGCCAAACGTCAGACTTTTCCCAGCCTGCCCAGGCTCTTATCTCCGAGACCCCGTTGGTCAGAGCCTGTGAGAGCATGGGGAGGGCTGGGGGATCGGGGGCGGCAGCTGGGATTCGGGATTCGGCACTCGGCAGGCAACCAGAAGCCAACCGCGAGGGTGGAGACTGGGACAGATAGGGTCCTGGGCTGCCTGGGAGGAGACGGGCTCTACCGACTCTGGCTTCTCTTCATAACGCACAAGTCTTTCGCCTTTTACTAAAGACTTCCGTGGAGAGGAACACCAACGAGTTCAAGCTATTTTTGGGAGGCTCTGCCGTACGGCCGAGCCCTTTGAGTTTGTGAAAAGTCAATCGGCAGCGAGGGCTGCGCAGTGGAGAAGTTGGGCGGAGGGGCTATAATGCAGCCAGTCTGGCTTTTGTGTCACCGACAGGGAACCGCGTCGAGTGGGGTCCGGCCCCAGAGCTGTGCTCGGAAATCAGACGCTTGGGTCCCATCGCTTCTCGGCCTTTTGGCTAAGATCAAGTGTAGTATCTGTTCTTATCAGTTTAATATCTGATATGTCCTCTACCCGAGGACAACATATTAAACGGATTTTTGCCACCGGGAGCTGAAAAAGGGGCTTGCTCCGTTCACTCCACGCATCGACCCGGCATTGCAGTGTCGCCGGGAACGGTGCACCCTTCTCTCGCCTTGTTGAAAACCAAGCCATGGCCAAACACAGACTTTCAGATGGCACTTTGCACGTGGCTCAAAGGAAGGGCCTCAAGTGGCCTGGCAGCTTTCACCAGGTGCCGCTGGTGCTTTTGCACAAACCAGTCCAAGCAAAGTGCGTCCTCCCCAGCCCGCCTGCCTGCCTGCCAAACGTCAGACTTTTCCCAGCCTGCCCAGGCTCTTATCTCCGAGACCCCGTTGGTCAGAGCCTGTGAGAGCATGGGGAGGGCTGGGGGATCGGGGGCGGCAGCTGGGATTCGGATTCGGCACTCGGCAGGCAACCAGAAGCCAACCGCGAGGGTGGAGACTGGGACAGATAGGGTCCTGGGCTGCCTGGGAGGAGACGGGCTCTACCGACTCTGGCTTCTCTTCATAACGCACAAGTCTTTCGCCTTTTACTAAAGACTTCCGTGGAGAGGAACACCAACGAGTTCAAGCTATTTTTGGGAGGCTCTGCCGTACGGCCGAGCCCTTTGAGTTTGTGAAAAGTCAATCGGCAGCGAGGGCTGCGCAGTGGAGAAGTTGGGCGGAGGGGCTATAATGCAGCCAGTCTGGCTTTTGTGTCACCGACAGGGAACCGCGTCGAGTGGGGTCCGGCCCCAGAGCTGTGCTCGGAAATCAGACGCTTGGGTCCCATCGCTTCTCGGCCTTTTGGCTAAGATCAAGTGTAGTATCTGTTCTTATCAGTTTAATATCTGATATGTCCTCTACCCGAGGACAACATATTAAACGGATTTTTGCCACCGGGAGCTGAAAAAGGGGCTTGCTCCGTTCACTCCACGCATCGACCCGGCATTGCAGTGTCGCCGGGAACGGTGCACCCTTCTCTCGCCTTGTTGAAAACCAAGCCATGGCCAAACACAGACTTTCAGATGGCACTTTGCACGTGGCTCAAAGGAAGGGCCTCAAGTGGCCTGGCAGCTTTCACCAGGTGCCGCTGGTGCTTTTGCACAAACCAGTCCAAGCAAAGTGCGTCCTCCCCAGCCCGCCTGCCTGCCTGCCAAACGTCAGACTTTTCCCAGCCTGCCCAGGCTCTTATCTCCGAGACCCCGTTGGTCAGAGCCTGTGAGAGCATGGGGAGGGCTGGGGGATCGGGGGCGGCAGCTGGGATTCGGGATTCGGCACTCGGCAGGCAACCAGAAGCCAACCGCGAGGGTGGAGACTGGGACAGATAGGGTCCTGGGCTGCCTGGGAGGAGACGGGCTCTACCGACTCTGGCTTCTCTTCATAACGCACAAGTCTTTCGCCTTTTACTAAAGACTTCCGTGGAGAGGAACACCAACGAGTTCAAGCTATTTTTGGGAGGCTCTGCCGTACGGCCGAGCCCTTTGAGTTTGTGAAAAGTCAATCGGCAGCGAGGGCTGCGCAGTGGAGAAGTTGGGCGGAGGGGCTATAATGCAGCCAGTCTGGCTTTTGTGTCACCGACAGGGAACCGCGTCGAGTGGGGTCCGGCCCCAGAGCTGTGCTCGGAAATCAGACGCTTGGGTCCCATCGCTTCTCGGCCTTTTGGCTAAGATCAAGTGTAGTATCTGTTCTTATCAGTTTAATATCTGATATGTCCTCTACCCGAGGACAACATATTAAACGGATTTTTGCCACCGGGAGCTGAAAAAGGGGCTTGCTCCGTTCACTCCACGCATCGACCCGGCATTGCAGTGTCGCCGGGAACGGTGCACCCTTCTCTCGCCTTGTTGAAAACCAAGCCATGGCCAAACACAGACTTTCAGATGGCACTTTGCACGTGGCTCAAAGGAAGGGCCTCAAGTGGCCTGGCAGCTTTCACCAGGTGCCGCTGGTGCTTTTGCACAAACCAGTCCAAGCAAAGTGCGTCCTCCCCAGCCCGCCTGCCTGCCTGCCAAACGTCAGACTTTTCCCAGCCTGCCCAGGCTCTTATCTCCGAGACCCCGTTGGTCAGAGCCTGTGAGAGCATGGGGAGGGCTGGGGGATCGGGGGCGGCAGCTGGGATTCGGGATTCGGCACTCGGCAGGCAACCAGAAGCCAACCGCGAGGGTGGAGACTGGGACAGATAGGGTCCTGGGCTGCCTGGGAGGAGACGGGCTCTACCGACTCTGGCTTCTCTTCATAACGCACAAGTCTTTCGCCTTTTACTAAAGACTTCCGTGGAGAGGAACACCAACGAGTTCAAGCTATTTTTGGGAGGCTCTGCCGTACGGCCGAGCCCTTTGAGTTTGTGAAAAGTCAATCGGCAGCGAGGGCTGCGCAGTGGAGAAGTTGGGCGGAGGGGCTATAATGCAGCCAGTCTGGCTTTTGTGTCACCGACAGGGAACCGCGTCGAGTGGGGTCCGGCCCCAGAGCTGTGCTCGGAAATCAGACGCTTGGGTCCCATCGCTTCTCGGCCTTTTGGCTAAGATCAAGTGTAGTATCTGTTCTTATCAGTTTAATATCTGATATGTCCTCTACCCGAGGACAACATATTAAACGGATTTTTGCCACCGGGAGCTGAAAAAGGGGCTTGCTCCGTTCACTCCACGCATCGACCCGGCATTGCAGTGTCGCCGGGAACGGTGCACCCTTCTCTCGCCTTGTTGAAAACCAAGCCATGGCCAAACACAGACTTTCAGATGGCACTTTGCACGTGGCTCAAAGGAAGGGCCTCAAGTGGCCTGGCAGCTTTCACCAGGTGCCGCTGGTGCTTTTGCACAAACCAGTCCAAGCAAAGTGCGTCCTCCCCAGCCCGCCTGCCTGCCTGCCAAACGTCAGACTTTTCCCAGCCTGCCCAGGCTCTTATCTCCGAGACCCCGTTGGTCAGAGCCTGTGAGAGCATGGGGAGGGCTGGGGGATCGGGGGCGGCAGCTGGGATTCGGGATTCGGCACTCGGCAGGCAACCAGAAGCCAACCGCGAGGGTGGAGACTGGGACAGATAGGGTCCTGGGCTGCCTGGGAGGAGACGGGCTCTACCGACTCTGGCTTCTCTTCATAACGCACAAGTCTTTCGCCTTTTACTAAAGACTTCCGTGGAGAGGAACACCAACGAGTTCAAGCTATTTTTGGGAGGCTCTGCCGTACGGCCGAGCCCTTTGAGTTTGTGAAAAGTCAATCGGCAGCGAGGGCTGCGCAGTGGAGAAGTTGGGCGGAGGGGCTATAATGCAGCCAGTCTGGCTTTTGTGTCACCGACAGGGAACCGCGTCGAGTGGGGTCCGGCCCCAGAGCTGTGCTCGGAAATCAGACGCTTGGGTCCCATCGCTTCTCGGCCTTTTGGCTAAGATCAAGTGTAGTATCTGTTCTTATCAGTTTAATATCTGATATGTCCTCTACCCGAGGACAACATATTAAACGGATTTTTGCCACCGGGAGCTGAAAAAGGGGCTTGCTCCGTTCACTCCACGCATCGACCCGGCATTGCAGTGTCGCCGGGAACGGTGCACCCTTCTCTCGCCTTGTTGAAAACCAAGCCATGGCCAAACACAGACTTTCAGATGGCACTTTGCACGTGGCTCAAAGGAAGGGCCTCAAGTGGCCTGGCAGCTTTCACCAGGTGCCGCTGGTGCTTTTGCACAAACCAGTCCAAGCAAAGTGCGTCCTCCCCAGCCCGCCTGCCTGCCTGCCAAACGTCAGACTTTTCCCAGCCTGCCCAGGCTCTTATCTCCGAGACCCCGTTGGTCAGAGCCTGTGAGAGCATGGGGAGGGCTGGGGGATCGGGGGCGGCAGCTGGGATTCGGGATTCGGCACTCGGCAGGCAACCAGAAGCCAACCGCGAGGGTGGAGACTGGGACAGATAGGGTCCTGGGCTGCCTGGGAGGAGACGGGCTCTACCGACTCTGGCTTCTCTTCATAACGCACAAGTCTTTCGCCTTTTACTAAAGACTTCCGTGGAGAGGAACACCAACGAGTTCAAGCTATTTTTGGGAGGCTCTGCCGTACGGCCGAGCCCTTTGAGTTTGTGAAAAGTCAATCGGCAGCGAGGGCTGCGCAGTGGAGAAGTTGGGCGGAGGGGCTATAATGCAGCCAGTCTGGCTTTTGTGTCACCGACAGGGAACCGCGTCGAGTGGGGTCCGGCCCCAGAGCTGTGCTCGGAAATCAGACGCTTGGGTCCCATCGCTTCTCGGCCTTTTGGCTAAGATCAAGTGTAGTATCTGTTCTTATCAGTTTAATATCTGATATGTCCTCTACCCGAGGACAACATATTAAACGGATTTTTGCCACCGGGAGCTGAAAAAGGGGCTTGCTCCGTTCACTCCACGCATCGACCCGGCATTGCAGTGTCGCCGGGAACGGTGCACCCTTCTCTCGCCTTGTTGAAAACCAAGCCATGGCCAAACACAGACTTTCAGATGGCACTTTGCACGTGGCTCAAAGGAAGGGCCTCAAGTGGCCTGGCAGCTTTCACCAGGTGCCGCTGGTGCTTTTGCACAAACCAGTCCAAGCAAAGTGCGTCCTCCCCAGCCCGCCTGCCTGCCTGCCAAACGTCAGACTTTTCCCAGCCTGCCCAGGCTCTTATCTCCGAGACCCCGTTGGTCAGAGCCTGTGAGAGCATGGGGAGGGCTGGGGGATCGGGGGCGGCAGCTGGGATTCGGGATTCGGCACTCGGCAGGCAACCAGAAGCCAACCGCGAGGGTGGAGACTGGGACAGATAGGGTCCTGGGCTGCCTGGGAGGAGACGGGCTCTACCGACTCTGGCTTCTCTTCATAACGCACAAGTCTTTCGCCTTTTACTAAAGACTTCCGTGGAGAGGAACACCAACGAGTTCAAGCTATTTTTGGGAGGCTCTGCCGTACGGCCGAGCCCTTTGAGTTTGTGAAAAGTCAATCGGCAGCGAGGGCTGCGCAGTGGAGAAGTTGGGCGGAGGGGCTATAATGCAGCCAGTCTGGCTTTTGTGTCACCGACAGGGAACCGCGTCGAGTGGGGTCCGGCCCCAGAGCTGTGCTCGGAAATCAGACGCTTGGGTCCCATCGCTTCTCGGCCTTTTGGCTAAGATCAAGTGTAGTATCTGTTCTTATCAGTTTAATATCTGATATGTCCTCTACCCGAGGACAACATATTAAACGGATTTTTGCCACCGGGAGCTGAAAAAGGGGCTTGCTCCGTTCACTCCACGCATCGACCCGGCATTGCAGTGTCGCCGGGAACGGTGCACCCTTCTCTCGCCTTGTTGAAAACCAAGCCATGGCCAAACACAGACTTTCAGATGGCACTTTGCACGTGGCTCAAAGGAAGGGCCTCAAGTGGCCTGGCAGCTTTCACCAGGTGCCGCTGGTGCTTTTGCACAAACCAGTCCAAGCAAAGTGCGTCCTCCCCAGCCCGCCTGCCTGCCTGCCAAACGTCAGACTTTTCCCAGCCTGCCCAGGCTCTTATCTCCGAGACCCCGTTGGTCAGAGCCTGTGAGAGCATGGGGAGGGCTGGGGGATCGGGGGCGGCAGCTGGGATTCGGGATTCGGCACTCGGCAGGCAACCAGAAGCCAACCGCGAGGGTGGAGACTGGGACAGATAGGGTCCTGGGCTGCCTGGGAGGAGACGGGCTCTACCGACTCTGGCTTCTCTTCATAACGCACAAGTCTTTCGCCTTTTACTAAAGACTTCCGTGGAGAGGAACACCAACGAGTTCAAGCTATTTTTGGGAGGCTCTGCCGTACGGCCGAGCCCTTTGAGTTTGTGAAAAGTCAATCGGCAGCGAGGGCTGCGCAGTGGAGAAGTTGGGCGGAGGGGCTATAATGCAGCCAGTCTGGCTTTTGTGTCACCGACAGGGAACCGCGTCGAGTGGGGTCCGGCCCCAGAGCTGTGCTCGGAAATCAGACGCTTGGGTCCCATCGCTTCTCGGCCTTTTGGCTAAGATCAAGTGTAGTATCTGTTCTTATCAGTTTAATATCTGATATGTCCTCTACCCGAGGACAACATATTAAACGGATTTTTGCCACCGGGAGCTGAAAAAGGGGCTTGCTCCGTTCACTCCACGCATCGACCCGGCATTGCAGTGTCGCCGGGAACGGTGCACCCTTCTCTCGCCTTGTTGAAAACCAAGCCATGGCCAAACACAGACTTTCAGATGGCACTTTGCACGTGGCTCAAAGGAAGGGCCTCAAGTGGCCTGGCAGCTTTCACCAGGTGCCGCTGGTGCTTTTGCACAAACCAGTCCAAGCAAAGTGCGTCCTCCCCAGCCCGCCTGCCTGCCTGCCAAACGTCAGACTTTTCCCAGCCTGCCCAGGCTCTTATCTCCGAGACCCCGTTGGTCAGAGCCTGTGAGAGCATGGGGAGGGCTGGGGGATCGGGGGCGGCAGCTGGGATTCGGGATTCGGCACTCGGCAGGCAACCAGAAGCCAACCGCGAGGGTGGAGACTGGGACAGATAGGGTCCTGGGCTGCCTGGGAGGAGACGGGCTCTACCGACTCTGGCTTCTCTTCATAACGCACAAGTCTTTCGCCTTTTACTAAAGACTTCCGTGGAGAGGAACACCAACGAGTTCAAGCTATTTTTGGGAGGCTCTGCCGTACGGCCGAGCCCTTTGAGTTTGTGAAAAGTCAATCGGCAGCGAGGGCTGCGCAGTGGAGAAGTTGGGCGGAGGGGCTATAATGCAGCCAGTCTGGCTTTTGTGTCACCGACAGGGAACCGCGTCGAGTGGGGTCCGGCCCCAGAGCTGTGCTCGGAAATCAGACGCTTGGGTCCCATCGCTTCTCGGCCTTTTGGCTAAGATCAAGTGTAGTATCTGTTCTTATCAGTTTAATATCTGATATGTCCTCTACCCGAGGACAACATATTAAACGGATTTTTGCCACCGGGAGCTGAAAAAGGGGCTTGCTCCGTTCACTCCACGCATCGACCCGGCATTGCAGTGTCGCCGGGAACGGTGCACCCTTCTCTCGCCTTGTTGAAAACCAAGCCATGGCCAAACACAGACTTTCAGATGGCACTTTGCACGTGGCTCAAAGGAAGGGCCTCAAGTGGCCTGGCAGCTTTCACCAGGTGCCGCTGGTGCTTTTGCACAAACCAGTCCAAGCAAAGTGCGTCCTCCCCAGCCCGCCTGCCTGCCTGCCAAACGTCAGACTTTTCCCAGCCTGCCCAGGCTCTTATCTCCGAGACCCCGTTGGTCAGAGCCTGTGAGAGCATGGGGAGGGCTGGGGGATCGGGGGCGGCAGCTGGGATTCGGGATTCGGCACTCGGCAGGCAACCAGAAGCCAACCGCGAGGGTGGAGACTGGGACAGATAGGGTCCTGGGCTGCCTGGGAGGAGACGGGCTCTACCGACTCTGGCTTCTCTTCATAACGCACAAGTCTTTCGCCTTTTACTAAAGACTTCCGTGGAGAGGAACACCAACGAGTTCAAGCTATTTTTGGGAGGCTCTGCCGTACGGCCGAGCCCTTTGAGTTTGTGAAAAGTCAATCGGCAGCGAGGGCTGCGCAGTGGAGAAGTTGGGCGGAGGGGCTATAATGCAGCCAGTCTGGCTTTTGTGTCACCGACAGGGAACCGCGTCGAGTGGGGTCCGGCCCCAGAGCTGTGCTCGGAAATCAGACGCTTGGGTCCCATCGCTTCTCGGCCTTTTGGCTAAGATCAAGTGTAGTATCTGTTCTTATCAGTTTAATATCTGATATGTCCTCTACCCGAGGACAACATATTAAACGGATTTTTGCCACCGGGAGCTGAAAAAGGGGCTTGCTCCGTTCACTCCACGCATCGACCCGGCATTGCAGTGTCGCCGGGAACGGTGCACCCTTCTCTCGCCTTGTTGAAAACCAAGCCATGGCCAAACACAGACTTTCAGATGGCACTTTGCACGTGGCTCAAAGGAAGGGCCTCAAGTGGCCTGGCAGCTTTCACCAGGTGCCGCTGGTGCTTTTGCACAAACCAGTCCAAGCAAAGTGCGTCCTCCCCAGCCCGCCTGCCTGCCTGCCAAACGTCAGACTTTTCCCAGCCTGCCCAGGCTCTTATCTCCGAGACCCCGTTGGTCAGAGCCTGTGAGAGCATGGGGAGGGCTGGGGGATCGGGGGCGGCAGCTGGGATTCGGGATTCGGCACTCGGCAGGCAACCAGAAGCCAACCGCGAGGGTGGAGACTGGGACAGATAGGGTCCTGGGCTGCCTGGGAGGAGACGGGCTCTACCGACTCTGGCTTCTCTTCATAACGCACAAGTCTTTCGCCTTTTACTAAAGACTTCCGTGGAGAGGAACACCAACGAGTTCAAGCTATTTTTGGGAGGCTCTGCCGTACGGCCGAGCCCTTTGAGTTTGTGAAAAGTCAATCGGCAGCGAGGGCTGCGCAGTGGAGAAGTTGGGCGGAGGGGCTATAATGCAGCCAGTCTGGCTTTTGTGTCACCGACAGGGAACCGCGTCGAGTGGGGTCCGGCCCCAGAGCTGTGCTCGGAAATCAGACGCTTGGGTCCCATCGCTTCTCGGCCTTTTGGCTAAGATCAAGTGTAGTATCTGTTCTTATCAGTTTAATATCTGATATGTCCTCTACCCGAGGACAACATATTAAACGGATTTTTGCCACCGGGAGCTGAAAAAGGGGCTTGCTCCGTTCACTCCACGCATCGACCCGGCATTGCAGTGTCGCCGGGAACGGTGCACCCTTCTCTCGCCTTGTTGAAAACCAAGCCATGGCCAAACACAGACTTTCAGATGGCACTTTGCACGTGGCTCAAAGGAAGGGCCTCAAGTGGCCTGGCAGCTTTCACCAGGTGCCGCTGGTGCTTTTGCACAAACCAGTCCAAGCAAAGTGCGTCCTCCCCAGCCCGCCTGCCTGCCTGCCAAACGTCAGACTTTTCCCAGCCTGCCCAGGCTCTTATCTCCGAGACCCCGTTGGTCAGAGCCTGTGAGAGCATGGGGAGGGCTGGGGGATCGGGGGCGGCAGCTGGGATTCGGGATTCGGCACTCGGCAGGCAACCAGAAGCCAACCGCGAGGGTGGAGACTGGGACAGATAGGGTCCTGGGCTGCCTGGGAGGAGACGGGCTCTACCGACTCTGGCTTCTCTTCATAACGCACAAGTCTTTCGCCTTTTACTAAAGACTTCCGTGGAGAGGAACACCAACGAGTTCAAGCTATTTTTGGGAGGCTCTGCCGTACGGCCGAGCCCTTTGAGTTTGTGAAAAGTCAATCGGCAGCGAGGGCTGCGCAGTGGAGAAGTTGGGCGGAGGGGCTATAATGCAGCCAGTCTGGCTTTTGTGTCACCGACAGGGAACCGCGTCGAGTGGGGTCCGGCCCCAGAGCTGTGCTCGGAAATCAGACGCTTGGGTCCCATCGCTTCTCGGCCTTTTGGCTAAGATCAAGTGTAGTATCTGTTCTTATCAGTTTAATATCTGATATGTCCTCTACCCGAGGACAACATATTAAACGGATTTTTGCCACCGGGAGCTGAAAAAGGGGCTTGCTCCGTTCACTCCACGCATCGACCCGGCATTGCAGTGTCGCCGGGAACGGTGCACCCTTCTCTCGCCTTGTTGAAAACCAAGCCATGGCCAAACACAGACTTTCAGATGGCACTTTGCACGTGGCTCAAAGGAAGGGCCTCAAGTGGCCTGGCAGCTTTCACCAGGTGCCGCTGGTGCTTTTGCACAAACCAGTCCAAGCAAAGTGCGTCCTCCCCAGCCCGCCTGCCTGCCTGCCAAACGTCAGACTTTTCCCAGCCTGCCCAGGCTCTTATCTCCGAGACCCCGTTGGTCAGAGCCTGTGAGAGCATGGGGAGGGCTGGGGGATCGGGGGCGGCAGCTGGGATTCGGGATTCGGCACTCGGCAGGCAACCAGAAGCCAACCGCGAGGGTGGAGACTGGGACAGATAGGGTCCTGGGCTGCCTGGGAGGAGACGGGCTCTACCGACTCTGGCTTCTCTTCATAACGCACAAGTCTTTCGCCTTTTACTAAAGACTTCCGTGGAGAGGAACACCAACGAGTTCAAGCTATTTTTGGGAGGCTCTGCCGTACGGCCGAGCCCTTTGAGTTTGTGAAAAGTCAATCGGCAGCGAGGGCTGCGCAGTGGAGAAGTTGGGCGGAGGGGCTATAATGCAGCCAGTCTGGCTTTTGTGTCACCGACAGGGAACCGCGTCGAGTGGGGTCCGGCCCCAGAGCTGTGCTCGGAAATCAGACGCTTGGGTCCCATCGCTTCTCGGCCTTTTG
>NC_140928.1:29286884-29492527 GCF_045865225.1 Trachurus japonicus
TATATCAAAACGTGCAACTTCTTTTGAACTTTATCGGCATTACTTTTCTCTTTTTAACTATTTATACTTTTTCAAATATTTAACTTTTTCTGATTTTTTTCAGCTTTATAATGTGTGTGTATTGCGTCTAACGAGCAGAGCTAGAGTGTAGAGAGGCAAAAAAACATTCTAGAGTTTTTCTGGCTAAACTGTCAGCACGGCCACAAATTAAACTCTAGACAAATTATTTTCTCCAGTTTTGTAGCCACACTTGTCTTCTGGCTAAAATTCTGGTCAAAAATGCAAAGAGACTTAGATAATAATTTTAAATATTTTTTAAATGCAGCCAGGGAGCTCTCTGCTCTCATTCAGCTCAATGCATTTTTTTCACATCAGCAGGAGAAGGAGCTCAACTTTGTAACTTGCTGTTAAGTGCTTTTTAATTCATTTTAATTCACCAAAAAATAGTCACAGGTCACAAAAAAGTCCTCTTCTTACTTGGTGTGGCTAATTTATATTAATATATTTTTGTTTTAAGCATCATTGAAAAATCTCACATTCATCAAAGTCTCAACCTCTCTTCTTGACAACTCCACTGTAGTGTAGGGGGTAGGGTAACTGCCTGCCAACCCTAAGGTCACTGGTTCGAATCCAAGGGAAGAATTCTTGTTATGTTATGTTGAATTCTGCTCTCCTCCCCCGCCTTCAATTGGTTACAGGTGTTTGTTATCTCCTTGATTACTTGTACCAGTTTGCAGCACATCATAACATTACAATGAATGACAACAGTCTTGAAAGCAGTGTGCTCTCTGTAGCCGAGTGGCAGAGTAAAGGTTTAGTGATCATATGGTCACGGGTTCGATTCCTGCCTCAGTCATTTCACATCATTGCTTGACTTTTGATTCCAATTATTCAGCTGTCATTGGACAGTCTTTGATTCCTCATAGTATAAAGCTCATTGTAACTCAGGTTCTCTGTGGCCATATGGTTAGTGTGTTAGGTGTTGTGCTATTTCAACAATTCATATATCAAAACGTGCAGCTTTTTTTGAACTTTATCGGCGTTACTTTTCTCTTTTTTCCAATATTTTTATTGGGTTTTTTTTTCAAGAGTTTAACGACACAACTTACAGGGACTGTGCACGAAGCAAAAAAAACAAAAACAAAAAAAACAAGTCAAAATTAGACATGATGACAATAAAGAAAAACAACAACAACAACAACAAAAAAGACAAACATTTACATGACAGTTGCATAGGATGAAAAAGAAAAAGATTAGTACATTATGATGGGCTATGTGGCAAATGTATACATGATAAGTAGTAAAGGTCCATTACATCTGGGGTGCAAAATTAAAGCTTGTTTTTAATGTATTCTATGAATGGTTTCCAAATGTTTTCAAAGTTATCTGGGGAGCCACACACTGTGTATCTCAACTTTTCAAGTTTAAGAAGCTGTAAGATTTCCCTCAGCCACTGAGTCCAGCTCGGTGGCTGAGGGTTTTTCCAGTTGAGGAGGATCAGTTTTCGCGCTAATAAAGTAACGAATTTTGTAATTTTCAATTTGGATCCAGAAAGATTTTTATTGTTCTCTCTCACTACCCCAAAAATGGCTATTACAGGATCTGGGTGAACCACCATTTTGAAAACTTCTGATAGGGAGTTGAAAATCGAGCTCCAATAGGTGTGTAAGTAAGGACAGAGCCAAAAAGAGTGTGCTAGAGAACCTGGTGAGAGCCCACACCTATCACACAGTGGGTCCACACTTGGGAACATTCTTGAGAGCCTCACCTTGGAAAAGTGAAGGCGATGCAGCACCTTAAATTGGATGAGGCCATGTCGGGCACAGATTGAGGCTGTGTGCACCCCCTCTTGGGCTTACTTTTCTCTTTTTAACTATTTATACTTTTTAAAATATTAAACCTTTTCTGCAAATTAAACTCTAGACAAATTATTTTCTCCAGTTTTGTAGCCACACTTGTCTTCTGGCTAAAATTCTGGTCAAAAATGCAAAGAGACTTAGATAATAATTTTAAATATTTATTAAATGCAGCCAGGGAGCTCTCTGCACATCATCACATTACAATGGCAACATTCTTATGTCTGTGCTCTCTGTGGTGAAGTGGCAGAGTAAAGGTTTAGTGATCATGAGGTTGTGGGTTCGATTACTGGTTCAAATCTTGCCTCATCAACAATTATAGTGAATTATTTTCCCAGTCGTCCTCTGTTGACTTCTGATAACTTGCTTCATGTTGAAACTGCTGCTCTCAGCCTGAAATTCACAGAAATTTTCATTCTAAGTCTTACTTGGTGTGGCTAATTTCTGCACTTTCCTTACCTTTTTTTAAGCAGGAGCCAGTGATCCTCTTATTAAAGGTTTTCTTTGCCACTCACATACTGTCTCTGCCTGTAGCCTAGTGGTTAGCTTGCTGAGCTGGAGACCTGAAGGTTACTGGTTCAAATCTTGCCTCAATAACAATTATTCACAGAAATTTTCATTCTAAGTCATTCAAGCTTGACTCTCAAGCTTTCTTGATGTCAGAGTGAGACAGAGTGCAGCTCATCAACAGACAACAGTCTCTGCAACTGTGTGTGCACTGTGGCCTAGAGGCAGAGTGGAAGTCTATTGACCATGAGGTTGTGGGTTCGAGTCCAACCTTGGTCAAACATTTGTATGGTGATCACTGCTTGCACTATTTGCTAATTCTGCAACAGCGTTCAGCTGCTGTCAGCAGTCACACCATTTCCATTCTTGGAAATGCCTTTTCTAGTTTAAAATATTTTTTAAATGCAGCCAGGGAGCTCTCTGCTCTCATTCAGCCCAATGCATTTTTTTCACATCAGCAGGAGAAGGAGCTCAACTTTGTAACTTGCTGTTAAGTGCTTTTTAATTCATTTTAATTCACCAAAAAATAGTCACAGGTCACAAAAAAGTCCTCTTCTTACTTGGTGTGGCTAATTTATACTAATTTCTTTTTATTTTAAGCATCATTGAAAAATCTCACATTCATCAAAGTCTCAACCTCCCTTCTCCACAACTCCACTGTAGTGTAGGGGTTAGGGTGGCTGCTTGCCAATCCTAAGGTCACTGGTTCGAATCCAAGGGAAGAACTCTTGTTATGTTATGTTGAATTCTGCTCTCCTCCCCCGCCTTCAATTGGTTACAGGTGTTTGTTATCTCCTTGATTACTTGTACCAGTTTGCAGCACATCATCACATTACA
Organism: Trachurus japonicus; assembly: GCF_045865225.1. Classification (NCBI taxonomy): domain Eukaryota; kingdom Metazoa; phylum Chordata; class Actinopteri; order Carangiformes; family Carangidae; genus Trachurus; species Trachurus japonicus. The sequence continues at coordinate 29,290,085 of NC_140928.1, forward strand.
ATGAATGACAACAGTCTTGAAAGCAGTGTGCTCTCTGTAGCCGAGTGGCAGAGTAAAGGCTTAGTGATCATATGGTCATGGGTTCGATTCCTGCTTCAGTCATTTCACATCATTGCTTGACTTTTGATTCCAATTATTCAGCTGTCATTGGACAGTCTTTGATTCCTCATAGTATAAAGCTCATTGTAACTCAGGTTCTCTGTGGCCATATGGTTAGTGTGTTAGGTGTTGTGCTATTTCAACAATTCATATATCAAAAGCTTTTTTTGAACTTTATCGGCATTACTTTTCTCTTTTTAACTATTAATACTTTTTAAAATATTTAACTTTTTTTGCAAATTAAACTCTAGACAAATTATTTTCTCCAGTTTTGTAGCCACACTTGTCTTCTGGCTAAAATTCTGGTCAAAAATGCAAAGAGACTTAGATAATAATTTAAAATATTTTTTAAATGCAGCCAGGGAGCTCTCTGCTCTCATTCAGCCCAATGCTGAGAGTTCTCCACAACTCTGTCTGTAGTCCAGTTGGTAAGGTGGCCGCTTGCCAACCCCAAGGTCACTAGTTTGAATCCAGGCTGAGCAATCTTGTTATGTGATGTTGAATTCTGCTCCCCTCCCCCACCCTCAATTGGTTACAGGTGTTCGTTAAAGGGATAGTTCACCGTAGAATGATATTTCGCTCATTATCTACTCACCCTCATGTTGACTAAGGGCTGGAAGAATTTTCAGAGTCCTGAGACCTTACACCTTACCTACAATGGCAACATGCTTATGTCTGTGCTCTCTGTGGCGAAGTGGCAGAGTAAAGGTTTATTGATCATGAGGTCATGGGTTCGATTCCTTACTTTTCCTTTTAAGCAGAAGCCAGTGATCCTCTTATCAAAGGTTTTCTTTACCCCTCACATACTGTCTCTGTCTGTAGCCTAGTGGTTAGCTTGCTGGTCTGGAGACCTGAAGGTTGCTGGTTCAAATCTTGCCTCAACAACAATTATAGTGAATTATTTTCCCAGTCGTCCTCTGTTGACTTCTGATAACTTCAAAGTCTCAACCTCTCTTCTCCCTAACTCTAGTGTAGTGGTTAGGGTGGCTGCTTGCCAACCCCAAGGTCACCGGTTCAAATCCAGGTTGAGCACTCTTGTTATGAATTCTGCTCCCCTCCATCACCCTCAATTGGTTACAGGTGGTCGTTAAGAGACGCATTAATTGCTAGTGCCACAGTTTGTAACTTGCTGTTAAGTGCTTTTTAAATCATTTTAATTCACCAAAAAATAGTCACAGGTCACAAAAAAGTCCTCTTCTTTCTTGGTGTGGCTAATTTCTGCACTTTCCTTACCTTTTTTTTTAAGCAGGAGCCAGTGATCCTCTTATTAAAGGTTTTCTTTGCCCCTGACATACTGTCTCTGCCTGTAGCCTAGTGGTTAGCTTGCTGAGCTGGAGACCTGAAGGGTAAAGGAAACTGTATTCTGAGTCAAGAAAGATAAGGCTGCTCTGCCCCTCTGCACTGGCCTTTTCTCTTTTTTTTGCTTTGTTGAATTCAGAAAACCCAAATGAACAACATGGAAAATGATTTAGGCTGTTAATTATAGGTCATAAGATCAGGATTGTATAGCTCACATCTTTATGTGCAGCAAAACCTTTCTGGAACCGCATGTTTCTGAGAGAAGAACTGGTTGTTATTTTTTTTTTTAATTAGCTCCGTCAACTCATGGGGGCGTGTCGACATGTCCAGACTATACTTGCCTTCAGTCATATTGCGCAGCAAAAACATAAATAAACAGGAGGATTTAGCCTACAGTAGCCTGATATGTGCAGCAGCTAGTCCCCGTGAAGGAAGGTCTGACAACAAACGGACGTGTTGTACCTCACATGTAGGCTACGGACGGTGCCGCTATTAAAAAAAAGAAAAGGAAAAAAAACCAGTTCACAGTCACCTGTCACTCACCCGCAGCAGCTGACTGCGCTGTCAGAGGAGCTCTGCTGCTCCTCTCTCTTTAGACACTGGTGTTTGGCTGCACTCTGTAGGAGTTCAATATGAAGATCTAACCTCCATCTGAATAACGTTACCGGCCATGTGGCGCTGCTCCGCTAGTGGTGCGTTAACGGCAAAAAGAAAAATAAATAAAGAAGATCGTCGGTCGTCCTGTCAGGAGGGAGGCACGAGCCAAAAAAAACAATGATTGTTCACGAGTCTCAAAACACGAGTCCGAGTCGAGTCTGAAGTCTTTTGGGCACGAGTCCAAGTCAAGTCTGAAGTCTCTGTGGGTGCGACTTAAGTGCGACTCGAGTCCGAGTCGCAAACTCGAGTCCCCATCTCTGACACACACACACACGCAGCGCGCACTCGCGGACAAGATAAAACTATGTAAATGTATAGGTAATTCTGGAAAAGAGGGCTGCCTATATAAACAGAGGCCTACAAATTATTCCAGAGAAAAAAAGTGTTCCCTGAACTTGTCTGAACAATAATAAAAGGAATATAGATTATATAAAAAATAATTAAGCTACATTTTAGTAAAATAGTAGCTTATGTTCCTTTGTTATCAGTTTAATCTAAATGTCGGTATGCACAATATATGATAATGCGTGTGAATGTGTTTCTTTTTTAAATATAGCCTTATCTTTAACATCTAAATTTCTCATTTAACAGATACCTTGCAACTGGGGATTCATTTCGCACGATAGCATTCAGCTATCGTGTGGGCATTTCCACAGTGTGCAGTATTGTGGCAGAAGTAGCCCGGGCAATATGGGACTGTCTGGTGGAGGAATACATGCCAGTTCCAACAACAGAGGACTGGAGAGCCATTTCTTCTGATTTCCACCAGCGCTGGAACTTCCCAAACTGCTTGGGTTCAATAGATGGGAAGCACGCAGTGATCCAGGCTCCAAACAACTCTGGTTCACTCTTCCACAACTACAAGGGGACTTTCTCTATTGTCCTCTTGGCAGTTGTGGATGCAAACTACTGCTTCCGCGTCGTTGATGTTGGCAGTTATGGGAGGACCAGCGATGGAGGGACCCTGGCAAACTCCGCCTTTGGTCAGGCACTCGTGGATGGAACCCTCCAACTCCCTGACGATGCCCTGCTTCCAGTATGGAGTTATTTTTGTCTCATTAATATCTGTAAACGCACAGAAGGTGATCTACAAATGTTCCTTGGTTTGCACACATGTTTTGCTATCCACAAAGGGTGATCTACAAATGTTCCTTGGTTTGCACACGTGTTTTGCTATCCACAAATACAAATTTCTAATTTGTAACTTGTATTTTGGTTTTTACAAATAAATGTGTATTTGTAAATATATTGTATATGTAAATGTATAATTTTCCATTTGTAAAAACAAAAAAGCCATTTGTAAAACCGAAAATTCTGTCTGTGAAGTGTGACTCTGCATTTGTGGATCACCAATCACACACACGCATCTCTTTCCGCAATGACGTATTTCTGAGACAATCCTGCCGAGATCCACACAGAATCCACAAACTCACTGATTCACAAAGGGCCGCTCTCCTCACCAGGAGGGGCAGTGTTGGCGAGTAGCTGAATGAAAACTAACGAAGAAGACTGCTACTGGTTTATCTCGAGAAATTATTTTAATTCCCACTGTTAATGCGTCACTTTATTAAGTTTTAATGTTTTTTCATGCGATAAAGTAACTGTTAAGACCCCCAATATGCGGTTAGTTTATCCAAATGACGCCTCTTTGGAAGTTTGCTCCGCCGTTCGCGGAGCAGTGAAGCTCCATCTGTGGAGCAACTAGGCTACCACCGGACGAGCGGTCTATCACAGAGGCTACCGCCGGGCTGCTGTGGTGGTCGGCCGGCTAACCTCCGCTGTCATCCAGGTCTCCCCCGGCTCGTTTTTTCCCCCGGAATGATGAAGCTGGTTAGCCAGCCCACCGCAGCAGCCCGGCTGCTGTTTAGATCTGATTAGATGTTTAGATGTTAGACTGTTTAGATCCCCAATATGTGGTTATTTTTATACAAATGACGCCTGTTTGGAAGTTTGCTCCGCCGTTAGCCTAATTAGCTGCTAACTAGGCTACCACCGGGCGAGCGGTCTATCACAGAGGCTATAGCCGGACTGCTGTGGTGTTCGGCCGGCTAAGCCGCGGCGTATTCTCGGGGGAGAAAACGAGCACTTCAGTAAACCGGTTGCTGCCTCTGGATGAGCAGATCATCACAGAGGAAGCAGCCGGGGCTGCTGTGGTGGTCCGCCGGCTAAGCCGCGGCGTCATTCCAGGGGAGAGACCAGCCCCAACCCGGTTGCTGCCTCTGGATGAGCGGATCATCACAGAAGCAACAGCCGGGCTGCTGAGGTGGTCGGTCGGCTAATCTGCGTCGTCCTCCCAGGGGAGAAAAGGAGCCCATCAATCTACCGGCAGTTTTTTAGAGGTTTACCGCCGGCTGGATGAATTATTTTTAGGAGATACTGTACATGTTGTCTCATTCAGTGGTGTAGTCTGTAGGCTATATCAACAAACAAAACTATTTAGTCTATGATGGGCTATGTACAGTCACCACCGCTTCAACAATAAATAAATGTTTTACAATGAAACGGTCAGTCAGTTGACATTAACAATGCAGGTCATTTTCTCCCCTGGGAGGAGACCGCGGCTTAGCCGGCCGAACACCACAGCAGTCCGGCTATAGCCTCTGTGATAGACCGCTCGTCCGGTGGTAGCCTAGTTAGCAGCTAACTAGGCTAACGGCGGAGCAAACTTCCAAACAGGCGTCATTTGTATAAAAATAACCACATATTGGGGATCTAAACAGTCTAACATCTAAACATCTAATCAGATCTAAACAGCAGCCGGGCTGCTGCGGTGGGCTGGCTAACCAGCTTCATCATTCCGGGGGAAAAAACGAGCCGGGGGAGACCTGGATGACAGCGGAGGTTAGCCGGCCGACCACCACAGCAGCCCGGCAGTAGCCTCTGTGATAGACCGCTCGTCCGGTGGTAGCCTAGTTAGCTTAGCTGCTCCACAGATGGAGCTTCACTGCTCCGCGAACGGCGGAGCAAACTTCCAAAGAGGCGTCATTTGGATAAACTAACCGCATATTGGGGGTCTTAACAGTTACTTTATCGCATGAAAAAACATTAAAACTTTATAAAGTGACGCATTAACAGTGGGAATTAAAATAATTTCTCGAGATAAACCAGTAGCAGTCTTCTTCGTTAGTTTTCATTCAGCTACTCGCCAACACTGCCCCTCCTGGTGAGGAGAGCGGCCCTTTGTGAATCAGCAGCTGTGAGTTTGTGGATTCTGTGTGGATCTCGGCAGGATTGTCTCAGAAATACGTCATTGCGGAAAGAGATGCGTGTGTGTGATTGGTGATCCACAAATGCAGAGTCACACTTCACAGACAGAATTTTCGGTTTTACAAATGGCTTTTTTGTTTTTACCAATGGAAAATTATACATTTACAAATATACAATATATTTACAAATACACATTTATTTGTAAAAACCAAAATACAAGTTACAAATTAGAAATTTGTATTTGTGGATAGCAAAACACGTGTGCAAACCAAGGAACATTTGTAGATCACCCTTTGTGGATAGCAAAACATGTGTGCAAACCAAGGAACATTTGTAGATCACCTTCTGTGCGTTTACAGATATTAATGAGACAAAAATAACTCCATATTCCAGGAGCTGAACACTTGGGACCACAGCCCCATGTGTTTGTGGCAGACGAAGCCTTCCCCCTCCGCAGGGATCTAATGAGGCCTTTTCCGGGAGCCAACATTCCTCCGAGGAGCAGGGTTTTCAACTACCGGCTGTCCAGAGCGAGGATGATAGTTGAGAACACCTTCGGCATCCTGTCCAGTCAGTGGCGCATGTACCGTCGGGTCATTGGTGTGAGCCCTGATAATGTAGATGCATGTGTGAATGCCACATGCATTCTACATAACTACATCAGGAGGAACACCAGGACCAGAAGGGAACCAGTGCCAGTCTCAGAGGGGGATGTCTCAGTGCTGCAGGATCTGAGGAGAGTGGGGACCAACAATGCTGCACGGGAGGCTATCCGTGTGAGGGAGATCTACGCCTCATACTTCTCTGCTGAGGGTGCAGTGCCTTGGCAACCTAGGTTGTAGAGCCATCAACAAAAAAAGGTTCTTTTAAGAACCAACCACATTAAACTAAAGAGCATGTTCTCCTCCTCTTTGTGATTGTTTTTTTTTCCATAGTCTCATTCAGAATTGTGAAATCATTGTGATTGCAGGCACTGACCTTGTGTTGATTCTACAGGGTTCCTGCAGCTTAAGTAAAGTTAAATTTAAGACTTTTTAAGACTTTTTTTAATGACACTTGAAATGAAATTTAAGACCAACTAAACAAACGCAAATGGAAAAAAAACCCCACTTTCCCACATGGTCCAAGGTAAAGTGACTGCAACATGAACGACATGAATGTTTCCGCCAACATTTTGCAAGTGTAGCCTACAATTGTGGTATTTGTACTGTAATTTGTTTGATTTTGAACGGAACGGTACCACCACATAAAATATTTAGAAAATGCTCTATTTCTTCACTCACGTTTAATTTTTATTGTAGAGTAACAGTATCACCCCACTATTTTTCTGCTCTTTTACTAGGGATGTAACGATATGAAAATCGCAATTGTGAGATTTTCATATCTTTACATCCCTAGTATTACAATACCTCAATAACAAGCCTATGATATTCACTGCAGTATTGTAAGACATATCATGATATCAAACTCTCACTGTAAGGGCCGTTGTATAGGTGAGAAAGGTGATGATAATTCTAGGGGGCCAGCGCCCATGTATAGGGCCCACAAAAAAACCCCAGTAGTCTAATCTTTATGACTGAATTTTTCTGCATAAGACCCTGACTAATACTCATAGTAATGCTGCATTAGCATCAAAACAAAGTAGGCTAAATAAAAAATGATAATATGTAGTCTAAAAAAAGTGGAAAAGTCAGGGGCCCACTTTAGTATTCTTTCAGGGGGGCCAGAATTCCTAGCAACGGCCCTGCTCAATACCACAGTAGCTCTTTATTCCACTCTGCATAAGTCAACAACACACACACACACACACACACACACACACCCCTCCCTCCCTCCCCCGGCTCACCTCGCTCCTTCTCCCTCTCTAACTTTAAATAAATACCTGGTTCTGTATCTGCCGTCACACAACACAACAGTCATTTTTTTTAACAGTGTGAGAAGTTTGACGATGTCCGCGACATGTGCGCGGTCGGTCGGTGTGTCTCACGTGCGTAACGTCTAACTCGCTCTCAGTAGAAGCTGCAGCGACTGTTGTTGTTGCTCCAGGTAGCGCTAAACACATAGACTGTAAAAAGAAGGCTAAACATCAACAAGCTATAGCTATAGGCTAGCTGCTTGGGAGACAGCAGTGAAACACAACGCAGCCAGCCACACACACTCACTAAACAGCTGACACGGTGACACACGGACGATTGTCTCTCACACTCATTTCATATTGGGCCTACGTGTCGTTACGATACCGATATTTTTTTTTTTAATCCAGTGACGGGTGAGAATTTCCAAACCTGACTTGTCAATCCTCCTTACCCTCTCCCTCCTCCCTGTCTCTAGCCAGCTGTCTTTTCAAAATAAATGCATAAAAAGTCGGAGAGAAAAAAAAACACGGACTCGGGATCAAACAAATAGACGTTTTACGGGAGACCACTGTGCTTTTTCATCGGCATTAAATGCGCCATCTGGAAATTTAATACCAATAGCAAATTTACAGTAAATTTAAGACAATTTAAGACCTTAATTACCCAGATTTTAATTTAAGACTTTTTAAGACTTTTTAAGGACCCGCGGGAACCCTGTTCTAGTAATTAAAAATTATAATGCAAACATATCTTTAAACTTCTCTCCTTCGTGTAGTAAAAAAGGACATTTAGTATTAGTATTAATAAGTATTTATTGAACATACCAAAAGGAACAGGCTTTATAAAACTAAAAAGAACATTTACAACATGAAATCAGAAATAGAACAAAGAACAAACTTGGAACAAAAATCTCAAAAAACTTAAGACTTCTCTGGCTCATTCAGCTCCTCCTCACAGGTGGCCTCATAAATTAGTCAGTGAAATGTGAATTTCAGGTCTGCCTTTCTCCGGGCAGACAGGGCCTTGAATTCAGGGAGTAGGCCATCAAAAAACTGCCTGTCTGGGTCAGAGGGTACAGCCACGGCCTTCTCAACAGCCCCCATCAGCTCCCTCTCAAAGGGAGAGAGGGGCTCATCATGTGGCCTCTTCTGCCCCCTAGGCCTGCATCTCTGGTAGGAGGTGGATTGTGTGGGTGTCGATGTAGATGGTCTGGACGTGGCTGTAAATGTTGGTGTGGATGTGGCTGTAGATGTTGGTGTGGATGTGGCTGTAGATGTTGGTGTGGATGTGAATGTGTACGGGACCTCTGGGGGCACAGGCTCCAAGAAGAGCGTAAAAATGTAGCTCTCTGCCTCTACCTCTGCCTCTGACTGGCTGGTGGTGGCTGTGTCTTCCCCTGCGTCATCTGCCTCTGTCTGCCCCTGGCTGCCACTTGCAGAAAAGTTGCTGCTGGTCGCCCTGTCCTCCATAAATGGATTTAAAAATGCCATGATTTGGCTGTAACGCCACGGCCGACTGGTGGACGCCTCAGCCCCACTCCTGTACCTGTCCTTCTCCTTTTTCCTCTCCCTTCTGAAGGTGTCCCTCAAATTCTTCCACTTCCTCCTGCAATCATCAACTGTAAACACACACACACACACACACACACACACAGAGTCACTATCTCTCTCTCTCTGCATATAGACACAGCATGTCACCTAGCTGAGATGGTAGATAAACTAAGCTATGGCTTGCTTTTATTTACATAGGCTGCCCTACAGTAACCTGCAACTCACCTGACAGTCCCACAACCTCTGACACCTTTCTCCATATATCGTTCTTTTTTTTGTTGTCTCTGTAGACAAACAGACTGGCATCATACAGCTCCGGAAAACCGGAGACAGCAATTATTAGTTTTTCATCCATGTTTTGATTTTCCGCCTTTTTCCGCCTCTTTCCGCCTTTTTCCGCCTTCGGAATCCAGATCGGCCCGCTATTGGCTGTCGCCTCGGTCGCGCCGCTGCTTATTTGCATAAAGTTCAATCTCTCCCAACTTTATTCGCTCGCGTCGCTCCTCGCCGCCAGTGTACATTGAAAATGCATGGCAGCTGGTCGCCCCGGTCGCTCCGGTCGCTTTTGGTGTGAACGCCCAGTAAGCTCTCACAGGCGGCCAGAGTGTCACGGAGCGGCCCCCGCTGCAGTCAGACACCCGCACCGCTCCGTGAGGGGGGAGAAATACGCTATATATTCAATCCAAATGTGTTTTTCTGCACTTTATTTTGATGATACAAGTCTGATCTTCACAGAGGAGTAGGGCAAGACATTCAGCATGGCGTTGCCATTAAAAAAACGCTAAGACGTATCGTCTTTGGCAGACTACGCTTAGCCTATTCGCTAAGACGAGATAACTCGTCTTTGGCAGTGAAAGAGTTAAATTGAATAAAAAGCCATGCATAATGACATCATGTGCTGTTTTGTGATCATATTGTTTTTTTTTTTTGTTTTTTGTTTTTTAAGGTTTTTTTTAAGGTTTTGTTTTTTTAATGGGAACAGGCATAAACCGACAATACACTGACCAATACACAAACAGACAGAAGACAAAAGACAGAGCAGGCTCAACAACACAACAAAGACATGACCAAAACAGGACAGAACAATAAAAAAAAAAATACATATATATATACATATATATACACACACATATACACACACACACATATATATATATATATATATATATATACATATACACACATACACTGTATACATATATAAATACACGCACAAAAAATAAAACTAAACTAAATTTAAAAAAACAACAACAACACTACAACAACAACAACAAAAAAGGATGTGAAACTACTAAAATTATATCAACAGTAACTACTTAGTATATCTTCACTCAAAAGTAAGTTTTTCCCATTTTTTGTTATGCATTTCTATCTTGTCTTGATTGGATGCAATAATTTTTTCCAAAAGAAATTGGCATCGCACTTTATTTCTAAAAAAAAGCCAAATTCAGAAGTGTTTTTGTTTGGGTCTTAAAAATAAATATTTTCCGCAAAAGGATGATGGTGTTCACAATCTGTGGGCAGTTTATCTCCAGTAGGCTACTCCCAACAAAATATTTAATGGTGAAAATTCGAAGTGAATATTTTTGGGTCTTAGCCACTTTTGAATGTCTAACCAAAATCTGACTACATGTGTATAAAAAAATAAGTGTAACTGATCCTCCACTTCTTCATTGCAAAATTTACATAATGGAGAGTGGTTAATATTAAAAATATTTAATTGTTTATTTGTGGCGGTAATTCTATAGAAAATCTTAATTTGAAAAATTCTAGAATATGAATCAATTGTTCTTGTATAAATGGACCTACCTGTGATCATATTGTTGTATCGAATTGTTTTCTTGCAATTCAAGGTGTTTCCATTCATTTTTGTACTAATTCGCAAAACAGAAGGACGTCCATCCTTCTAAACTGTTTCCATCAGCATTTGTTGCATCAACTTTGTATCAAGAGTAAATCCAATGAGATCGACCATATTAACCTTATATTGATATTCATGATATTTAATTGAATTCTGCTGTTTCCATAAAGCATTTTAAATTTGATGTTGCTTCATGTGAATAAAAACGTTTGGATGGAAACATGGCTAGTGTTTTAGAACTAGACTTCAGGCTGCAGGACTGTGGAACCACAGCTGGCTGTTGTATCTCCACAGCACACCATTTACACAAACTACACACCCACAGCTGGAACTCCCGGATCTGCAGACTGGTCACAAAAACATTTTGGAAATTCTTCAGTCCTGCAAGGAGAATAAGGCCTGAGGCAGTAGCAGTTCCTCACAGCTTTTAATCATTGAACCAGAACTACAGTGTACATGAATTAATTATTAATTATCAGCATTATCTATATGGCTCAGCCTTATAGGTTGGTAGGAGTAGTGTATGGTTAGAGTAGGACACAGGTCGATCACAGGTGTGACATATAGGAGACATTCACAACAATGAGCGCACAAGAACTTAGTAGCATGAATCATCTAAATATCCTTTTAAAAGGCTGTCATTTTAAAACACATTACACCAGTGGCAACTGGAAGTCTGATCATGAGAAGATAAGGTACTAACTGAGTGAGTTTTCTGAAATCAATGAAGTATCAACTAAAGTCGCATTTACTGTAGTATATAGGAAATTTGATCAAATGTAATTGTGCTCTGTTTCCCACAACCTGCATCACGCCGACACTGCTTTATCATTTTTAAATGTCAGAAGAGTGTAATGTGATTTTATGTAGATCAGATATCACAGCTGAAATCCTAGCATGAGCACATTTCTTGAAATCAAACACTTTATGGGATCTGTGTGTGTGTGTGTGTGCGTGTGCGTGTGCGTGTGTGTGTGTGTTGAAGCTGAGTCAGGTGGCCGACACCATGACATGGTGTAACTGAATCGTTACAAATTAATTCTCTGGGTTTCCTCAGTATGTTACTTGTGTAAGAGTGTAGGTCTGTTCTACTTGTTCTTCATGACATTACTGTGACACATGCTAGTTAAAGCCCAACAGCCACACACACACACACACACACACACACACACACACACACACAGCTCCCAGCTGTAACCTGGTCCTACTGACTTCTGTTTCTCTTCTCTCTTTCCTGTCATTTCATGTGCTTGGATGGGATTGATCTGCTGTGAGATCTGATTACAGCTCCATGTGAATTAAAGACTGATATACATAGATGTGACCTTGGCCCCCTTCTACTGTGTGTGTGTTTTTTTTTATATAGCCTAGTATATATTTCAGACAGAGAGAGTTCATTTTTTTCCCTTCTTCTGTTCTGCGTTCCAAGTACACAATATGCTCACTGTGAGTGAATGTGCATGTGCTGAGTAAGCAGGGCAGCTGATAAACCCACAAGGGTAATTGAATGGAAATTGATTTCAGTCTTGTGAAGTCAATGTGAAACTAACAGAGCAGTAAAAGAACAACACGGATAATGAACATTAAAGAGGGGGAGATCGTGACATGAGGCCCAAGTCCTACTTGATATCCAGTAAAGTGTTGTATAGCTGTTATTATTTGCTGCTAGAGGCAGGGAAACACTGTCAAGTGCTAATCAATAAAAATGATTTGATAACTTTATAACCTATAATGAGCTGTTTGTGAGTATCTGCAGGCATTCAACACCTACATGTTGAAGTTGTTTCATTCATCCTGAGTACTAAATTGTGTTTGAATACTAATAGATTCAGATTTTTCTCACATAATTTAACCAATTTAAACAATACTAATGTCCAAGCTGCATACAGGTTAACCTGTGTAATCCTGCATGGTTCCTCCTGCCCACACTGGCTCATGCAGCCTACAGTTCAAGCACATCTAAGGCTGGTGCAGTGGGCAGACATGCTGTAAAAAGAAAAAGGGCAATCTGTTATTAAAAAAAAAATTGGAACTTTGTTGATTGCAAATTTTCTTTTCTTTTTTTTAAATCGTAGATTGAGTCTTCTCTGATGTAGGCCTATATGAGCCTTAGAAAGAACAAAGGTGCAGCTAAATTTGGAGAAAGACACAGTCATGCTGCACTGAAGTATCTGCATGAGGTCTAGTGAGGGAGTTGCACCTTGATTTCAAAGGGACAACACACACACACACACAGAAGAATCATCCTCGCCAAATTCAAAATATGAAATAGAAAGTTTGTTTGGACACCTCCGAGCCTGAAACATAAAGCCAAGACAGAAAAAATGGCCACACGTGGACACAGTGCACCACTTCCTATGTCAAAACTCCAATTTCAAAACAGGAAGAAACATGATCACAACCTGTTTTAAACACTATTTTGTTCTCTACAGCTAATTCCCACATGTATGAGGGTGAACTCACTCAAAATTGCAAAAAATAATTCGAATTCTGCATGCTTTAGGGTGTGACTGAGCACCACAGTGTATAGGCTTCACATCCCCCCTCCTGTTTTCCCATTTCTGTTTTGGAGTGCTGCACTGGTCAGGTAGTGACACCTGAATGGCTGATGATGAGCTCTTCAAAAGCCTATGGAGGTTACATCTTTATTTCTTACATTCTGCTGCCTGTATTTTCCATTGCGATCTGTTGGGAAAATGTTTTTATTTTCCATCTAGCCTAAAAAGTATTTTATTACACAGCTGTAATTCATAGCATGTTCTCAAAAAACTAATGAGTGGGCCTTTAACCACTATGTTATGAAGTGATAGGACAGTAATATATGTAAATAAGAGGATGTTAGAATGAAACAGTCTATTAATGACTGGTAAATCTTGTGACTCAGCTTTACGTCTGGTGGCATGTTTTTGCTGTGGTCTGTGTGTTCCTCATTAACATATACTGTATGTTTAAAAGTCCGCAGCACGTTGAGGCTTTTCCTTTTCTTATTTAATGATGAGAGTGGCCCCCAGCGCAGATACAATCTCTGTGTTCCTGAGTGGAAACCACCTGGCTGTCCTTCAGCTCCGAGATGACCACTGATATTGCTGACGGTGACTTTCACTTCTAAAGACAAAAGGCAATGAACTAAATCAGAGTGCTGTAGCCCACTGTGTGACTTTGAGTATGAAAGAAGAAAGGTGACCAAACCCCTGCAGCTGCTGATGTAGACATTTATTTAAGGGCTGAAGCCACAAGCTACTTAGCAAGTCCCTGACAGCTGCAAAGTTGTAAATGTCAAAACCTACTGAAGATCAGCATCTCAGCTCAGACACAGTTCATATACAGTGGCATGCAAAAGTTTGGGCACCCAGATTTCTGTTAATGTTAACAGTTCAGCAAGTGGAAGATGGAATGATCTTCAAAAGGCATAAAGTTAAATATGAAACACTCTTTTGCAATATTTTAAGCGATATCAGTGTCAGCCAGCCACCAGCCTGAGTGTTGTTTGCAGGGGTCTGCAGATCTGGAATGAGCTAGATGGGTTCATTCAATTTCCACAGTCCTTTTCTGCCTTCAAAAAATGTTAGAAAGAAAACTTCTGTCCCCCTATGTATATTACAACCTCTACCAGAATCATGTATTTCACCTTATCATGTATTTATAATGTAACCTCCGCCAGAATCATGTTTTTGTCTAGAATCATGTACTTCACCTTATACTGTATGTATTTATAATATAACCCCTGTCAGTATCATGTATTTCCTGGAAACAATGCTGTCTGAGTATGGGGGGGGGGGTTTATGGGTGAGAATGCTGTCCATTGTTTTTGCTTCTTTGGGGTTCTCTTTCATGTAAATCTGTTGCAACTGCTCATGTGTAACATTATGTTTCTTTCTTAAGTATGTGAATAAAATAACTGAATCTGACTCTGTTGGGTCAGTGGGGTTTTTTCTACAGTTTTAGAATGAAAACGGGAAGCAAAGCAGCAGCCTGCAAAAGAATGGGGAAACCCAGGAGACTTGAGCTCTCAGATATAACTTTGACCAAGGTATCAGACAAGATATTTACTATTTACACACTGTGATAGTTTCCAAAGGGGGGGGGGGGCTAGTACTAGCTACTAACTATGCAGGGTGATCAAACCTTAGCTGAAGGCCCTTTTCCTTTTCTGTCATTCTGAAAATGTGAAAGATTATGGATCATTTCATCTTCCACATCTTCCACTTGCTGAATTGTCTACATTTCCAGAAACTTTGACCGGGGGTGTCCAAACTTTTGCATGCTACTGTAGGTTGTGGTTTACATTCAAATCACTGCACCGAGGTAAAAGTTGCTGTAGTCTGAAGTATTGGCATCGTTTTGAGGGAAGTGTTGTCCGTCTGTTGTCGCTGATACACTGATACACACACATATACTGTTAATGAAGGTGACTGCGGCAAGAGGAAGAGCATTAGGCCTCAGCATGGTGTTTACTCGTATACAGAAACAGGCTGTTACCAACTATGATCTGTAGACATGAGTAGACATCGATCCTGCTGAGCATGAATAAGAAAACACATTAACTTCACTGTCAGGTTAGTTCTTCTCTGCTTTAAGACTGCTGATCCTCATCACAGGATGGGTTGTTAAATCAGCACCTTCTAAAGGATTAACATATCGACGTTAACTGTGGTTGACACAGGCACACATTGATTAAAAAACTAATTGCAACAATGACCCAGCAAACAGCACGAGGCCTCTCGTTGGGCCGATACAATTAAAAGCCTTCTGAAACAAGATACAACAGAGACATGACAACACAGGACTCGTGGATCAATAGCAGATGAGGACCGCACCAGCAGGAGGAGACAGTCAGAGGACGGACAGAGCTACAGAGCACTGCGTCTTTAACACTTGCTGTGAACGCAGGAGTGACCGTGACAACAGTTTCACTGTCAAACTTACACGATGCACATCGAAGCTGAAAGATTCACAAATTATGAATTCATCAGTTGGCAAAAAAACAAAACACCTCAGTGAACCAGCGGTGTCATTTTTACAATGTGAGGTCAGGTTTAGAAGAAAAGAATTCATAGCAACAGTCTAGGGCAGTGGTTCTCAAGCTTTTCAGGGCACTGGACCCCCTGCATATTTTTTTAGCTAACCCTGAGGAGCCCATTTGCCCCCCCACCACTACCCAAGCGTGAGGTTGGGGGGCAAAAAAGTCCCAAACCAATTTGACAGAAATAGAAATAGCATTTTTGATTGCATTATTGCATATTTATTAATGGTTCTGTAGGCAAACATGCAATTTCAAAAGTCGCTGTACACTGAACATCACATGTTAGTGAGTTTTACACCATCTTCCTGTGTGATATTTCACAATAAAACCCCAATTAAGTCATTGATGGTGACTGTACACTGGAACGTTGGGGGGTGGGGTGCTCATAATTTGAAAAGAGCACAGGAAGTGTTGAGTTTGTCTTTAAAAAGACAAATGAGAGTGAATCAAAACCATCAAAATGTGGTTTATTATTAAAATATGACAAATAAAACATATGGGATTGAGAAAAATGCCTTAGCTAAGCTTGGCTTGATGGCTCCGGTCACTATTATAGTAAAATGATCAATGTTTGTAAAGGTCAATCACTCAAATGATAGTTTATAGTTTTAAGTACACCTACACCTAGTACTACCACTAGGGGTCCAGGTACCCTTGGTTGAGAACCACTGGTCTAAAGGACAGTTTGGAGCTACGGCCTTATTTTAAATAAGCATTACTGGCTAACTGGCTTTTTTAAAGTCACATTCAGATAATGATGACTCACTGATTCACAGTATTGTACCCTGCAGGGCTCTGTAGAGAACCTGCATGAGGTCGTTCAGTTCTTGCTTTTGCTTTTTCAATTTGTTTTTGCTTCTCGTAGAACTTGGAGAACTTGTTGAAGATGTTGGTAATGGGCAGAGCTACGATCAGCAGCCCACAGATGATGCAGAGCGTACCTATCAGCTTCCCAGCAAACGTGACGGGGAAGGTGTCCCCGTAGCCCACCGTGGTCATGCTGATGGTGGCCCACCACCAGCCGATGGGGATCGTCTGCAGCTCCGAGTCCTCAGACTCCTTTTCTACGAAGTAAATGAGGACGGAGAACACGGAAATGCCGACCGACAAGAAAAGCACCAGCTGGCCGACCTCGCGGGAGCTGTGCTGCAGCGTGGCACCGAGAGAGCGCAGGCCGGACGAATGGCGAGCCAGCTTCAGGATGCGAAACACTCGCATCAGCCTCAAAATCTGAACCACTTTCCCAACGTTCTCCAGGTCCGTGCTCTCACCTTCATCCATGATGTCGTAGGCTATGGTCACGTAGAAGGGCATGACTGACATCAGGTCAATAATATTGAGAGGGCTGCACAAGAACTTCCTGGCTGACGGTGCAACAGCCAAGCGGACAACGAACTCTGCAGAGAAGAAGAGCACGCAGAGGTTCTCGAAAAACGACAGCACCGGGTCCTCGATCTCTTTCTCATTGGCGTCCAGCTGATGGAAGTCCGGCATGCTGTGAATGCACATGGCCATGATGGAGATGATAACCATGCTTAGGGAGGCCACAGCCATCACTTTGGCCGAAGTGGAGTACCCTGGATTCTCCAGTCGAATCCAAATGTTCCTGCGAACATCTGCACACCAGGAGCCTTCAAACATTTCTATGTCCTCCTCTGAAGACGACCGGTCCTCAACCGAGAGGTCCTCGCTGCCGGACTGCAGGTCCTCGCTGCTCCGGTCCCAGCACTTGTCCTCGGCGAGCTGCCTCAGTTCAAAGAACTTGTTGCTGCAGCAGAAGTCCAGGTGCCGCTCCTTGATGCCCCAGTACTCGATCTCTTGACAGAACGAAACCACACACAGTCCGTCCACCAGGTGGATTTTACCTGTGAGGTAGAAGTTGAGAACATAGGAGAAAAAGCGAGGATTGCGGTCAAAGTAGTACTCCATGTCCGAGGGGCTGAAGTCGTCGCAGAGCTCCAGGATGGCCTCGGTGGAGCTGCAGCACAGGAGGCGTCCCAGGCGCGTCTGCGGGAACCTTTCCAGGACGTTGTGTTCCAGCCGTTGTTTGAAGCCTCCTACGTTGATGTTGATGAAGCAGCCGTCACAGCCGTGCTGATCAAAGATCTGACCGTACACCATGGTGCTTGCCTGATCTCCACTGGTCCCCGGTGAAAATCGGTGTGGCGTCGCAGCCTGCACAGAGAAGACACACTGACATTGGTGCATCTCACACTTTGTTGTTTGTCATTTGAGCTTATTGAAGAGCATTACATTAGAGCGGACAGTATCAAGTAGCATCTGGGTTTCTGTGACGCCCTGGCGTGGGATGATTAAGACACAGAATCACTTACTGTGCAGTTTTTTTTAACCTACAACCTTACAACCTACAAACCTACTTGCTTACAGTTCTGCCCTACAAAGGCAAAGTGCAGTGTCTGTAAAAATGCTGAACTGAGAAAAACTGCTTCTTGTGTTTTTCATTGTCAGGTTTAAGCATCAAATTATGAGTAACTACCAAGTCTATAATTGACTAGATAAAGGTGGACTGAATTAAATGTATTTTGTAGTTTGTCTTTCTGACCAATTTTGACAGTTTTATGGCAGAGACTGCACTTTTGCCTTGGTTTTAGCTACAGATACAGCACTTTGCCTTGGTTTTACTCCAGTTGAATTATAGAGTACATTATAGAATATAGGGAGTATAGTACTCTTTGCAGATACTGCACTTGGTTTCACAGTGCTTTTTTTTTTGATGGACAGCAAAATAAAAAGCCCAATAAGTCAGTAGTACAGCAGTACCAATATCAAATTCTACCAGATTGAAGAGGATATGCCAAACTTTTGATTGGTCAAAAAAAAAAAATGAAAAATTGAAAAAATTGAAAAAAATGCAGATACTGCACTTTGCCTTTGTTGGGCAGAATTGCTGAACAGGATTAAACTTTTAAATATTGATATTTTGCAAATATGTATAAGAAATGCATCAAACCTAAATGCGAAACTGCTGGCTCACATGTCATTGAACTGGTGCTACACCATCTGTCTTTCCAATAAATCGGTGATAACCAGCCAATATTGTTTACATGTAAACACTGAGTTTCTGTTGGTCAGCAGCCAGTCATCAATACCCCCCATCTGTCGTGCTTGCAGCTCTTAACCCAGCAGCACTGCCTCACTCCTATTGTGTTACACTGTAATACAGCGTTTCAAATTACAGCGGGTCGCGAGTCAAGATCAGATTTGACACATTTCTACGTTTCTAGGCTAAAAGGTTGTTAGATACTTTACACAAGGAGTCGATGACTGCGGACAAGAAACTGACAAACCAGACTTTTGCACACTTTAAAGCTGCTCTAAAACAAACAAACAAGCAAACACACAATAAATAAATAAATAAATAAAAACAGTGCAGCAAACTCTAAAACTCCGGATAGAACAATAATGCTCTGCAGGAGAATTAAATTCTTCGCATCTGGTAATAATAAACTCAGGAGTTGTGAAGACTCGCAGCAGCTCACCTGTCCATGTGTTGACCTGCAGATGTCCAGATGTCCTGTGTCCTCTGCTGCGCTCCGTCCGGAGAGTGCGGCGCACAGCGCAGTGGTGTGGTGTCTCTGCGTGTGTGTGTGTGTGTGTGTGTGTGTGTCTGAGCAGAGCGGGGCGGGACGCAGCACATAGCCGGTGTCACGGCTGTGATGTAGACTCCACTCACCCTTCAGCCAGAATGATCGCTTTAAATATTTGATCATTCTTTAGACTAAGTGTTCCCATTGTTCTTCTAGGCCGGAGGATTGTTGCTCTTTGTTTGCGTCTTAGTGTGGGATTTAAGACATCTAAACTAAAGTCAGTGCTGCTGAAAACACACTTAAGGAAGATACATACTGAAGATTCCACATTATACATCAGAGGGGATGAGTTTGAACAATCTGTCATGTGCAGGTTTAGACTGATGCTTCGTTTTGTTTTCTTCATCTTCACTTTTCTCTCTACTCTCTCTCTTCTTTATACACATCTGAGCTGTCTTTTTCTTTCTTTTTTTTTTTTTTTACTTTCTCACTCTCCCATCTCGCATGTATCTTTCTTTTCTTATACTCTTTCTCGAGTTCTTATTGACAGGCACATACACATAGGCACAGACTACATTCCACCGCAACATCAATTCATATCCATACAGTATGTAGCCAACAGCACTATTTGCACCAGTATAGCACTTATCTTTGTTGTCTTGTCTTGTTTAACCCTTTAATAAATTGTTCTTTGTATGTTGTTGTTTTCCGCCCCTCTTGTATTGGCATCACTTAATAATAATAATGATTAAAAAAAAAAATAATAAAAGAGTTTAAGACTGATTTAACCTTTGATGACCCGACTGCAGCACAGGAGTAAAGAGTGTGCAGGAGGAAGTAGTAGAGAGTGAACATGCCACATTATCAGATGGCTTACAGCCTAACATCAGGTCCGGGGGGTCAGTCAGAGTGCACACAGTGCTCCTTTTGAAAGTGAGTTTTAGCCAAATGAACTGAAGAACCCCCAGTGTGATACAAGGTTACTTGAAATGTGATGAGAGACTGCAACCCTTCATTAAAAATCTCAATTAAAAATCACCCAAGCTAAGCAAAGACAAAGTAAAGTGAACATTCATCAATGTCAATATTGATTAAGTCCGGACAAATGAAGCTGCATTTGGAACCACCTGAATCTTTAGTGTAATGAATGAAGCAGTCTGATCACCCAGTTTATAGCTAACTATGGACAATAACCTTAAAATCTGCAAAACTGAACACAATATATATTGTATGTGTCACATGAAAGGAGTCTTTACACAGTGCCTGTTTCAGATGGATGGTCTAACTGATGCTGTTTACTCACAGCAGATGGCAGGAGAGGACTGTCAGAGACAAACCGCCACAAGACTGACTTCAGACCAGCCTTCAGCAGCAGAGCCGTCAGCACATGGGTTTAACACTGGGTTGCCAGGTCTGTGAGGTCAAAAGCAACCCAACTCAAACCAATCATAATAATTATTGTAATTAATAATAATTCATGTTACATTATGTAAGTAAGCTATGTATTTACTGTTGTACCTTATTTCAGGCAGGGAGTGGGCACTGGGTGTGGGTGGTGTGGGTGGTGTTGATGTGCTGCGCTGATGTCATACAGCATTGGCATGTCATTAGTGTGTCTGTAGGGCATGTGGGTTCAGGATGATCTAGCCTGGAGTCAGTCTGACAAGATTTGGATATAAACATTTGTCATTCAAAATATGAGTCTTTATTCAGTAGTATTATTCATATCATCTGTATGCAATAGGTCTGCCAAAGCACAACCCGAGGCCATTGTTTTGTTTTTTTTACCCATGGCAACACTTAGAAAGTAGCTAAATTCGCGTGGACCTGGAGACCAGGTTTTACAGCTTGTATGGTCATAGATATGCACAATAGTTAATTCCATTTGTGTCATGTACCAAGTATTAAAGCCACAATCAAAGCAGAGTTTCCCATTGATCCACATCTTTAATATAAACGCTGGTGCTCCTTACAAATGGTCTGCACGGACACAAGTTGTGTGGTAAGATTTCATACGGACAGTTGAAAAAAATGGAAAATATCTCCAATAAAAATAAATTTTTATACATAAATTGTTATATGTGAGGTTACAGTAATATGAAAATAGCCAACAGAGGTTATGTTAATTCAAATGAAACATTTCAACACAGATGTACTCATTATGTTACCACTTTCTTAGCTGCCTATTCAAGCATTAATCACAAAAAGGATGGAGATCATTTTGGTTTATATATTTCAGAAATGCTGCGTGTAAAAGTTTTATGAAACTGCAAAAATTGAGCCTCAGGCTACTGGACTGTGGCATAAGGGGCAGCAGTTATATTTACTGATCTCCTGCTCTAGAGCACAGTGTTTACACACACTGCACATCCAGAACTGGTACTCCTGGATGGGCAGCCCCGTCACGATGCATGTGGGCAACTTTCCTTCACCCCTACATGGGAGAAAAAGAGGATTCATGTCAGTAGTTTCACGGATTTTATGTCGGTATATTATTTATGTTGGCAATTGTAAATGAGTTCAACGATTAAAAAGAAAACAAGAAGCCTCTGACAGAGACCAGTTCAACACTGTAACTATAATTTGACATGATGTTATAGATTTCAATTCATGGCATAGTGAATTTTGAAAAGTGACAGTAATTTATAGTTCAGTGTTACATGGACCAGCTCTGTTAAAGGGATAGTTCAACATTTTGGCAAATTGGCCCATTGCCATAATCCCTATAGTCATAGCAGTAGGTTTGTTACCTTTATTTGTGGGCGCAAGCTATTTTTAGAATGGCAGAGCAGAGCGGCGAGTTGCTCAGAGCTACACTACAGTGGTTCATGGAATTTCTTGGTTTCCCTCATCAAACTCATCAAATACACAATCCAACAACTCAAAGACGCTCTGGTGGACAAGTTGTGACCTGCACATTCACCACGCTATGAGATAATAACAGAACGTTACCAGACAGAGTTGTTTTAGAGGGAAATTCATGCAAAACTGCTGATGGGCGTTCCTGTCAGGGGCAGTCTCTGCATTTGCCTTGAAAACAACTCTGTCTCATAACGTTCTGATATTATCTCATAGTGTGGTGAATGTGCAGGTCACAACTTGTCCACCAGAGCGTTTTGGAGTTGTTGGATTGTGTATTCGATGAGGGAAACCAAGAAATCCCATCAGCCTCCGTATCATAGCTCTGAGCAGCTCGCAGCTCTGCTCCGCCGTTCTAAAAATAGCTTGCACCGACAATTAAAGGTAACAAACCTACTGCTATGACTATAGGGATTATGGCAATGAGCCAATTTGCCAAAATGTTGAAGATCCCTTTAAGTGCTTCATCCTCCTATTATGTGATTGTTTTAAATTCATCTGTTTTAGAGCCTGATTTAAAAACATTTCTGGTTTTAAAAGTAAAAGAGAAAAAAGGGTTCTGCTCTGGCCTCTCTGATTATTGAGCCACTTTTTCATGAATAATTTCACAATTCTTTCCTGATTGTTCAGTGAAGCTGTGGTTTGGTTTGGTCAGTGAATTACAGTAAATTAACAAGAGGTTTAAGCTGAACACCTGGTGGACCACCTGCCTCTGTTCAAACGGACATAAAAATGACATTTGTTTAAATGAATCCTACAAGGTAAGGCTGGTTTGTTCTGCCCTCACCCCTCGGCTGATGTCTCCCGCTCCATCACGTGTGCGTCCTTTGGTGTGTACTTGGTGAAGATCTCCAGGGCGAGGTCCTCATAGAGCTGCCGCTGTTCAGGCTGCAGACTTTCCAGGGACTCCAGTTTGATAAAAGCCTGCGAGCATGTGCCGAATGCCCGGTTGGCTGTGGAGCAGATGGCCAGTAGAGAGTAGATGTCCACTGCTGGGATGATGTCTTCATACTCGCGCAGGTGTAAGGCTTTCAAGATGAAGAGAAAAAGTCCAGAGTTAGACTTCCACTGTTTGCCTGAGCCCACAATGCTCCAGCTGCTGTCTGACATATGACTGCTCTCTGTGTTTGAGATGATATCAGATGTAAACATATCTACTGGCCTCACAAGACAAACACAGCTTTACATGGTAAAAACAGATGTATGCATCTACATCCCATAAAATGGGATTAAAAGAACATGATTTTTAGTCTGTCTGAATCTGTCAATTGTTAATTGTTCATCAAGTTTTAATGTTTTTCTCAGATGATTTTATTTCTCTGTTTGTGTAGTTCTTAATGAAGCAGGATTATTTCACTACAATTTCAGTTGATTTTAGGTAAACCTTTTTATTTTGTAAGTAAGGGTTTATTCCTGTATAATAACCTGCTCATGCTACATTATCCCGCTTATCACACAGCTTATTAGTGAAATAAATAATTGTAGACAGATTTTGGTTAAAATGCTCTTATGATCTACAGTATAAACTGCCCGCAGCGATTGAACAAGCCTAAACCTGCGCCCATAGCAACAGCTGATCAGTGGTGAGTCGATGAGAATTTTATTTATAATCCACATTAAACTGGCCGTTACCATTAATAGTGGAATTAGACGGGGGGATGGGACTCGTTTGGTGTTCAAAGTGATGTCTGTGTTGTTCTCTCTCTAGCCCCGGATGGGACCAAACTGTGAACAATATTTTTATGATGATAAGTTGTTGTAATCACCAAACACCGCTTTAGGGGGGTGATCCCCTGCAGAGATGTTCAGCCATTAGTCATGACTGAACTGTTTCAATCTTTCCTCTCTTCTTTATTTTCTGAAGCAGTAGACTAATGGAAACGCAACTATTGTCAGGGCTGATCAGAGCGGCGTCCCTAGCAACGGTCTGCGATACAGAAATAACAGGCCTTAGAGCCCCCCACACACCGCCCCGACACAAGCTGACAACCGACGGCCTTTATCCAACAGCTCCATCGACTCCCTTCAGAAACAGTTGGCACAAAGGAAGCAGTGAAACACACCGCCTCAGCTACTGCCGACTACACAGCAGCCTGTACGTTCTGCGCTTGCAGGAGATGCAATAAGTCTCCCTAACAGCAGGCGGCGCTAGTCTCATGCCAGTAATCTGAAACATGAAAACAGGAAATGACGAAACAGAGAAACCGTAGAAGAAACCACAGAGATGAAAAACAAAGTGCACACAACATTATCTTGTTATTAGTTTTGAGAAGACGTTTTGGAAAACAAAGCTTGGCAGCAGAATGATCGCTCTGGCTGAGCTGATGGTTGTGTTGTCTGATCTCGTACTCGTTCTTGTTCTGTTTACTATCGTCATTTCCGTACCCGGCGGCTGTAATCCTCCGATGGCCGACGCCCCCCGACTGTGCATGTCAACTCGGGCCCAACGGCGCCCGATGGCTTCCGCGCATGAACACACCAAACAGACACGTACCCGACGTCATCCGACTCTCCCCAACTGTCTCAGGCGGCCAACAGTCGGGCCGGTGTGTTCCTGGCTTTAGAATGCAGTGATTGACCAATCCATGTAATAAAGCCATGTAATAACCTGAGGTAACATCTAATTGTCACTGGGGCAAAGGAGGTAAAACAGCTCATCACTTCTAATGCTCAGGGTTCACATGTTATACTGTAACTGAGCAGCAGGTACAGTAGGCTGCTCGGTGTTACACAACAAAGAGAAACAGTAAACTGTCGCCTTCTAACAGGAAACAGTGAATGTTCTGGATTTTTCCTTGAACCCAACAACGAATTCAGAGCTCATTCTTCTAACACTAACTTCCTCATTTTACCATTCAACTGACTGACTTCTCCTTTCAGCCTGATGCGATGGGTTCAATGTCACATACCAGTGCGCATGGCGTTCTCCATGTAGCCCTCATACAGCTGCCTCTGAGCCAGCAGGAAGAAGTGATAGGCCTCCGCCCCTCGCCAGGCGTTGTCCACGATACGGTTGTCTGAGGAGGTGGCGTCTTCCTCCAGCAGCCCAGCCAGAGCAAACGTTGCCTGAGTCAAACAAACCACAGTTAGAAAATGCATTTTACCTCAATACAATGAAAATCAGAGATCTGAAAAGCCAAATAAAGTGTTTACCTCAGACTTCTTCCCTTTGGTTTTGCTCTGCTGTGATGTTTTCACCTGCTCGTGGTAGTTTTCAACCAGACGCGCTGCCAGGACGTACAGCTTCTTCACTCTCAGTGGACGGCTCCTCTTCTTGGCCTCCTCATCTGCCACCTGCAACAGAGGCCACACAGGAAGCATTTAAAGACTCACTCTCAGTTATGAAAGGACCAAATGTCTTAGCTGTGACATGACTGGTTCTGTTTAATTGCCATACAAATAATTGCGATTAATGATTTAATTGTTTTTTTCTGGTCATTTTATGCCACTATTACAGTATAAGCCTAAACATTGTTCAATAATACACATACACCTTATAAAGAGACATTTATTGGCATTAAACACTGGAACATATAAATAAAAACTGCATTTCTGTAATTGTGCAGCTGCGTCTGTCTTTCCAAGTTCAGCTAATTTGTCTGGGTGGTGGATCTGTAGATGTTTTTTTTAATTTGTGGTATTAGCATCTTTGACTACCACCTTTTTCCTGCAAATCTGACAAATCACCTCTTGCTAGTTACAGTAGTGGTCTCCACTTGTCCCCACAGTGGTGCTGTGGTGTTTGGCTTTGTAACTAAATTCTTGATGCTGATGTCAACAGATGTTCATCAAAATGTGACCGTTGAATATTAGAAATGAAGCTCCTCCAGATAAACAGTTTGTGGCTCCACTCAGGTGTCATTAAACCATAGCAGAAGAAGACTGCACAGAGTGATGATGTCATTAAAAGAGGACCAGTCAAACCTCAAATGGTGTAAAATGACAAGGAAATATAACAATTTTGTTAGTTTCATCCAGCTGTTTTTATACAGATGAATGGAAGCCATTTAAATAATTATACAGGATGACTGTGGTCAGCTCAAAAGATTGCAATCAGGAGATTATGTAATAATTCTGACAGGCCTAGCCATGACATGAAGATGATCTGCCTGTCTCCATCGACTTTGTACCATGTCAAGGATTAAGGGATTCAAGGACAAAAGGACAAAATTTTGTTTTTCAATCAGTGAAACACCATCAAAAAAACAAATAATAATAAATATCATAATAAATATAAGCATGAACATCATAAGAGACTAAATAAGTAAAAATAAAATCCAATAAACCAGTCCATTTCCTCAGTGCATCACTACAGGTTTCTTGACAGGTGCCTAGCTGCCAATGGTGTATATGGGAAGATGGGACACGGGACAGTCCATTTACAGTATGAGTCTTAAAGCCTGTGGAAAAAAGCTATTCAGATTCCTGCTTGTTTTACAGCTGATACAACTCCACTTTGCCCTATGCCCTAATAAAACTGGTGTTTGTGTTTTTCCCCTACACCCGGTGGTTTGCATTTTGGGTCCAGAGCACAAACAAGACACAACAGATTCACTTTTTTCTAAAAATATTAACCCTGTTAAAACTACAGCTTGAAAAGGCCTTCATCAGTGTGAGCTGACCTGCTCAAATGTTATTTTGTTATTTTGAAAGTGACCTATATATTTGAAAACAATGCATACAATGTTACTGGCACAGAGAGCAGGCCGACTGTACCTTAAACATGAGTTTGGCTGCATCCAGAAAATGGTGGGCTTTCCGATACAGCTCAACCACCTCCAGAGTTTTATTCTTCTCAAGAAGATGTGTGGCGTATTTGGAAAGAAGAGATTTAATCTCCTTCATGTTGTGGGTCCTGGCAAGTTCCACTGCTTTGTTCCACTAAAGGAAAATAAATAAATCAGTCAAAAACACAAGCACAACACCATTAGGTTTACCTACAGGTTTCTGGAAATAGAATTCAATGTTATAAAAACAGATTATACTAGAAATGAAATGTCAGTAAATTCCTGTAATGAACAGTTAAAGCAGATATCATCGGCACGGCCGTTTCGGCTAATGCTGTGTTCAAGGCAGGCTTTTGAAACCGTAAGTTACAGCTTCAAGTCACAACTACGACTTGGTAGCGTTCCAGGTAACCCGTAGCTCGTGTTTTTACCGTCCTGTTGTCTGTGAAAGTTCCCTATAACGGCCACTCGTAACTTCCGACCCGTGAACTCGTACCAGATCGAACTGGTATGACTTCACAGGAAGGAAAAACACAAAGTACGAGTTTCCTTGAACGCACCATGAGTTAGCAGCCCCCGCCCTTGTCAGGCATCAATTGGTCCTCGTGCTACGTCACCACATTCACGCGCATCCCTTGGCTGCACACACAGCCCTTCATGCCGTTCTCTCCCCTCATTGGATAACACTTGTATCCCACAAGGAAAATTTTCTCCTCGGGTTACAGCAGAGCAGAGTGACGGAGAGACTCGTGTTTAGGCTGAAATACTTCATGTAAGTGATTGCTGACGGAAAATAGGACTATTTAGGACTTATATTAACAAAAACATTCCACTGATATCTGCTTTAAGTCTGTAGCTGCATGTCCCACAATGAGAACACAACACTCAGAAAAAGACTGTATTTTTTAAACCGTCTGTGGCAAAGCAAGGTAAAGCAGGAACCATCACAGTGACAGCCCATTCATTTCACCGTCGGCAACAGAACATTAACACAGCAGGAGAAAGTGGCTGGGAGGGAGGAAGTTGGATCTGATAACCACTTCTCCTTTTGGATGAACAAAGGCTTGACTCCAGCACGTATTTAACATCCTTTAAAGTCAATCCAGCTGTGGCTGAAAGGTTTTTACAAAGCCTTTGAGGGTGTGTACACTTGTCAGACACAGAATGCTAAATGTTCCTGTCTTGTGTAAATGTTCATCCTGAGTCGTTTTTTTTATTCTTGAGCCAAATGTGGAGATTTATGGTGGAGATGTTTGAGAGCAGCATTCACACTCCTGAGCTAAATCTCACTCAGGATGAGGATGGGAGTGGGAGGACAGCAGGTGCCACGGTGACTGCTGCGGTGCACAGCTGTAACAACTGTGCACCCGATCTGTGGATGGCTGAGGGGAATACCAGATGTGCTCATGGTGCTATATAAAAATAAAAAAAATCAGTGGCGCCACAGGTTTTGTGTCCCGTCTCTCACCTGGTTCAGATGGACACATGTGTCAACGGCGGCTTTGGGCTGGTTGCACTTAAGGTAGGCGTTCACAGCTTGCTCACACATGCCCACGGTGGCAAACATCTGCCCGATCTCCTAACAACACAGACATGGAGAATGGCAGCAGATGAGATGCTGTACAGCACGGTACAGATTTAGAGTCACTGGCTCCTCGTGTATCAAACTTGCATAAGATCTGGGGTAGATTCTGCTGTAAATATCAGCGTGCGGCAACTGTCACGTGTGATTTATGAAAAGCGCGCTTTTACGCTGGCGATTTCGGTGTAGAACCAGCGTGGTGTTGATAAATCAGACAGCTGAAAACAATCGCAATTAAATGTCACGTCCCGATATATAATAATAATAATATTATTTATAAAGCACTTATCATCAATGTTACAAAGTGCTTTACAATAACAAAAATAACAAGGTAAGATAAAAACAACAAAGATTGTACAACGTAATGATGGCAAAACAAAAATACGAGAAGAAAATAGAGGATAAAATGATTATGTATCAAAGAAGGCCATTTGATAAAATTGCGTTTTTGCAAAGTTTTAAAAGTAGACACTGCTTTAGCAAGTCTGAGCTCCTCCGGTAGTTGAGGACACACAGTCATCCCTAGTTTTCAGCTTAGATGTGGGGACAACTAATAAGTTACTGACTGAGGACCTCAGACTGCGAGTCGGCTTGTAGAGAGTTAACAGATCCCAAATGTAACTTGGGGCTTGGCCATGAAGTGCCTTAAAAGTAATCAATACATTTTTTGAATTAATTTTAAAGCGGACAGTCGAGCAAGCTTTAGAGACCGCGCCCTGCCCGCTTTACCACATGGAGACACGGAAGACGGCCTAGAAGAGGGACTTTACTGACATTACCACGTTTAAATATCTGGACATTAATAGAGTGATAGTTTGTGTGATTGATAAAAGCGTCATCACTGGTGGATGGAGGCTGCAGACGCACGTATCACCGATGACGTTAGGAAACAGCGATCTCATGAAATGCTCTTGAAGTTTACTAAACTTAAGTTTGAGAAATCAGAGCCTAGGCCTAATTACTGCCGTGAACATGACTTTCTAACCGTCAGCACTGATGGCATGGTTCGGCTGATGGAGGGATGTGAAACACCGGCTTCTGTCTTTGATCTAACAATAACAGGTCTGTCACAAAATGTGCGTACTCCTGGTCAGAGCTGGCCTGAGATTTCTGCGTACCCTACACTCATGTTCAGATTGATAAATGCCGATCCTTGCAATGTTTTTTTTTGGTGTACGCACGTTTGGTAAATGAGGGCCACTGAGAGCTGTGACTTCAGCATACAGCTCGGAGAAAGGATCAAACTGTTAATATGTGAGGTAAACATTGAACATGTTGCTCACTGGTAAGAGTTTATGATTCTCTGGCAGCACAGAGGTCAGTCTCTCCAGACCGTCGTAGTCCTCCAACATGTAGTAGCATTCTGCCAGTCTTTCCTGGTTACGGCCCTGATGGTAGTACTGCACTGCATTCACCCTGGAAACACAACGAAATGTACAAGTTGATTTATTTGTTCATGGTGGACGGAGGTCACATCTTTTTGTGTCTGCAATTAAAACCCTGTAGCTGATACATAGACCTACGAGAAAGGAATGATCTACTTGGATTGCAGCAAATAATGGAATAATACAAAGTTATTAAATTATGTGGACTGTATATTGTGGTAAATTGTACATTTGCACTACTTAGAACTATAATAATATGTATGCCCTGCACTATGAACATAAAACACCATCCCAAGTGGGGTTTCTGCGAAACCAGCGTTTATCAGGTCAGAGATGGATCTTCAAAATCTACATGTTCTCATAACTTCTCATAAGAACATGACTCAGAGATACATAAATGGTTTTTAATCCACCTGTGAATGATTGTACATGTGTAGAAAAAGTTTTAAATGCTTATATAATTGCTCTATGTGGGAACTGTTCTGTCTCAACCTTACCCTGTAAAGTTCCCTTGAGATAACACATTATAAATTAAAATGGTGCAGTGTTACCAGTCACTCTGTAAGTGTTTATGTAGGTGTTATGGAAACAACAAAACAACAGATCAATTAATATCACATGTTCTTACAACTGTATCACAGTGTGTTAGGAAAGCATGCAATCACTGTTTAAATAGACCATATAATATTTATGTAGACATGTATCAGAAAAAAGGGAAAAACCAAACTCAGTACCACTTCTGTCTGTCAGCAAAGTAGTCTCCGATGGCGTTGTAGGCCTGTTCCAGCAGAGCATCGTCACAGTCACCAGAGCCAGTTTTGAGGAGCTGGAGAACCCTGAACCAGTCTCCCAGCTTGATCCTGAGGCTGATGGCCAGGTCCCTACAGAGAAAGACATGTCCGTTGTCCACTGTGGCAACTCTAAGGTTGGCCTTAAATATCAGATAAACTGAGCAACAAATTAACTCTTAAAGGACAATTCCAGGCGAATTCAACTCGGGGGTGTATTTTCCTATCATTTTAGGTCTAAAAGAATGAATCTGAAGATTTTCAGTTTAATCGCTCCTGTTTTGCGGTAGTTGCGTCTGTCCCCGCATCGCCACGGCAGCAATGAATGGGAGTGGATGTAAGTTCCGCTGTTTAGGCTGTTTCTAGCCCTCAAAGCCGCAATTTTTTTCCACAGACAGCGTCAGATGGCGACTCAAACATGCACCGAGAAGTTTATTTACTTCAAGCAAGCCGACATGTTTGTAAAACTAGATCTAATTCAAAGTCTCCCGGAGTCTCGCGCGAGACCCAGTTGCCGTGCTCGGTGTGTTCAGGTGCAGTGGGAAAAGCTACCGTTTGTGTCATAAACACAGGAATATCAACTCTTTACTTGCTTCAAGTAAAAAAAACTTCTCGCCGCATGTTTGAGTAGCCACCTGACTCTGTCTGTGGAAAAAAATGTACACTTCAAGCAAGTAAAGAGTTGATATTCCTGTGTTCCTTCAGATTCATTCTTTTAGACCTAAAATGATAGGAAAATACACCCCCGAGTTGAATTCGCCTGGAATTGTCCTGTAAGTCCTACTCCAGTGGTATGGGGATAAGTAACTATCATGTGTGTACCTGCGATCCATGTCCAGGTACATTCTCTCAGCCTCCTCAAACCTACTGAAGTAAGCTGCCACCTCGGCCTGTTTCATGGGCTCACTCTGCAGGTTGCCCAGGCGCTTGACAAACTCGATGCCCTGGTAGTCTTTGCAGCGGACGAAGGCCTGCTCAGCTGTCTTCAGATCCAGCTTCTGCAGAGCCGCCTCAGCCAGCAGACGCCTAACGGGTTGATAACAGAGAGAGGCCTGGTTAGTTACTATTACCAATAATGAATAGCATAATGTGAATGCATAACACATTACACCTATTCTAACATGCTTCATCTAGATATAAGTTCATGTAAAGCCATTAACAGAGCTGTCTCTCACTGATGCACGGTCAAGACTGTAACTGCTTGTTGGTTTTAACTCTGGAGCTCCATCAGATGAGTGTAAAACTCATCTTTATGTTACAGACTGGGGGTGACTGCTGGAACAGGAAAGGCCTTTTTAATTTATAAAATTTATTTTCTGAGGCAATAACAATCAAATTGCTAGTACCACAAATCTTTAACACTGTACAACATCAACCTCAAATGCTCAGATGAAAAGTGGCAATAACAGCAGCTCTTTATTTGTGATAACCTGACATGAGAACGAGGGTTAAATTGTTTTTAAATCTCTTGTTTGCTGTTTTCCATCATCAGTATGGAATTAAACAGTTTTGTGGTGCACATAACATGTCTGTTAAGTTACAAAGACTATCAAGTCCATAAATAAATCTCTATTTATCCTTTCCCACATAACCTGAAATACCACAGAAATTCATCTTCCTCATGCAAAGCTGCTCTACAGGAGTCCCACAATAAAATCATACAGCTGCAAATAAGCATAAATATATACAATATATGAAAGCTTTTACATTTTCACTCATCAATAATGTTATTTGCTGATCACAAACCAGAATATCAAGAAAAAAATAACAGTAACAATCACAATGCACTAAGAGCCCCATTCCATATGAAATCTAAAGTAAAGGTGGCCACTTAGCATTTACCAGAGTCTGGGGTGAGGGTTGTCTTCTATGAACTGTGAGGCATCTTCAATTCCAACTTTTTCAATCAGTGCACGACTGTCTCTCAGGGAGCGGATCTCAAAGTTGATGAGGTTGTCTTTGTTTGGCCTCTCTGGATCCTGCAAGACAACACTCCATTGTGTCATACATACAGTATATGATATATGATATGACGATATATAAAGAATCTCTTTTCATGTCTCTTAACACTACAAAGTGATGAAATATCAATTCACAATTATTTGTTATGCATTACTCCAACACACAGGACACGCCAGTTATAACCAGTGTGATTCTTTCTGCTTTAAGATGTATTTAGGAAGGACAATAAAATATGCAATTTACACATTGACAGAATAAGTCTACTTGTGTTAGAATACTGGCTGTTTCCGATATGTGCAGTGCTATTTTGCTTGTTTGATTTCTTGTTATTATTATATGTTTCATCATCTTTAATTTTTTGAAATTGTGTATAACATTAGTGTTGATATTAAGCCAATGCAATTATAACTATAGAGATATAAGTATTTCTTCATTCTGCTCCTTTTCATTTATGGTGATTATGTGTACATCATGTCAATATGTGCAATCGTGTTAAGTATGTAAACCATGAATGGAATAAAAC
Source organism: Trachurus japonicus (assembly GCF_045865225.1). Classification (NCBI taxonomy): domain Eukaryota; kingdom Metazoa; phylum Chordata; class Actinopteri; order Carangiformes; family Carangidae; genus Trachurus; species Trachurus japonicus. The sequence goes on from NC_140928.1 coordinate 29,323,011, forward strand.
GAAATGAAATGAAAGATATCAGTATTATTGGAGACTGGTGCAACTACTACAGCACGTTTTGTTAGCAGTGTTTACCTTCATGATTTCATCAAGCAAGACAGATTTGATTTCAAGGTCCTCAAAGTTGCAAATGTATCCAGATGTTTGGATGGGCTCCTGTTTTTTAAAGATGTAATAGATAATTGTTACAGTAGCTAGATGATTATTTAGTAACAATACAACAGCTTAAAATGAGACAAACACTCACCTCTGGATCAAGGTTCCTGAAGACATACATCCTGGTCTTCTCCATCATGGCGAAGAGGTCAGGATTGTCATTTGCCCATTTCATGTCCCAAACATCTTTGCGCTCAAACTTGGATGGATCTCCTGCAGACGCCTGGCTCCCTGTGCTGTCGTCTGTGGAGGAACGAACCTCCAGGTCCAACAGAGTCAGCACGCCTGCGATGTCGATTATCGCCAGGCGACTACAGGAAGTAATGATTACAGCTGTTCAGAGCTGACAATGGATATCTGGACACTTTTATTATTACAAAATAAAATACATTGATGCGTACCTGGAGTTGCAGTTCAAGGACAGGTAGTAGGCTCTGTTGTTCAAGGTGTATTTTTGGATAAGAGCAACATTGGGGAGACTGTATCTGTGGATGGTGCCAGACTCCCGGCCCTACAAACACACATGAACCCAGCCAATCAGTGTTTTACTTCAATTCTACAACAGTACTCAGAATTGTACAATAAAAACGGTAAAACATGTACCACAATCAGAGTCTTCTCTGTGGCTGTTATACAGCAGATGGGATCTCGAGTTGCCTGAAAACGCAGAAATAAACATTATCTTTTTGAGAAAAATACTTTTTTCCCCTTTAAATTGATTCTGTTCTGAGTTAATAATACATATTAAAGTTATTTTATACATTAGCTTTATATTTAAACTTTAATTTAATTTAATTTAATTTCAATTAAAAATGTATTTATCCATACTGAGATTACCAATTAAATATAAAATAAACATCCTCTGCACTAAATGAGAGTCAGAAATCCACTTACTGTGAAGGCTTTGGTAAAATCTGGACCGCTGTCGCTGGCTCCAGATGGATTGCTGTCAATGTGATAGACCCTAAAATGACAGGAAGTGGAAACAAATGTGAGAGAGAGGCTGAGAGGCAGCCAGACAGACAAACAGCTGCCCTTTCCTCCGAGGTGACTTGTGATTTCGATACCGGGATGGTCTTGGCAGAACATTAGGTCATGCCCGACCTGTCTGGAACCTCAGTGGCATTTTTATTCAGATGAATGAACCCTTTTCACGGTGCTGTCAGTCCCAACACTCACTACACTGTAACAGTGAGCCAGTAATCCAAAGGTTTCTTCCACTGACTCACAGAATGCAGCCCTGTGGTTATCTTGCCTCCCTGCAACTTTCCATGATCTGCTTGATATGTACTGTTAAGTTCTGATGTGGTCTTTCTACTTTGTCCCCACCTACCTGGATCTGGCTTTTTTTTTTTAATACAAGCCTGATGTCTTCATGACACTGTTCGGTGTAAAGATAATGTGATGCCTTTCTGGGAAGAGGAACACCCACCTCTCTCTTCCCTCCCTCTTGGTTCTGGTCACTTGGTTGATCTCCAGGGCCGTTAGTTTCTTTGCCACTCTGTACTGCCACAGGTAGAAAGCCTCTTTGGATGCAGCAATCACATGCGTCTTGGTCATGGTGACAAACAGTGGATCTGAACCAAGTCAACAAGCAACAGATTTCATTTCAGAGGTGACAATCAACACACAGTGTATATGACTTTGAGTTTAGGAGTAAATGGATTATTAACTATTTAGTTGTGTCATTTGGTAGATCACATGTCTTTAACGCTGTGTTAAAGAGTCACTCATCAAGAAGTTTTCAGGGCTATTTGTTTTTCAGTCTCAGTATATAAATTAACAGTAACTAGTTGATTGTTGGAGAGCTGCATAAAGCACATTTTATACACTTTCAGCGTACTTCACCAAACTGCATTGTAAAATCTGGAGAATAAATGTTTGTAACTTTGAACTATAATAACCATGTTTCCAACCACTTGTCGATCGAATTATCTGATGATCGATCAAAATATTAATGCGAATAATGCCGGTTCAAGTGCATCCATCCAAGACCTTAAAAATCAAATAAAAAGCCGTCCGTAATGACGTCATGTGCTGTTTTGTGATCATACTGGTGTATCGAATCGTTTTCTTGCAATTTAAGGTGTTTCCATTCATTCTTGTACTAAATCGCAAAATAGAAGGACGTCCATCCTTTATCTTTAACTGACTATCCGAGGTCGGGCTGCGCACAGGCCAAGTGTGACGAGTTGCTGGAGTCGTTGCCCGGAAACCACTGAACCATACGCATGCTATTATATTATTATATTAAGTTCTAGGCTATAGGCTGGTGCTTATAATGCAACATGGCTGCAACATGGCTGTTATCAGAGGTGGTTTTAATGCAGATGCAGATGCACCAAGTGTTTAATATTACAGACACCGGAACAGCTTTGAACAGCTGGAATAGAGAGAGAAAATCCGATGAGATCGACAGTATTGTAACTTTGTATCGATATTCATGATATTTAATCGAATTTTACTGTTTCCATAAGGCATTTTTAATTGGATATTGCTAAATGTGAATAAAAACGTGTGGATGGAAACATGGTTTATGACATTCTGGGCACAGCATTTTCTGAGGATTCATTCCAACAGACAAGTTGAAAGGATAATACACTGTGTTCTCTCCACTTTGACTAGTCAGTTGAAAGAAAAGAAAAAACAAGGTCACCGGAGGAGAATTCTCCAAAAGGTGCACACTTGGACTCTTGTTATTTACTGAGGTGGGATATCTCATTTATCTCCTTTCAGACTTTGAGCTTTCTTGGCATTCTCTCCTCAGCAAACATTTGACCATGCCTGAATATCTGCTGAATATCTGTGTGGTATAAAGACGCCCTGTGCTCTCTGTCTATTTGCTATAGGATGCTGTGGAAACATGAAAGATGTAGTCATGGGCAGCAAGAGGCAGAATGCCAACCATGATTTCACATGTACCTTCACACAAGGTGTGATCTCTCACATTGTCTTGAAAAAAAAATGCACCAGCTCTTTGGTAAATTAAGATTTCCTTCAGCCTGCAGTCGTGCCCCAAAAAGTGTGTTACAGAGTTGACTTTTTTGTGCTCAGTTGTTTGCAAGCCTGGAGGACAAAGCAGCATGATCTTAAATGGATAGTCCAACATTTTGGCAAATTGGCCCATTGTCATAATCCCTATAGTCATAGCAGTAGGTTCATTACTTTTAATTGTCAGTGCAAGCTCTTTTTTGAACGTGAGCTGCTCAGAGCTACGCTATGGATGCTAACGGGATTTCTTGTTTTCCCTCATCAAACTCATCAAATACACAATCCAACAACTCCAAAACGCTCTGGTGGACAAGTTGTGACCTGCACATTCACCACGCTATGAGATAATAATGGAACGTTACCAGACAGAGTTGTTTTAGAGGTAAATGCAGAGACTGCTTGCTGAAAAACTGCTCCCGACGGGAACGTGCATCAGAGGTTTTGCATGAATTTACCTCGAAAACAATTCCGTCTCATAACGTTCCATTATTATCTCATAGCGTGGTGAATGTGCAGGTCACAACTTGTCCACCAGAGCGTTTTGGAGTTGTTGGATTGTGTATTTGATGAGTTTGATGAGGGAAACCAAGAAATCCCATTAGCCTCCGTAGCGTAGCTCTGAGCAGCTCGCAGCTCTGCTCCGCCGTTCTACTGTAAAAATAGCTTGCACCAAAAATTAAAGGTAACGAAGCCACTGCTATGACTATAGGGATCGTGGCAATGGGCCAATTTGCCAAAATGTTGAACTATCCCTTTAAAGATTGACTGTAGGTGTAAATCAGCAACAGGGTCCCTCATTCATACTTTTTAGACATGTCCAAACCCTCATGACTACTGGATGTCAGTATTTTTTTTACATTCTCAGAAGATACTTAATACTTATGAAGCAGGTGGCCTCTCCCACACAGTGGGACCTATGAGGTTCAAATACTTGGGGAAAATAGGATGTACGTTGGGCGGCTCTGTAGATATATTTTATAAGGCATGGCACCCATTTCTGACTGACATGCAAACACTAAAACTGTGTCACATTACCATGTGATCTACTGTACCTAACCACTTATCATGTTTTGACTGTATGTATTTCTCTATTGATCACTGATCGCTCACAGTTTTTTTGTTTGTTTCTATATTTTTGCTTATTTTCTTATTGATCTGCTTGTGTTGTTTTACATTTGCACTGTTCGTGTGTAGCTCTGTGGGAGGGTGGGATGTGGGGGGTGAAATTGGGGAATTTATAATACGCCATCATCTGTGTTTTGATATTTCATATTGACCGTCCTGTAAGTTATTGTGTTGTTGTAAAATGAAAAATAAAATTAAAAAAAAAGAATATGTGTTGCCTGTTGCTTACCGATGTCAATGTACTTTGAGTCCAGTGGCGTCCCAATGGAGTTGCACAGAATCAGGACATACTGAAAAACACACAGCACACTAACATTATACTACAGGTCAATCTAAGATCCCATATCAGAACAATTAGTCCTCATTTTGGGAGTGTGGTTTTAATTTGTACATTACCCGTGCATGACTCCCAGACTCTAACTCAGCATCCTCCTGTGTGGCATTGAATTTGAAAAACGGGAGGCAAGACAGTAGAGAAACATTTGTGATCCTTAGCTCACTCTACATCTACCACATATCTGCCCTAAGGTGAGTCTCTAAGTCTGCTCATGAGACGTATTTCATAGAGTAGATAACTAGTAAAGATCACATCTGTTACAGATTACTGCAGACCCAGTGTTTGTTAGCTTCCCTTTCACTTTGTAAGCTGTGTGTTGTGTTTGTACCTGAGGCTGGGTGTCGTCTGCCTTGCTGGCCAGGATGCAGAAGTCCCCCGAGGTTGTGATGGACATCAAGCTCTTGACATATTTGACAAACTTCTCGTTATTTTTGGTGTCCCAGAATACCACGCAGTACTCCTGTCGCTCTGGCTTGGTGTAGGCATACACCACTGTGCTGCAACAGTAGCCCCACTGTTAAAAAAAACATGACAGAGCAGGTGAGATTTACCTTCTGTGGGAGCTTTTAAAACCCTGGTTAGTGTAGTTTGGTAGGCTCACACAGAGGTTGAAAAAAGACACACTCCCTCAAATAAACCATTTGTTGGAAGGTATTAATAAAGGAATACGGTAGTAATTTGGTGGCAAAGGTTGAAGTTACATCCTTCATTTAGTAATTTCACTGTAGATAATAAGCAACAATAAGCCAGCTGACTACATCTTATTACTGTGTTATGCCTCACTTCACCATCTTCCTTTGAAATAGATCACATGATCAGGAACAGGAATATGATCCTATATTTTTGGACAGTTTTTAGTCACATGACTTTAGAAGTGAAGACTGTTTCATAAACACAATATATAAATATACAAATACCAATGACCCCAGGCACAACTGAAACATGTTAGCACAATTTTTGATTTATTGCTATTCCTGATTTGAGTTTTACTACATATTCTTTTCATAGTCCGTTTGCAACTGACCAGCATTTTAACCATGCTCATGCCCCGTTAATCACAGGTTTTTCTGTGTAAGAGGATCATGAAGAATAGTTTCTTTCAAAGAGCGTTAATTAAAACATAACCAAAGGTGTTGGCATTTACCTTGTAATCTGGTCTTATGTTTGCAAAGTAGATGAAGGAGTCCACGGCCAGGCCGATACGCAGCCCCCCTCCCTCCCAGGCCACTCCTGTCATCTGCTTCCCAGGAACCTTCAGAGTTCTCAGATGCTGTGTGAACACCAGATAGCATCACATTGAAACATTCTATCATTTCATAGCATTTGTGGTTCCCCACCTACTCAACAAAGTCGGATGGATAACTGTAGTTTAAAGGTATATTATTATTAATAGAAGTAACAAAAATGCAGTACATAAAGCACAAAAGAGACTGTATTCTTTATCAACTTCTGTTTGGTTTGCTGTGACTGCGTATGTCTTTGCTCATGCATAAATAAGGGAACAGTATCTTCACCCCCACCTCTCCAAATGGCGTGTAGAACTGCACCACATTGAATTCTTTATCCATATTTGAGGCTCTGAGAGAACCAGCCACCGCCAGGACACTGCCGCAGTGATTCCACTGGATACTGACCACATTCATCAGAGCGTCAATACACACTGGGTCTGTGAAACAAGGCAGCAGCACAGCTCATCATTACTGGGAAACATTTCATTGAGGCATAACCTGGGGAACATACTGCAGTCTTTTCTTACTTTCATCATTCTCGTAGCGCATGATCTGACACCGTCCATTGTCGAAACAGATAGCTAGACACGGACAGTCTGGCTCAACGTAGCCCCCGGTCCCCGCGTACCAGTGGATGCCTGCTATACTGACAGCTCCCGTTGCATTAGTGAGGCAGCTGATCGTCATTTTCATCTGAAACGTAACACAGAGAAAGCCAACACTCAACAGTCAGCATGCACTGATATGTTGACTGATATATGACTGTTGAATTCTGGATAAATGAACTTATGCTGCACTACTGCATTTCCTCAGGTCACTTTTACTTACACACTTTTACTTTCTACTATGTTTGCACTTTTGATATATTTATATTTATGACAAATAGCTTATATTTATATTTCTAATTCTGTCTGAGCTAATTGAAACAACCTTTAATTCAGTTCACTTGTATTCTGAATGACGATAAAATCTGTCTAATGTATCTTGCGTGCGTGCAATGTGTCTTGCTAAAAATTACAACAATGTGTGAGGAAATTTCAAGTCCTTTACAAAAGAGCTTTTAGAGCATTTGCAATTATTTCTAGATATCCCTCCACTGGAAGCTTTAAAGAGATTCATCTTTTGCTCCATGTTATAGAACAAACCTGCCATGGTTCCATGAGCAACTGAAACAAAATAAGTGTGCACAGCCATTTACTCAAAAGGAGTCCCTGCACTCAGATCGGCCCCCAAAAAAACCCCGGTTGGGGCTTGAGATGTACTCTGTGCTGATTGGTCAGACGCAAAGCGAGATGACGCCAAGAGAAAGCCCCGAAATCAGCTGCATTTTTTTTTAAAAGTGTCTACACAGCCGAAAAAAGAGAGAATAAGTCACTAAAAGACGCATGAGATACAAAAAAAAGTAAGATAAATACGCAATTGCAGGATTACGCAACGATCGAAACACAATTAAAAACCCAGGTTTTTTAGAAAGCGTCTATACTGCCGGAAAAAAACAACAACAACAAGAGCATTTAAAAGAAAAGCTGCACAAGACTGTGTTTTGATCGAAACTGTTGCACATCACCGCAAGAATCGGAGGTCATACTCCAGTAGAGACATGTACGGCCGCTGAGAGGACCGAATGAGAGGACGGTTCCTGTAATAGTTCCTACTCCCTCCCTTTACCAGGAACTCCTGCTAATGGAAACGTGTCTATACTTAGATGAACAGATGAGACTTATGTACTCACAATGAAGTTCCCTTGATTGTCATAGATCTGGACTTCCCCATTGGCCATGCCAAAAAGGAGGATCTTGCTGTCTGGAGACCATGCCACATGTGCAAGCTGATTTCCCTTTAGCTCCTTTCCCCAAATCCGGTTACCTGCAAAAACAAACCCTTTATGAGTTACTCATTTAGAGAGAATGTAAACAATGCAATCTTTGTCGAAGGAGTTTCGATGATTCTAATCTAAATGGGTTTGAAAAAACTATTGTGACTGATCGCTATTTATTATATTTCTACAAATCACACTGTAAAGCTTTTTACCATCTACGGAGCCAACGATGACTGCTCCATCTTCATACACAATGCAGATCTTCTGACCGTCAGCGTTCCAGCTCATGCTCCTCACCACCGACTTGTTCCTATTGTTGATCATCTCCTCATACCATGCACCTGAGGAAAGGACAAAAGACTGTTAAATATAAATGGCAAATTATTTTGAGACAGCTTGAACTTTCGGTTTGTATTAGTTGTCACCTTTATAGAGCATCCATACAATAATGAGTCCATTCTGGTCACTGGTTGTCAGCTTTTCGTACTGTTCGTTCCACGTGACCACTTGCACTGCACCTGCATGTGTAATAATGGTTTAGCATCAGACAGTTTTTCTAGGGCATTACATAAGCTGTGGCATGTTACTATGTGGACACTGGCTGTTAGTCACATACTTCAAACTTTATTTATTTATGAAGCACCTTTCATACAAAGAATGTAACAAAGCGCTTTACAGTGCCTTACTATAATGATGATCTGGCAATGACTGAATGTAACGTACCACTGTGTCCCTCTAGAGTCTGGTTCATTGACAAATTACTGGGTGCAGCAAGGCCTTTAAGTTTGGCATCATCTGTTGAAAGAGAAGTTTAGATGTAGAACCGCAAGTAATTAACAAGTAACACTCATAAAGCAAATCGTTCAAAACGTGTGACACATAAACAGTTGAATATCAGCACAGATTTCTAATCATTTTTGTTTTGGTTGGTGATTTTTGGCACTGGTTTCACATAATAACACTTAGTCTGTACAACAGACAGACTGACCAAGGTGGTACCATTTCTACTTAAAGTGTCTGGACCCTTAGCTACCATAACAGAGCCAAAAGGCTTAGAAAAGATTACTTACACTGTGTAAGAGCCATTTTCATTAACCCTCAAATCTCAGTCACATGGGTCTTAGATAAGAGCTCGGACTGTAACAAATAAACTTGAACAAGCAGCTTCATCACAAAGAATAATTTGAGTTTCTGTGCTATTTTTCTGTGCCACTTTCATTTTACACTAAAGCAAAACAAATAAATAGAATACATCATGTGAAAAGAGACAGGCATGTTTATTGATACAAAGCACCTAAACCATGGCAATATCAGTATGTAGGTGATTAACTGTTGGCCTTTTTGTAATCAATTGTGCATTTTGTCAATATACACTGTATTTACTGGATGTCAAATAAGTATTATACCAATGTCATCAAAACTTACAAGGGTAGAGGGACTGAATGTGAATGTGTGGGTTTATTAGTTATCTGGATTGGTAGGCCATAACATCCCTACAGTGTGTATGGTGGCCGTGCAGGTCGTCTGCTCCATCACCCTGACCTTACCTGTCTGAGTTTCAAGCTTCAGTACCCTCAGGAGACCGTCATCCCCACCACATGCAATGAACCCTTGGTCTTTGTTCCAGGAGACGCATTTCAGGTGAATGTTGTTGGGGATAGCAATCTAGGAGGCAATGGGAACAAATACAGCCACGTTAACTGACGCTCTACGTTAACTTAAGTTACGTCTTAATAAAAGGTCTGAGCCTAGCAGAATGGCCGTGGCACTCACCTTCTTACTGAGGTAGATAAACATGGTGATAACGGTACAGAGCTCTGTCACTGCACCAGTGAGTTGGAGTTATGTTGACTATCATTAAAATACACTGGGCTAAAAGCAGCTATATTGAGCTAACAAAGCTAACGTTGTCAGCCTAGCTTACATTGTGCAGCCTGGACCTGGGGACTGCGTCGTTAGCCTGAACCGTTAGCTGTTACTAGTTAGCCTGCAGTAAACAAACCGCGACACGGTCTCCTGGTGCTGGAGAGGATGGACGTGAAGTGTAGCCTGACAGAGACGGCGGCTAAAGTATTGAAAAACCAACAGTTCAACTTCGACTTGTCGTTGTTTGTGTTGGCTGACTTAACTAGACAGACGCTGTCGCTTCCCTCGGTCTCCCGTGGTAACCGTAAACCGGAAGTGCCGTGAATGTTGTGACACTGGTAGTTGTAGTTTTTTCCCAGTACGCGCTTTTGAAGAGCCGCCTCTTACCATATCCCACCACGAAGTGCTGCTGTTCATTTGTCTTCACTTGGGATTCATTGCTGTTATGTGTTGCACTTATTACAGACCACAGGGAGACTTTAATAGAAACAACTGACTACCATGAACAAAATCACAGCATACCAACATTAAACAATGCGTAAAAAAAATAGACACCCGGGTGAATAGGGTCAACATGAAACTTCTCGAGTTTATCACTTACATTAAGACAATTATTTTTTGTATTACAAGATTTGTGAAATTGTATGTTTAAATGTGTAAATGAAGCAACATCTAATTAAATATGTGCTAATGTGCCTACCTTTCCAGAATGGAAATCTATTAATTGGAGTCAAACGTTTTTACAGAGGAGATTTTTTTTAAATCAGTATGTAAATGAGAAATACTGTCACCAGCCCTAAAAAAAAATCGAATTTCGCCATAAAATTTTGTATAGGCCTAAATCAGGCTGTGAATTAACAATCAACAAATCCCTCTGTAAAAACACCTCAACACAGAGTATGAGGAAAAACTAATTTAGAGATAACAGCCTTTACTTTAGATTTGTACTGTAAAATTTCATAGATTGTTATCGTCCATCATACTTTTACAATTTGTTGCTGATACAAAGGAAATGGCAATTTCTGGAGCCCATATCATTGTGCAGGAGACAGAGAGATAGCCTACTGCAATAGCCTACCTGACATGACATCAGGGTCAGACAACAGGCAGGGCACAGTATGCCACAAGCTAACATTTGGTGAATTTAGGAAAAATGTACAGAATTAAGTAAAAGAACCACCTTAATATGGATACAATTTTTCTCTAGTCTTGAAGACATGTTAAGCAAGCACATCAGCCCCAAATCTCAAAATTGACCAGTGCATGAAAAAACAATGTTTTTGCCTGTAGTGTCTCTTTATGTAATTGTGTTTCCCAATGCAGCATTACCAAGACTCTCAGTTTCAAAACTGCTACTGAGGGCTCTTATTGTAAGTGTTTAGCATGCGGCTTGGTAACACAGTAAACACAGAGAGCTGAATCCATTGTTTCAGATGTTTATTTTCCATTTGCAGCTTCAATCCAATAGAAAATATACAGAGAGGTTGTTTCTTGCACAAAAGCACCACAACATGTAATGCACATGTCAGTGTACACAGAAGCATACACCACAAATAGGCTACTTTTCACTTCTTCCACGTGTGTTCCACAGATCAGAGTATGTAGTAGGTATGATTGTATGAAGAAGAAAATCTGTGCAGTGAATATTTTTTTAATTGAATGGGTCTCAACTGTAAATGTCCCACATTCAAAACTTGCTTTGAAAATAGTCTTTTATGGCCAGGCTTGCTGCCAGAAACTTTGGTCCATGACTTGCCAAGTATGCAAAGTACTGAAGCGGTCAGAGCTCCCTATCTCCTACCTCCACCAAAACCTGTCTGTGACAGCTATAACAACAATCACCAATACATGTTGTGCAATGAAGTTGTTGAAACTTTTTTTTTAATGAAAGGGATTGTAGTAAATCTGTGATTGAACGCTGCAGGGAGCCAGTTGGATCAGGTTTTATTTTGGTCCTTTCTCTGCGTAATGCTGCAGCCAGGGGGATAGCAACAATGCTCTTGTTGCATAAGAGATTAGTTGTTGTGTTATGGTTGTGGATGGAGTCTTTGTGTTCTACTAAGAACACACAACACAGCACTGACCAAGAAATGCTCACAGGGCAGTGAATAAACAAACGGGGATGTGGTGGAACACGTTTTTCTGATGAAGTAAAGACTGCAACCTTTTCTATAAATTCACTAATTACATTACAGTGCACGGATCTGAACTCAATGGCTTACACTGTTAGGAGGAAATGTTCATTTTCTTACAAAAACACAGGTATATGTAAACATTTTACACCAGTGATACGCAACATTACAATAAGAAGCAACAACAGAGAGGGTTGTGATGAATGCAAAAATGCAGGTTTACAATATAAAATTAACACCACACAGACCTCTATCAAATCTCAGACACGTCATAGAGATTAAACATTGTGATCATTATTATTATTATTTTGAGGCTTGTACAGATGATTTCTGGTGGTCAAAAAAAAAAAAAATGGATACATTGCCAGTCTTTAACATGTCTTCTGATGACATCATACTTCTTAGTACTGCTGTTGACCTTCAATCAGATTCACTTTGTCTGAAAGTTCATCTAGTGAACAGACAGTCAAGGAAATTAAACTTTTTTATGTTGCAGTGTTCATGGTAACACTTTAGACAATCATACAAGGGTCATACAAATAATATAATATAATATAATATAATAATAATAATATAATATAATATAATATAGATGCAAAAGGATATGTTTTCTGCTCAGCTCGTGAATGGTTGACTGTACTTTTCTCTGGAACACAATCTGCGCTTCACACATGCAGGCATCCTGGGTGATTTCACCTCTCATTTCCTCTGAAACAATGAGAAGAGATATGGAGAAAGTGAGTGGTGCTCCATCACGTTTACTGTAGCCTCTTTGAAACGCTACATTTGGCTGCTTGGCAGGAAAGAGCGACACAGTTCACCAAATGTTTCCCAGATCGAAACCCACAAAGAGTTGACCTTGAACCTTTGTTCAAAACACACATTGCACATCAGCGATTTTTCTTTGGTGAGTGAGATTAGAAAATTAATAATATAAAAAAAAAATGTTTCACTCACTACAACTAGTTCATCACAAACTAAGAAGATCAGATGTGATTAGCTTTCCAAAAAAGTACAAAATCACAGACAGCCAGCAGATTCTGAGCAAATATTTCAGGTTTTTTTCTTTTTCTTTTTTGGTCCTTTTCCAGTCCACAGTGAACACACACCACGACTTCCTTACACCAGGACAAGACACTTTTATGATTTCTAACTGTGCTGTGGACAGTATGGCTGGACCAGTGGAAGTTGTTGTATTGCTTGTTGCTGGACACTGTAGCTCGGGTTACTGTCTGCTACAGATTTTTCCACAACTGAAGAATGCAAAAAGAAAGACATGGAATATATGGTAACTATTAAAAATGTAAGTAAACAACTTAATCCAAAGACATAAGCAAAACCCACTTAGTCAGTAGCATAGATTTGACCATGCCCCTGCCCGGAGCACTGCACTGAAATTTGCATGTGCACATAAACAAGACAGAATTTTGATTTGTTCTTTTCTGTGAAAGTTGGCTCTATTTGCTGTGGCTCAGTCTGCACTCACAAAAGCTGAAAATCTGACCCGTGACAGGGTTACAGACCAGTGGACCTGTGGTCACATAATTAGGGCTGCAGTCCTTGTCCCTCTGTTCTGTTTCACACAAGGCAAACTTCAATGTCTCCACTGAAGTGTGAGTCGGTGTGTAACAAACCATGTGCGCTCCATTGAGGGTTCAGCTGCCACCTCCTCAAAAGTGTCGATGATTGTCACAGATTGTTTATATAATTAAAAGGTTAAAGGGGGGTTCTGTAGGTTTTCGTATAGAACTTTAGCCATCACTGCATTAACAGGAGGCTACAGAGAAATTGCTATGGGAAAGTGACCAGTGCTTTCCAATGCTGGAGACAGCTTACTGAGTAAAAGAATACAACTTGATGCTAACTTACAAGTAGCTCCTTTAAACCTCATGTTGAACTATAAAACTGTACTTAAACTGCCAGTTTCTTTAAGAGTTCAACTGAAACATCTTAAAAAAATTAAAAAATATATGATTATCTAATAATTAGAATGAATATAGCTCATGGAGGTTCTACTTGCAAACCTAACTAGAGTTAAGACTTACTCTTAAAGGAGAATTCCGGCCATTTTTGACCCATAAATCGTTTTCCTGATGGTCACCCAGTGTTGGGGGGAGCAAAAAACGTGACTCGAATCCTTACGAGACATCACTGAACTCATATAGTGTACAGTATAAACAGTGTATACTTTGTGTTTTTGCATGTAGTCACTCACCTCAGATAGCCTAACTCTGAAACATCCTGGAAAGACCTTACTATCTGATCACAGAGCGCCTGCTCTCCCCGCCACAGAAACAAACACTTTTTCCTTGTTGTGATGATTTCTTTACTAAAATAAACGGTTGGAGATATTTTGGACATTACCACTGCACTGCTCCACTGTTTATTTTTGTAAAGAAATCATCACAACATGGAAAAAGTGTTTGGGGAGAGCAGGCTAGTAATAGTAATGTCTTTCCAGGACATTTCAGAGTTGGGCTATCTGAGGTGAGTGATACAGTACACATAAAAACACAAAGTTTATACTGTTTATACTGTACATGTACACTATATGAGTTCAGTGGTATCTCGTAAGGATTCGAGTCATGTATACCATAGATATTTGATAGATGTTTTCAGTTCCTCTGTAGAGGGCTGACATGTTGAGCAGTGGCTAAACTTTTACCATGAAAGACATAGGCTGAGCTCAGACAATATCATTTGAACCAAAGTCTGTATATATTCCCCTGTCTAGTAATTCTTCTGTCTAGATCGATGCAGTCTCATTGGGAAATGTGGATATTTCACCAATTTGAGTCAGCAAACAGAGATGCAGTTAACCTTGACTGGTCTTAACTCTAGGTGTAGGTTTGTGATGCAGTGTCAGAGCCACAGTAGTTTTATATAGATGGACAGATCAGCTTTCTACAAAATGATTTTACTCATCCTGAATTCCTGGCCACAAATGCAAATTCCAGAACCACTCAGTGAGGAAAATGGTCAAAGCTAACTTATTAGATGGCAAATATAGAGATATATATTTGCCATCTTATATACTGACATGTACAGTATAATATAATTAATAGTGGGATTAAATAACTTTAGGAAAACTGGCATCTCACCTTACATCATCTCGCACAGTTGTGGATGATTTGAAACTGGCTCATGGGCCACATGCAAACAACATTCAGGGCAGCAGTTGAAACCTTGGTTGATACAGTTGTTGGAGGGATACGTGGAGACCACATTCATTTATGTGTCAGTCTCATACATCAGACCGGCTGCCCTCAATGTTTGCAGCAACAGACCATACTGCTTTGAAGCCCAGGGTTTGGCGAGAAATGCTGGTCTATAAGAACCTATACAATATGGACAGCCTAGGATTCAGTGCACAGACACCATTATGTATTTATGAAAAAAGCAAATTCTTACGTGAGCATGTTTTCTGGTCTGCATTCAATACATATCCCATTCGACACTTGCAGACATACGAGTCATCGCTGCTGACACAAATGTGCTGGCAGTCATGTCCGTGGGCGCACACGTCTGCACCTGAGGAGAGATACTTCCACATCTGACTGACTTGAGTCACATGACGTGAAGTCATTCATATTCTATGCGAGTTAGCATTTCATAGCAACAAGCTACAGTATGCAACAGGTGGCTTCTCTGCAGTGTGAGCATTAGAAAAAAAAGACAACTTCATGGTGATGAGCTATGATATGATATAGTTCATAATGAAGGGGTGCTCCACTGGAGAACACATATCCTGTTTGCTTACAATGACTGGAATAAAAAAAAAAAGTGTTCCAGGTGTGTTGGTTAAAGGGATAGTTCAACATTTTGGCAAATTGGCCCATTGCCATAATCCCTATAGTCATAGCAGTAGGTTTGTTACTTTTAATTGTCGGTGCAAGCTATTTTTAGAACGGCGGAGCAGAGTCGTGAGCTGCTCAGAGCTACGCTACGGAGGCTCATGGGATTTCTTGGTTTCCCTCATCAAACTCATCAAATACAGAATCCAACAACTCCAAAACGCTCTGGTGGACAAGTTGTGATGCACATTCATCACGCTATGAGATAATAACAGAACGTTACCAGACAGAGTTGTTGCCATTCTAAATATAGCTTGCACCAACAAATAAAGGTAACGAACCTACTGCTATGACTATAGGGATTATGGCAATGGGTCAATTTGCCAAAATGTTGGACTATCCCTTTAAGTGTACTGTATGTTGTGTATATTTTGTGAAAAGTTAGAAACTAGACGTCCATGTCAAAATGTGACTAGGTAACCATCCAACAAACCCTTGGCTTTCATCTCTATAATATTCATGGATTCCTAAACAAACCATAACATGCATGTGTATACCATAATACCGGCTCTTGGAGTTGTTACAGAGTAAAACAAATTAGATATTGTGAGAATGTTGAAGTGTCTTACGTGAACATGTTTTCCTGTCCATGTTCAGGACAAATCCCACTGGACACTTGCAGATGTACGAGTTCCCATTGTTGGCACATATGTGCTGGCAGTCATGTCCCTGGGCGCAGGCATCCAACCCTAAACCTGAAAAAGACAAACTCACACTTCAGTGACCCTGTCCTATGGCATTAACAACAACGACTTGGCCTTTTGGGCATCCCATAATGATGTCAATTTCAAGATGTCCATCTACCATTTCTCATTCATAAAGATCTAAATTTGGCACTGCTTGAATCAATATAGAATGATGGATGATATATGGTGAGGCCATAAAAATAGACTCCATCATCCACCCCTATACCATCCATATGGAGTTTTTAAAATTTTGATGAGCCCGTCCTGTTGAGACATTTTAAAAAGTGGTGCTTTGTGGGATATCTGAAATGCTGGATTGATCCCACAGACACCAAACATGCATACTGAAACAATTCATGTGCTTACGTGAGCATGTTTTCTGGTCTGCATTCAACACATATCCCACTTGACACTTGCAGACATACGAGTCATCACTTTTAACACAAATGTGCTGGCAGTCATGTCCACGGGCACATGTGTCTGCACCTGAGGAGAGATACTTCCACATCTGACTACAACAGTCAAGGAACACTGAGTAAGTGATAAAACCTGTGATGACCAGTGCTGAAATAAACCCTGGGCACATCAAAGAGAAAGTCCTCTAAGTTCTCACGTGAGCATGTTTTCATATCTGGATTCAACACGCATCCCACTTGACACTAGCAGACATACAAATCATCACTGTTTATACAAATCAGCTGGCTATCATGTCCTATAGGCACATAGATCAGAGCCTGAAAAGTGACATGCATGATGTCCTAACATCTCACGACATCATCACGGGGACTGGACAGTTTTATGTCAAACTAACTTTAGTCCAGTTCTGTCTATCATAGATAACTTAACTGATTTCAGAGACTTTAATGAGTCACCCTCAAACTCACATGTTACATTAGTCATGGCCATGCGTGTCTCAAGGCTCCGTTTTAACAAACAAAAGCACAAAAAGTGTCAAGTTCCTGGCACAAGTGCATTACGGGTGTGTCTATGTCTTCTTTTTTCCCCGTATTTTAATGGTGGAAAAATAGTTCCAGTGACTGACACATGTTCAAAGAGATTGTAATTAATATATTATTCATGGATGTGTTCCTTTACCTATGCACCTTAAAGGGATAGTTCAACATTTTGGCAAATTGCCCCTATAGTCATAGGGATAGGTTCATTACCTTTAATTATCGGTGCATGTTGTTTTGAGATCAGCGGGGCAGAGATGTGAGCTGCTCAGTGAACACTATGGAGGTGAACGGTACTGGTCTGATGTCCCTCATCAAACTCATCAAATACACAATCCAACAACTCCAAAACACTCTCATGGACAAGCTGTGACCTGCACATTCACCACGCTATATAATAATAATGTTGTACTACAGAGTTGTTTTCGAGGCAAATGCATAGCCGGAACTACATTTCAGACACGGCTGCTGGGCGGAGTGATTTCAAAAGCGCAAGTAGTTCAGAGTATTTGCTTCATGTGTTGTAATGTTACATAATTATACATGATTATTTCATAGTGTGGTGAATGTGCAGGTCACAACTTGTCCACCAAAGCGTTTTGGAGTTGTTGGATTGTGAATTTGATGAGTTTGATGAGGGAAACCAAGAAATCCCATTAGCCTCCGTAGCGTAGTTCTGAGCAGCTCGTGGCTCTGCTCCGCCGTACTAAAAATAGCTTGCACCGAAAAATTTAAGGTAATGAGCCTACTGCTATGACTATAGGGACTATGACAATAGGCGAATTTGCCAAAATGTTGAACTATCCCTTTAAGAACACACTCTGTGTACCTAACAGACAGATGTGCGTGCTCTGTGCATCTAGATTGGTGTATATTAATTTCTCAACAATACAACTGATTTAAAACAACAATAGTGGTCAATTGGGAAATCCTTTTCTCCTGCATCAAAGTAACGCACATCTGACCATACTTCATTTGTATTTGACATTAAATAACGTAGGCACTGGACAGGAAAATGAACACAACCCATATGGTCTAATTATGCTCTGTGTCCACAGTACAACAACCATCATCTCCAGTTGTTCAGGTAAACTTAATGCTGATGTTTCTGGTAAACAATGAGACCCACAGAGATGTTTAAGTTTGTGCTTCACTGTAGTACATAAACTGTAGAAGTAAGAAAATTCTAGTTTTTGTGTGAGCATATCTTGTAGCCTGCAATTGACATCTGTAACTCATGACACTTGCAAACGTAAGAAAAATGATTTTTGACATGAATATGCTGTCAGTCGTGGCCCTACCCAAACTTGCATAGCTAACTCATCTTTTAGTAATGCACAGATCCTGCACTAACACATGCATTTCTAAACGTCTATTACTTCCAGTTTATGTGACAGATGTTCACTTACACCTCAACACTGCTGCAACATCCCAACTTGCAAATAAAATATATAGGTAAAGTTGAGATTCTTACGTGAACATGTTTTCTGGTCTGCATTCAAAACATATCCTTCACGACACTTGCAAAGGTAGGAATCACCATTTGTGACACAATAATGCTGGCAGTCATGTATCTGGTCACATGTATCCAAACCTGAAATGAGACACTTCCACAGCTAGCACTCATCCATCAGGACTGACCAGCCAGATTCTTTCCATCACCTCTTTCCATGCATGCGTGATTTTCAACTTTGAAAACAAATGACACTGCATGCATATCATAATGTGTTCTTACGTGAGCATGTTTTTTGGTCTGTATTTAACACATATCCCACTTGACACTTGCAGATATAAGAGTCCTCAGTGTTGTCACATATCTGCTGGCAATCATGTCCAAAGGCACATGCATCAGAGCCTGAAAAGAAACAGGTTCACATGTGACTGACATCTCATGACATGAGTGGAGGTGAGTCTGGACTGTTGGAGCCTCTTTCTGGAGCATCGTTCATTTTACTCATGTTACAGTAACTACTAAATTACTCAAGTCTCAGTTATTTAAAGGGATAGTTCAACATTTTGGCAATTTGGCCCATTGCCATAATCCCCAGTTTCAGGAGTAGGTTCGTTACCTTTAATTGTCGGTGCAAGCTATTTTTAGAACGGTGGGGCAGAGCTGCTAGCTGCTCAGAGCTACACTACGGAGGCTAAAACGCTCTGGTGGACAATTTGTGACCTAGACATTCACCACGCTATGAGATAATAACGTAACGTTACGAGATGGAACTTGTTTTGAGGCAAATGTAGAGACTGCTTGCCGAAAAACTGCGCTTCCGTTATTATCTCATAGCGTGGTGAATGTGCAGGTCACATCTTGTCCACCAGAGCGTTTTGGAGTTGTTGGATTGTGTATTTGATGAGTTTGATGAAGGAAACCAAGAAATCCCATGAGCCTCCGTAGCGTAGCTCTGAGCAGCTCACGGCTCTGCTCCACCATTCTAAAAATAGCTTGCACCAACAATTAAAGGTAATGAACCTACTTCTAAGACTATAAGGATTGTGGCAATGGACCAATTTGCCAAAATGTTCAACTATCCCTTTAAACTGAGTTCAAAACAGTGTTCCATGCTCAGAGAAAGACATATTAAAAGTCACAAGAGGCACAAAGACTGTGTTTCTGGTAATTCAGAATTGTAGTAACTTCTTAATCAAGTTTCCCACAAAAGTAGTGAGTGTCATAGACCAGACAAACAGCTCTGTAAGTGCTCTATGCATGCACTACACACTCTACTGAAAAAATAAAGGTGCTTACGTGAACATGTTTTCATGTCAGCATTCAGTACGTATCCTGAATGACATTTGCAGATGTAAGAATCATCTGTTTTTACACAAATATGCTGACAGTCATGGCCCTGGGCACATGTGGCTGAACCTGAAAACACACACTCACACATGTAAAACAACAATCTAATTACATCAGCCAAACAGATTATAGCCAAGATGTTAAGTGCTAAACTTGATGGCAACTGGACTTCTTATGGTTCTGAAAGGCTTCTTTAGTTTAGTTCTAAAAAATAAAATAAAAACGTGTGTAAGAGTTGCAGATATTTAACCAATGGAGGGGATGACACCTTGGGGGTGGTCCAGAGGGTTGTTGACTACCATACTCTACTACTCTGACAAGATGACTCATTACAAGCTGTTCCAATATGAAATGGTATACATTTCCTGTCTCCTAAGTGGGTGTGGTCGCCCATACCCCCATCTCTTCTCTAAGGATTGTGAACGTGTGTCGATGGATAAAAGTTGTGCATCACAAGATGTCATTGGTAGAGGTAAGTGAGCTATTTATATTATCTTCTTCGTGAAGCGTAAAACCGGACCGAGTGGACTGCTCTGATTCAGCACCACCAGAGGAGATCTGTGCCAAGTTGTTGAGACAGAGACAGGCCTTGAACAAAGTTAATTTTCCCTGGATTGTCTGTCTGCCATTTCCATGTCAGAATAATCAGAAGATATGTGACTTGTGAAAAATTAGTCCAGTTCAGTGACTATGGGGCAAAATAATCAACCATAATCTGTGCTCATGTTCACTTCCTCCATTGGAGTCAAGACTCAAAACCTGCTGCCGCTGCTGGTCTCCTTGAGGAAACCCATGAAACACAGATAGCTACAGGAAACTGACTCGTAGTGGGGCGTCTTGTTTCTGAACTGTCTATGCCATCATGTGAGTCATATGGGCCAAGGTGTGACTAATGGAGACCCTCTGACATTCAGGACCACCCAAACAGTGTCTTCCCCTCCATTGGATTTTAGCACTTAATGACTATGATGACCTGGGTGACTGAGAACCTTCACTAGACATTATAGCCAGGAATTTAAAGGTGCTATTGTTAAGTTCTCTCCTGCTAACACTTGGTTTCTTGACAAGAGCGGATGGTGGCAACTGTCATTTTACAAGAGTTTATAATGAATCCGCTGAGCCACCCTACATCTTTAGGATTAGATTAGATTGGAGGCTACAGCAAGACTGAGACTGACTGGTTAGCACGCTAACTTCAGTAGGAGGAAAGAGCAAATGGAGATAAGATTCAACACTGTTGCTTTCTACCGCTAGAGTTGGCTTTTGAAGAGTAAAGGAAAGAGGTTTAATACTGAACTTGCAATGTTTCTTCTAGACTGGTGAATATAAAATGGTAAATTAGCACTAGCAAAGCTTACAAAAAGCTCCTTTAATGTCCCATGGGGACATTTTCAAACTGAATTTCCCAGTTCAAACAAATGTTCACTTCTGTACACAATGCACATCCATAAAGTGTCGTAGTAGCTCACATTGTAAAGCTATTCAGACTGTAGGGATTCTTCAGGGCTCCTAAGACTGGGTTTGGAAAGCATAGACACTGCACCAAGAAAAGACTTGAAGCCAACTGTAAGGGTTCTTACGTGAGCATGTTTTCTTGTCTGCATTCAATACATATCCTTCGTGACACATACACAGGTAAGAATTGCCATTTTTGACACAAACATGCTGGCAGTCGTGTCCCTGGACACATGTATCCAGATCTGAAAAGAGATACACCGGCATGTAACTGATCATCACAGAGCTCAGAAACTGAACTGAGGATTCACTTCCCATTTTTCAGAGCAACCCGAACCCGAACCCTGAGAGAATGCCAAGGTTTCTACTGATACAAAGTGACTTCAACAGTTTCAGTGTAAAGGTATTTCTACAGCTTTTTTATCAGTGCATTTTATATGTCCCATCATACAAATACAATGTCTACTAGAAAGGTTCAGCTTCTTGTAAATGTTATCTGGTTTGATGTTTGTGCATGTATGAAACCTGAATTTCCCTTTGGGATTAATATAATTCTTATCTTATTTTATCTTATCCTATCATAGTGCTAAGACACGTATCCAAACCTGACTAGAAAATCTTCCCTGGCATTTTATTATGGAGGTGCTTATAGCAATTATTAATATTCCAGTTCATTACATAAAGCATCATCTGTTTACTGAAGCAAAATGGGTCACATAGCAGCAGGTGACAAGCTCTTGCTTTGTATCTGAAGATGACAGCTGAAGCAGATGTACAGTATATTTATTCAATAATACAGAACATATAACCTGTGTAAATGGCCCAAAGCCAAACAGCGAACTTTGTCAGAAATGTTCTGTGTTCTTACGTGAGCATGTTTTCTGGTCTGCATTCAACACGTATCCAGCTCGACACTTGCAGACGTACGAGTCGTCACTGTTTACACAAATGTGCTGGCAGTCGTGTCCAAGGGCACATGGATCAGAACCTGCAAAGAGACACGGCCACATCTAACCAACTCAGTCCAATCAAACAGGTCACAATGTCACTGCATTCTCAATTGTATTTCATCTACACATCAACTCCATATCACCCACAAATTTGACACCAGCTGAGGTGTTCTTGGTGAAGTCCTGCCAGACTGTGAGCACTATCACTATCACTGTGGATAAGACTGGTTGTTGTTCCTTTAAAAACGTTTGATGCTTTGTTTCACTCTTGGCGTCTGTCCTAGTTCAAGTTTTATGATCATTTAAGTTATTACTTGCCTTGAAGTATTTATGCACTGCATAAACTTTTATACCAACCTATCTGAGATACCCTAATATTTAGATTTGCAGTATGGGTTGAATGATCTAATGTAATTCAATAGATACAGGGCTTCTTTAAGATCTGGATTTTAAATGCAATCTCACACACATCTCAAGATAATATCTATATCTGGGTTTAGACTTTTTCTTGCATGAGGTCATTTATCTCAACCTGTCACATGTCATTTGTGCCTCTCATCAATCCAGGCCTTCATCAAGTCCTCTTCATTCATTTGTACTGAATGGCATGCTCTAATCTATTTAGGGCAACCCAAAACACTGGTAACAAGAGATGGTATGCAGTGTGGCCACACTATGAAATGCCTCACCAACACTCTGCAAAAGCTTTGGAGCTTAGAATTCCAAGGATCCATCTAAATTCTTACTTTTCCCCCCCTCATCTAATTCAAAATCATCATCTAAATCAAATTCTGTCAATATATAACTTTAAACAATGGTCAGCTTCTTCACTCATGGTTTTCATATGGAGAATTGTGCAAACACAAAAAGGGATTGTTGGACACTGCTTCACAAAAACATGAAAATATAGATGAAGATTCTTACGTGAGCATGTTTTCTTGTCCGGGTTTAAGACGTAGCCCGTACGACACTTGCAGTAGTACGAGTTGTCACTGTTGACACAAATGTGCTGGCAACTGTGTCCCTGAGCACAGGCATCCAAACCTGAAAAGAAACATTCCACTCTCTGATTGGCTTAGAGCTACAGTTGAATTAAACATTTCTATGTTATAGGAATATGAGTTGTAAGTACACACTCATTAATTGAGATAATTTTCAGTCTAAAGCCACATGAAGATTAGTTTGCTTGATCTCTCTGCTTCCACTACAGCCATGTTAGTGTGATTTTACTCTTGTTGTCTACACTTCTACATTATTAGTGAAGGATGAGATTTAGTCATTTATCCCTTTGAAATGTTTTACAGGTTTTTCAACTGAGGTCACCTGAAAAAAACTTTCCATTTCATTTTTCAAGAGAAAAATTCCATGGAGAACAGACCACACAAACACAGAGTCACACACAGGCGACATGCTTTCACAACAACACTGTGTTTAGTTGTGAGGTCAGTGTTGTGGTCGACAGAGTTTGCACAGAGGTTGCTGGGACTGACTCCTCAGGTTCAAACTGTCACTCAGCAGCAAGGTTTTAAAATGGACAAACTGGAAATTAGCCATGATTTTCAACATGGTTTGAGTATGGTTACATAAACGAGGATAAATGTTAATACTGACATTTCCATCCAATCCTGTGTGTTTCATGGTGGAAATTTTCACTCCCTCTCAATAACTCCCAACTAATACTGGGCCTTTCATGGGTTGAGATTTGGTTGGATCGGAGGCTGAGGATACAGTTATTTCTAGGAGAATAGCTGCAGCTGTGGCTGCTTCAGATCCCTCCCTAAGTATTAAGACATAATACAAGACACTCATGTCTCAGATTCAGCAGGTGTATTACCAATACACACCAGGCCAAAGCTCAGACAACCCTCTTCTATTGATGAATGAATGGGAACTATATTCCATAGTGATGCAATAAGTTATACAGGGCTGATGAATATGAAAGGGCGGAGAAAGGTATTTAAGATAAAGCAGAATATCAGCCACTTTTGAGGGTTCTGTGCAAAAAAAAAATGTTTTTTTTTCCTTTTATAAAATATTCTACTGATTATTTTTTCCTTTATGCTAAATACAAGTCCGGCATTGACATGTCTTATCTAACTTTGCTACAAAATTAGTAACTTTCTATTGCCTTTTCTTCTAATTGGAGTATATAATAATGCTGCATGCATCCAGAAGCTTTTTCAAGCAATCAAGCCATTAAAGCAATTGAAATATCCCTTAGACCAGAACTTCTCCTCTCAACTATATTTAAGATCAATTAGTTTTGTGCCGTGCAGGATAAGAGTCTGTTAATGTTGGCAGAAGCCAAGCACGTTTTCAGGTAACTGAGCAGGGCACAAGACACAGCGCAGAGTGCAAACAGCAGCGCGCTCCCTGTGCGGAGTAAAGGCAGCAGCATGGAGGGTTGCAGCCATTGTGTGATTATCAGTGTGGAGACTGCTGATCACAGGTCTGTTCTTCTTTATGTTGGTTAGTACATGACGTGTACATTTTTAATGCTGAGTGCATTAATACTGAACTGTTTTTTTCACCATGCATCTCCATGGTGACAGTTAGTATAAATTTTGTGGGAAATGCTGTACACAGCCAGTGGCGGTGAGTCTTTGTTTCTCAACAACCAAAGAAGAGGACCACTGACTTAAGAATGGAGCTTTCCTCTGTGCTGCTGCCCATACATCACAGGTTAGTTTAAAAGATGGATCTGACATACCGTTGTTTCCTTTACCGTCATTTTCATTATTTATTCCATTACCGTCTTTCCTGCCATCTAGGCCTAGTCCATAATCATCAAATCCACCATTTATCGGATTATCCGCACTCCCATTATCATCATCCTTACCGCACAAGGTTTCCCTAAACTTGGAAGTGAGCTTCTCTATAACACCATAGGTCTCCACATAGAAGACATGGTCATCGTGCGGGGGACTGGCCATGAGGCGGAGGGACATCATGTCAGCTCTGTCCACTCCCACCGCGTAGATCTCAATCCCAGACGCCCGGGCTGCTGCTGACACCTCCTCCACCTTGTCCTGGGGCCTCCCGTCCGTCACTATGATGGCCACTTTGGCAATGTTCACAGAACTGGCCCGGGCCCCTGCCTCGGCGGTGAAGGCTTTCTCCATAGCGGTCTTGATGGCCATGCCCGTCATGGTGCCTGAAGCCAGGGGCTCCACACGGGCCAGCGCCTGCTTCAGGGAAGACTTGTCAAAGTACGTCTTCAGCAGAAACTCGATCTGCACCGTGCTGGCGTAGTTGACCAGGCCCACTCGCGTGGCATCCGACCCGATCTCCAAGCTGTCCACCATGTCCTGCAGGAACTCCTTGGCCTTCTCGAACTCAACAGGACGAACACTGCGGGAGCTGTCTATGATGAAGACCAGGTCTATAGGTCGGTTCCTGCAATTGGATCTTGCTGCTGTAAGAAAATAAGTCATTTACAAACAGATTTCTAAACGGACTGTAAAGTGTATTACTGAAGGGTTTGGGGATTAAAGACACAGTAGTAAAACTGTTAGTAGGAAAAGAACTAGCTTGATCTCCTGTAGCTTGCACTAATACAGTTAAGCTGTTAGCACAACAGATGTAGGCCTACATGCGTCTAGCTCTGAACTTTGACCCCAACTGGAGTGTGCTTCCAGAACTTAAAAGGATAGTTCAACATTTTGGCAAAATCGCCTATTGCCATAATCCCCATAGTCATAGCAGTAGGTTCATTACATTTAATTATCAGTGCATGTTGTTTTGAGATTACGTGAGCTGCTCAGTGAACACAATGGAGGTGAATGGTACTGGTCCCTCATAAAACTCATCAAATAAACAATCCAACAACTCCAAAACACTCTGGTGGACAAGTTGTGACCTGCACATTTACCACACTATGAGATAATAATGTATATTTATGTAACATTATGACACATGAAGCAAATACTCACTTGCACTTTCGAAGTCACGTGTCTGGAATGTAGTTCCGGCTATGCATTTGCCTCAAAAACAACTCTGTCTCGTAATGTTACATTATCATTTCATAGCGTGGTGAATTTGCAGGTCACAACTTCTCCACAAGAGTGTTTTGGAGGGGGCGGCGTTTAGCTCACTGGGTAGAGCTGCCGCCCCATGTTGAGGCTCAGTCCTCGGTGCAGGCGGCCCCGGTTCGAGTCCCGCGTCGGACGGCCCTTTCCTGCGTGTCATTCCCCCGCTCTCTGCCTCCCCATTTCCTGTCTCTCTCGACTGCACTATCAATTAAAGGCAATAAAAGCCCAAAAAATATACTTTAAAAAAAAAAGAGTGTTTTGGAGTTGTTGGGTTGTTGATGAGTTTTGAGGGACAGGGGACCAGTACCATTCACCTCCATTGTGTTCACTGAGCAGCTCACGTCTCTGCCACATGGATCTCAACATTCACCGATAATTAAAGGTAATGAACCTACTGCTATAACCATAGGGATTGTGGCAATGGGCGAATTTGCTAAAATGTTCAAACTATTCCTTTAAGTACACACAGCACTGTTACGATGAGTGAATGAGACAATTTGAACAAATATTCTGTTCCTCTGATGATCCTAAATGTAATATAAATACTAATATCTACACTTTTCAAAGAACATCAGTTACATTATTGCCAGCTTGGCTGTAAAACGTCCAGTATCAGCAAAGTCAATCTACAACCCAACTGTTGCTGTTATTCTGGGAGATCTACAGTAAATGAGAAAGTGTTAGATATGGCTACCTGCACCACTGCTGATGGCTGCGGAGGAGCCACTCAGGTCTTTAGCAGGCTGCCAGGATGCAAATGGTGCAGAAGCGTATTGCAGCTGTGAGGGCAGCTTGTTTTTCTTTGGCAGTGGGCGACGGGCAGGCTGATGGCGATAAAACCTGAAATTACTGCCACCAGCTTTGCCAAGGGAAAGGGGGAGGCAGAGGAGATAGCAACAGAGCAGTTGTTACCGGGGTTAAAGACAAACAAGATAAAACGCCACATTGCAGGCAGCGTGAGCAATAAATTAGTTTAATCACATTTTAGCTGTGAATGCCATCAGAGGGGAAAGAGCATGCAGGATGTTGTCAGAGACATTATAGTCTGTCTAGTCTGATGTTACACTTACTTATGAAAATGAATGGCATTTTAGATACAAAGCTAATCCTAAACCAACCAGCTATAGCCTTTACTGTCTTATAAAGTGGCCAATCAGTATATTTTTTTTTATCACCAGAAAACTTAATTTAGGCCGTTTGTGCCTCTTATATATAATTTACTACATTTGAGTCACAGAGCTAAGCATCTGAAAAAAGAAAAATAATTTTTTTAAGGCCATTTAATTAGTCTCACTGCTGTTTGGAAAATATGAAACAATATTCTACTTCAAGTCATGTCTCTGCATTTCTTCATCTAAAAATGACTGGGCATGTTATATCAAGTCATCAAAGAGCATGTTAAAGGTTGTATTGGGTTATAGGCCTTTTATTAACATACAAAATAACATCTCTTCAATTTATTGTCTGGCACAAAAAACCCAGTTGGTTATAAACCCAGCAGGATGTTAAATAGTGGGCTAAGCATTTATTAAACAGACAGAAGGTCTTGCGTATTTATGGTAATTTTATGGTGCACAATACCTTTTACATTGATGTTTGTATGTTAATGTAAAATCAGGTGCTTGGCTCCAGGACTGGACTACAGTACTATGCCAGACCTCCTCAACAGAATCCATTTGAATCAGTAAAAACTAAACTAACAGTCAGATCCATAGCAAATGTGTCCAAGTCTGACAAACGCGTGGAAAAGAGATGGATAGTTAAAAGCTGTTGCGGTGTAGACAACGTGCAGGACAGGCGGATACCAACCTCCGCCCTCTGTAGTCCCTGTCCCCTGCGTCAGGTGGTTGTCTCCACCTGGCCGGCCCCTCTGCTGCTGCTGCTGCTGCTGCTGCTGGGAGCCCGGGACGGTGTAGTCCTCCAGCTGGACCTCCTGGAAACTTTCTGAACTCGAGAACTCGTCTGATGTTTGTTCAATGGATTTGATGTCAAAGCGCTGACGGGGTCCTGCCGGGGACACTTCCGGGGACACTCGGGAGATGAGAGGACGAGAGTGTCCGTGTCGTTGTCCCAGAGTTCCTGACGCCAGAATAATGCCAATGAAGCAGAGCAGTCCCCGCGTTAACCAAGTCATGTTGCCCGCACTCAGCTCCCGTCCCTCTCTGGGTGTCCAACACTGGAGCTGAACCGAGCCTACTTATAGGATCTGATCCACAAGCCCACCGGGCGTGGGGGGGACGGGGACCGGAGGCCCAATCCAGAGACAGTTGGCACTGGTGCAGGCAGGAGTCTTGTCGACGGAAGGCTGGACTCACTGCAGCTGCTACGTGTCTCTGAGTTTACACCTGAACTTGATATTGACCTGATGTTAAAACATTTTTATTATTTTCATACAGGGTGGCCCATAAGGTTGGAATTTTTTTTTTCTTCAGACACATTTCTCTTTTTATTCTTATTATAAAGGTTGGTAACACTTTATAATAACAATTAAGCATTAGTTAAGCATTAAATAGGCTACTGAATTAATCATGTATAACACATGAATACTCATTAGTATGTATTTTATGAAAACAATTAAAAATGTTTTACTCATCATTCAGTACGTTTACATGACACTTGAAAAAAACGAATTATTGCCTTAATCCGACTATAACTGGACAACTGAAGTGCATGTAAACACCTTAGTCCGACTGAAATCGGAGTTGAGAACTCCGATTAAGACACCCAGATAATGCGATTGGAATTCGATTTTCTCCGTCATGTATACACCTTAATCAGAGTATAACTGGACAATGCATGTGCGCATGCTCCACAACCGTAGAGAAGGCACCAAGTGGAGCAGAGAAGCCGCCCGAACCCCGCAAAGTAAAGAAAAAAAAAAACAACGTCAGCGCCGATTCAATGCATTTCACACAGCGCAACCAGCAAGAATGTTTTATTAGAGAGAGAGAGAGAGAGAGAGAGAGAGAGAGAGAGAGAGAGAGAGAGAGAGAGAGAGAGAGAGAGAGGGGAAAAAGGAAGCCCGTATCCTATTCACAGCACGCATCCAGCCCAGACTGACGCGTCTGGTCGGGAACTGCAGTTGAGAATTTATTAATAAGCTTACTAAGTTGTTTATATTCAGTTTTTTACGAGGTGACAGAGAAGTCAACAGGACAGGAGGCGTATTAACCCGCTGAAGCAACAACCGTCAGTTATTCGATTTCCTCAGTTGCATACATTGAGACAAGGACAGAAGTCCGACTTGACGCCAAAATCGAATTTTGAGCATAGCTCGATTAAGCTCTGCATGTAAACGTACTGATTGTCACCATATTTCATGAGAAGAGGTAAAAACATATATTTTATTTCAACTTTATGTGCAACCGAATATATTCACATTTTTAATCATTCATTAAAGACATTAACAGCATGTGCATTTTCATGTCAGACTCTTACTGCAGTTGCAGACAACTCATACATCAGGGAAGGCTATAGGCTAAACCTGCAGAAGACTATATATCTTCATACAGAGGGGGAATCGGATAAATAAGGTAAATGTTCAATGTACTCAGTACACACTCACTCAGTACACTCAGTACTACTACACTGCTCATTATACTTTAAGTCAAAATCTTAGAGTTACTTATTTTAAAATAAATAAAATGCTCTGATATACACAAACTTCATTTCATTCAACTTCATTATGACCATAAACAAACACATACAATTACCTTCTCTATTTATGTTTACTTATTCTCATTACATGAGCAAATCAACCAAATCTTCATCAACAGACGGAGTTCACTTTGTTCTCATGAAGATGTTCAAATTGTCTGACTCTGGGAACTCTCAAGGATTCTTGTTAAGTGATTAACCTTTAATGTGCACTTGAATTAACTTATTAAAATAATGTATATGATGATCTATGATGTCTTCTTTCTATTGTCTACAAATAATTCATTGAACTAAAACAGTTACATTTCCAACTCACATGCGTAACAGGTACCCAGTGCAGGTTATCTGGACCATGCTGCCCTCTCATGGCGTGCAGTGCAGTCTGTGCTTCGGCATTCTCAGGGTCACTGACCTCAGCCAGAGAGACATGAAACTCAAATTACTGTGAAGTATACCTGCCTCTTTGCGGATTGGAGATAGTTCAAACTGATAATGAATTGTATGTCACCGTGAATGAATCAGCTACTGTGAGGCATTCAAATCACCTTGCTGTTTTGGTCATACAATCTGACAATGCAAATGATCTTGTGTGACTTCCTACAAAGGGGCAGTCATAAAAGTGTCTGTCCAGGAACTTGGACGTACTGTGAGGAGAGGAGCGAAGCATCACCTTATGCCTGCTGTAACTCTGTGTCCAAGATGTTCCTGTTAGGGTTACTAGTCACTATCATGAGTGTATTTCACTCATGTGGAGCAGATCACGGACTACTACATGCATACTCTCCTGGGGACATCATCATCGGAGGACTTTTCCCTATTCACAGAAAAACCAACAGAACCACAGCAGCCGGACCTATCCACTGCAGTGCGTAAGTATGTGGAATCACTGAGATCGGCTCATTTCGCACGACACATACACAAAACTGATTTGGAAATTTGTATCCTTCCTCAATTTCCGCAGCTACGACTTCACAACATTCTTACGCACTCAGGTTATGATATACGCCATCAGGGAAGCAAACCAGAGGATTCCCAACTTCACCATAGGATATGACATCTACGACACTTGCGGAGATGTCAGCCTGGCCATCAGGGCAACACTGCAGCTTCTGAGGAACCAGTCTGACCCTCAGGGCTGTTTACTGCCCACAGGCATTCATTCTGCTTTACCTGACCCCCTGACAAAGGTGGTGATTGGTGAGCAGTATTCTGAAGTGTCAATAGCTGTAGCAAGGATCCTTGCTCTGGCATCAGTTACCCAGGTTTGTTCTTCCATGTTGATTACACTCAAAAAGCTTATAATCTAACTAGAGGGTCGTCTAACTTTACATTTGGAACAATACCAATAATGTTAAATGTGAATGCATTGCTGTTGAAATTTGCATGTAGGACAATACCAACATGACTTTCTTCCTGTTGGCTACAGATTAGCTATGCATCGACAAGCGAGCTGCTCAGCAAGAAGCTGAAGTTCCCCACTTTTCTGCGAACAATATCCAGTGATGCATATCAGACAAAGGCCATAGTTGAACTGGTGGCAGAGTTTAACTGGAAATCAGTTGCCATTATAGGAAGTGACGACGAGTATGGGAAGTACGGCAGCGACCGCCTCATGGACACGTTCAGAAAACAGGACATCTGCATCGAATTTACTGACATCCTGCCGGGGTACTTTTCACAGAACGGTTCAGAGACACATGCTCGAATGACTGAGTTGGTTGACACAATCAAAGAGTCCACCGCTGAGGCCATCATCATGTTCACCAAGGGTAGCAATGCTCAGCTCATCATTGAAGAAGCTATTAAATGCAGACTCAACAGAACATGGATTGCCAGTGATGCATGGTCCACCTCTT
Source organism: Trachurus japonicus (assembly GCF_045865225.1). Taxonomy (NCBI): domain Eukaryota; kingdom Metazoa; phylum Chordata; class Actinopteri; order Carangiformes; family Carangidae; genus Trachurus; species Trachurus japonicus. Next base: position 29,354,908 of record NC_140928.1, read on the forward strand.
CCAAGATCTATTCAATGCCGGGCGTCGAGTTGGCCGGCAAGGTTTTCGGATTCATATCCAGAAGGAGTGAGGTGCCCGGTTTTGAAGACTACATCACTTCATCGGTCAACAGCACCATGAACCACACTCATGAGGATTTCCTGACTAAAGCTCTTTTTTGTTCTAATCGGTCTATGGAGAGCAGCGAAAACTGCCTCACAGACAACATGGATGGGTCTGAGCATTGTCTAAACCCAAGGTGCTGGGCCCAGTACATCGACCATTATACATCATACAACGTGTACTTAGCTGTTCGAGTGGTTGCTGAGGGTCTCAGACGCTTGCTGCAATGTGACGACCAACAGTGTAAAGGCAGACCCAAATTTACATCCTCTCAGGTACACTAAAGATATCTTGATGGCATTCTTTATTTTCTAATTTGTAATTATTGAATCACACTTTTTTGCCTTCTGGTGATTAGATAGGAATGGCACCTGCTGGGTGCAGTATGAACCCACACCAAGCAACTGGAAAGCTTGGGGTCATCCCTATTCCCCGGGTTCTATGTTCCCCGCATACTAAAAAAAGATTCTATGTTCCCCCTTTATCAAAAAATAGCAGTAGCATTATGTTGTTTTAACATCTCTAAACACACACAAGGGTTAGGGTTAGTGTTAGAACCTTTTTTTTGTAAGCGGGGAACATAGAACCCTTTTTCTGGTGAGTGGGGAACATAGAACATAGAACCTTTTTTGGGTAGTAGGTTGGTGTAGTCTATGTCAGTGTTTCTCAACCTTGGGGTTGGGACCCCCATGTGGGGTCACCTGGAATTCAAATGGGGTCCCCAGAAATATCCAGTAGCTAACTGATTTAAAAAAATATACTGATAAATATGTTGTTTTAATTTGATGAGCATCTTGATGGCTGTGATCACATGGGGTCACCAGAAATGTGTGATGTCAAAATGGAGTCACGAGCCAAAAAAGGTTGGGAACCACGGGTCTATGTGATATGCAGGAACGCATATCCAATTAAAATGCATAAATATATTAGTGTACCCACTGCAACAAAACTGTTCCACTCTGTGTGATACAGGTATGAACAGTGTACCAACTTAAAAAGCATAAAGATTTCAGTACAACAAATTAGACTACACCACTGGCCTATAGCATAGTGTGGCAAGGTGAAGAGGGCCCGGGTGGGGATTGAACCCACACCTCCCAGGTAAGAGTCATGCGCGCTTGCCACTTGGCCAAAGGGACATCACCTTGGCCAATTAGCCAGGGCGCATGATCAATTGGGGGCATAGTGACAGGAACCTCAACTGTCACAATAGCATAGGACCTCTGACCTCTGTCAAGAAAACCCAGCTCCAGGAAGTGACATTATGTGTCATTTGCTGAATACAGTCCTGAGGTCGAGTCAACACTAGGAGGTTGTGATAAAGCTGACCAACCACAGTTTGGTAGGTATTGTCTCGTCTCTCTTGTCATTTCAACAGTAGGCTGTAATTTTATTTGTTACAGCTTCTCATGGAAATCCAGAAAGTCAACTTCACTGTGGGCTCCACACATGTATTCTTCGATGCTTACGGAGACCCCAGTTTAGGATACGATGTTCTACAGTGGCACATGGACAAAGCCAAACAACGCACATGCATAAATAAAATTGGAGACTACTGGCCAAATGGGAAAATAAAACTCCCAGAGGATCTCGTTGAAAATATGCGCAAAATAAACGTAAGGTCAACATTTCATCAAATGTTATGATCTCCCAGAGTAACTGAAGAACATCATGTCAGACTGATTTTGTCCTCCAAAGGTGACCGTGTACAACTGCTCCAAAACATGTCAGCCGGGGCACGAGCTGACACGACAGAAGGAAGGGTGCTGCAAGGAGTGTGTTCAGTGTGCGGCCGGAGAGTTTTCCCGTGGAAATGGTGAGTGTAATCTATTTCAGTCAATTTAAGTGGATTTATCACTAAGAATATCAGATTTATATCACAGAGGAGAGTTGGGAGGTGTTTGATTATCTGTAGCTGAGTGTGGAAGTCCAGAACAAGGAAATTGTATTTATGTGAAAATGAATCATTTATTTATCGTAGACTATACAAAAATTTTCCTCCTGGTGGACAATAAAGATTTATTGTGTCGTATTTTATTGTACATTCATTTGCATACTAGCTACTAACTGGTAGGTGAGCTGACAGACAATCTCTTTGGGGATTAATAAAGTAATTCATATTCGTATTCGAACATGAGTGTGATCAGATGTTGCAGATACTTCCTCGTTGGGATTTCAAAACAGGTTGTTGCTCATGCTTTGTGTATTTCTGTGTTTGCAGGTGAGGAGTGTCAGAGCTGTCGTCCAAAGACTTATTCAACCCCACAGAGGGACGACTGTCTGAACAATACTCTTGAATTCCTGTCCTGGACCGATCCCTTCATCATCATTCTGATGTTGTTTGGAGGGTTTGGAATAGTTGTGAGCATTGTGTTCACCGTTCTGTTCACCATCTATCGCAGAACTCCCATTGTGAAGGCGGTGGGAGGTTACCTGTGCTTCCTGGAGCTCTTCTCCCTGCTCGGCTGCTTCTGCCTGACCTTCACCTTCACCGGGATGCCCACCAAGCTCTCCTGCATGCTGGGCCTGCCGCTCTTCGGCATTTCCCTGTCGCTCTGCATCTCCTGCATCCTGGCCAACTTGCTGCAAATCTTAGTGGGCTTCAGCTTCGAACTGAAGAGCAGGTCGTGGCTGAAGAAGCTCAATCAGCCGTTGGCCGTGGTGGCCGTGGTCTCCGGGATCCAGCTGGCCCTCTGTGTGCCGTGGCTGTACTTGAAACCCCCATTTCCAAAACAAGAGGTACTGAGCAAGACCATCCTGCAGCAGTGCGATAAAGGCTCCACTAAATTATTCATATCCATGTTATGCTACAACGCTTTCTTGGCCCTTTTGTGTTTCATGTTCGCCTTCCAAGGGAAACGGCTGCCAGATTTGTATAAAAATGCGAGTTTAATCGCCATCAGCATGGGGCTGTTTTTAATCATTTGGATCCTCTTCATCCCCATTTATCTCAATCTGTTCGGGAAGTACAAACGAGCTATAGAAGGAGCAGCCATACTCATTTCTAGTTACAGCATCCTCGGCTGTCACTTGGCCCCCAAGTGTTACATCATGGTGTTCAGGAAAGAGATAAATAATGAGAACGCCATCACTGAGCACATCAGGAAACACTATGAGGAGAGAAACATGGTTGTGGTGAAATCATGATCACACACACAGAACAGAGAAATACTGTACGTCTGTCTTACAGCTGGTCCATCCTGAGGAAACTGATCTTGTTTGATTTTACATTGGAATGAAAAGAGCTTCAGCAAATAGATAATGTATTGATGCTTCATATCCTGTGAGTTATGCTTCTGTCACTGTGTTCTCACCACCACTGCTGCTAAATAAGTAACATTTACATGCAGGTTCAACATTTGAAAACAAGTGACAATGCTGTTTTGTATATTTCCAATCTAAACATGCTGGAAATGTTGTGGCTAACTGAAACTTCCCATTCACCTACATCTTTTTTGTTTATAACATAAATCGGAAACAGAATCAAATTTATTGGCAAGCTATGCTACAAGGAATCTGACTCTGGTTGGCATAGCTCTCTGATGTTAACATAAAAAGACGTACAACAACTGAACAATAAGTTAAGAAGAATAAGAATAATACAAAAAAATAGTTAAATAAAATAAGATAAATAAAAAAAAATCTATTTTTTTTAACATATTGTCAAACATTTATACATAATACATACATACATTATAATCAACTGTTGTTTTTTGTGTTTTTTTATGTATATATTTTTAATTGTTGGGATTAGGTTGGGTTTGTTTTACGTCATTAGCACCTATTTGTCTTGCTACAGTGATTTGTAATGTGATCTTTTAAAATTTAGATTTAGATGTTAGAGAACAGTTACTTCTTGAAGGACAGATATGTTTATGTCTAATTATTTTTGTGAAAGCTGTATTCATGTATCTTGAAATCTCATCCACGGAGTACTCTTGTAAAACAAATGACTGCCTTTTGACATTCTGTTCAGAATAATAATAATTTAAAAAAAATGTAACCTGTGGTTTGAACATATTTAAATACAATGTAGCCTACTCTTTGCAGGGTTTATAAATGCATTCATTGTGGAATACAGGTTTGACTGGTAGTCCAGGTGATCTCTGTGTCATAACTCCCATGAGACACTTACTTTCTGCAGAGCTACAGGTACTAATGTAACTTTAAAACGCACTGTCGTGTCTGTTTGCTTTATAAATTGCAAGAAAAATACCAGTTTGGTTATTTGGTCATCATTTGCAATAATATAGTTAAAAGCCAATTTGGTAACAACTCTAACTCAAATTATTCATGAAAGAAATATTAAATAAAAGGATGTGCATTTACAATACAGTGGTTTTGAGGTAGTGTTGATTCTACATCGGCCTGCAAAATCAATTAGCTTGTGTGTCAGTTGTGAGTGAGAGTGACTGTGAAAAACTGAAATATTCCTCAATGGCACAGCCGTTGTTCTTCGAGTCCACTGAACTGTCTATATGCAAAGCTGAGCATGTAGTTCCCTACTGTGACCACTAGATGGGGCACACGGAACATGCTGTAATCTGCTTTTTAGCAGGTGCACAGCTCCAATCCAAGTGCTTCAATGATAATTTATGTGGCCCCATTAGTATAAAAACACACAGAACACATGTTTCAACTCTGCACCTAAGGTTTTATTTATTAAAAAAATACAAAACTTCAAAAAGTTTCCATAGGAAAGCATTATGAATAGCAATCCCATCTCTTTTGAGTCAATTTCAAATGAATGGTTACACACTGTTTCTTATTAATATCATGAACAGATTTCTTGCCTTATACAAGTTTAAAAAAAGGACAACATAAAAAGACAATAAGATAAAGAGGAGAAGAGGAGAGGGCAGTCTGCGTCTTGAGTCCCTGTGTTTTAAGTGTTAATCTTGAAGAGTTGCTGCTGGCGGCATCTGCAGCGTCTGGTCATGAAAGTATCTATGTCTCATTGCATGTTTCATTGTGGCAGTACACAGCCGTACTACACAGAGCACGATTAATGCATATTACATTTCCTGTGAGTGTACATATTCAAAACTCGCACAGGAAACAGAAGCTCTGGCCATAAGCAGCAGAGGAGCATCTATGGCATCTATTACTTAAAGGACAGTGAGAAAAAAAAGAATAAATAGTGTTTGAGACAAGGAAGCATCTTGAGGATTAACACTTAAGGGGTTCTGTACAGAAGAAGGAGATCATGGAAAATATAAATATTAACATAGCAGCCATATATTTGAGGATTTAAATCACCCCTCCAACCACCTCTTGGTGAGTTACTAGATAGGGATGTGACTTCAGCTGTTAACAGGGCTTTGAAGGGTCAGCAGTTAATCACCAAACCCCTACATTACATAACAGACAGCGCTGGTGACTGCCTTACTGCTACTATCCTTCATTATCAAATGAGCAGCATGAGTAACCCTTCACCTCCTGGACAAATGCTACAGTTTCAAGTGTTGTGAATCCTGTGGTGATGGGAAACCTTCAGCCGACTAGTTTTGTGATCAACTTGAAAATCAACGCCTCACTAGTTTATTCCAATTCTGCAAATAGATTTCATCATGAACTACAATACTCCAGTTGATGCAGTATCTGCCCCAGGTTAGGGCAGTAAGACTGCGCTGCAAAAAAAAAAAAAAAAAAAATTCAAGTACAGAGTTGTTGCCCTGTAACACTCTGCCCAGAACCCATAGAGACACTCAGAGTGTGATTCAGCCTCATTACATTGAGGGTTGATCCCCAGCTTCTATACAGAACACAGAAAGTTTGTGCAACAACATGTCCCTCTCATTCTCCTGTCAAGTAACTGGCCTGGAAATTTCACGTACATTTGAGGAGAAGAGGAAAGGAGGGGGAAAGGGGGGGGCCCAGAGAACCTTAGCAAAAATTTAATAAGAAAAGAAAAAAAAAGGGTGCGAAATGTGGAGAACGCTGCTGTGTTTAAACAACACGGGTCTGGCAAGGCTTGGTGGGCATCTCCAGGCTGCTCTCTTGGCCACAGCAGGCCGACACCTCGAATGGGCCGACCTCCTCTGCAGGAGCTGGGACGCCCTGGGAACAAATCTTCTGCGCTTGTTGCCTAGAGGAGAAAGAATTTCACTTTTAATTAGGATTCTCTTGGAGCACAAGATGCACTTCAGCCTGCAAATGTTGCTAGGAAGACACAATCCGGTGTTGCACCACTTTCAACTTGTCTGACGTCACTCACCAAGCGAGGCGGGACATGACGTAGTGGATGTCAGGTCTCTGGAAGCCGTTGAAGGTGGAGGAGGCGGCCATGGTGTAGGCACCCATGTTCTCAAAGACCAGCCAGTCTCCCACCTGCAGGTCGGGCAGGTCGCACTGCTCAACGATGCGGTCGAGGCCGTCGCAGGTCGGGCCCCAGATGCTGCAGGGGTACATGGCCTCGTCTGGCTTTGGTTTCTTTTAGATAGGAAGAGACAAGACATTTAGCATACCCATTGGTTTCCATCTTTCATATGTATGAATGATGACTTTACATTGCCATTTTCAACCTTTGTGTTCAGTTACCTTGTGTAGTGTTGGCAAGCAGTGTGCATGGTCAAAGAGTATACAGTTGAAGGATCCATACACTCCGTCATTGACGTAGTACATCAGAGTCCTGTCATTGGTCCCTTCGTCCTCCTCTGTGACAAAAGCATACAGAATGTTATTACTGAGCGAAGACACAAAACTGACGTCAGACTGAACTGTGTTAATAAAGCATAACTTTTCTAATATAAGGCCGTTACCGTCAGATGAGGACTCGTCGTCAATGATGACCTTCTTGGCAATGATGTTGACAACCAGTGTGAAAGCAGAAGCTACGTAGAAGCGTCCTGGCTCGGAAATGATCCTCACACCAGAGTCAGCGGGGAAATACTTGTCCAGGGCTGGGTTGAGTACAGCTGTGATCTACAGGACAAAATGTGACCACACATCAATCTAAATGTTTTGTTGCGCTACTGACACTGGCTGCATTAAGGCTATACTGCCTTTTGTATTTGTATTTACCAGCCTACTATATGTTCAGCCGGTGAAATACCACATCATTTAAGTGAAAAAAAACAAAAAAAACAGCATCTTACCTCCTCAAATTTGAGTTCTGTGTTGTCTGAACCAGGGAAACCACCACCGATGTCCAAGAGATCCATGTTGAAGCCAAGCTCATCCTAAAGATGACGAAATTCAGTCTTTGATTAATTTGCTGTACAAATACCATGATAAGTACGTTGTTCATTTATATTTCTGTCCCAACTCACCCCCATGTGAAAAACACAGCGGGCATCAGCGATGGCCTGCGCGTAGGTCTTGGCATCGGTGCAGCCGCTGCCGACATGGAAGCTGACACCGATAACGTCCAGGCCCAGCTCTTTGGCCCGCTCCAGAAGGCCTCGGCAGGATTTGAGCTGAGCTCCGAACTTCACGCTCAGACGACACACTGCCTTCGAGTCATCCGTGGCAATACGCAGAACCAGTCTGGGCACAGAATGGAAACAATGTTAGTAAAAAGACAAAAAGGCTGCAATATGAATAGACAAAGACCATCACCCAAGCTTTCAGATCATGGACGGTTCAGAGTCTTACTTGGCATTGGCATGGCAACGGGCCACCTTCATGAGCTCCACCTCACTGTCAAAGGTCATCATCTGGATGCCATGGGCAGACGCATACTTGATCTGAGAAACCTGCTTGCAGGGGTTGGCATAGATGATCCTGCTTGCATCCACTCCAAGAGACTGGACCAGCTGAATCTCCGTCTGCACAGGGACAAGCACACATTTAAGAACACGGGACACACAGGCTGTTTCAGATGACTACCAAGACAGCGTTACATTCTGAGAAGTTGTAGCGCTTTTTCCCCCCCCAACACACCTTGCTGGCACAGTCAAATCCACTTCCCAGAGATGCCAGTGTCATAACTACGGCCCGGCTGTCGTTGCATTTGACAGCGTAGAAAGGAGTCACACGAGGCAGGGCCCTCAGCCAGCGCAGGTGTTTCTTCACCACGTCGCCCAAGTCACAGACGTAGAAGGCATCCCTGTCATCCTGAAATTAGGTAGATGAAAGGAATGTATTTAATAAAAGCATATTTATATGTGTCAATATACCCAAAGAGAATACACACTACTACTGTAATTAAGTCGATTATGTGAGTAAAAGTCAGCACAGCACACTTACCGTCATGGACTCGTTAATCTTCTGCTCGACAATATCCCGGGCACAGAAGCCCTCCTCCAGGAAAGAGAATTCCATCTCGGTGGGAGTGGTAGTGTTCATGGTCACAAGGAGGTCTTTTGATAAGTCACTAGACAACTGGAAGAGCGAGGAGGGGAGGAGAGGCATATTGAGAATACATTCAGCTTCGAGAACAGTAGATTTAGTGTTCTTCATTACTCAATGGAATGAGTCAAACACTCAGAAAGTTAATAACTTTTAACTTAATATAACTTGTAATTAATTACAACCATTATCAGTGTAATATGGTAATGCAAAATTGAATCAAACACCAAGCAACACATTTTGATACACTTACTTGGAATTGAAAGAGATGGGATTTTGTGTTGCAGTTCCTCAGGTGCAGAGAAGCCAAGGCGGTTCACCAGTGAAGTTAAATCCCTTCAGATAAGACTCAAGGCCAGGGCCTGCTGAGTAGCCAGTGTGTGATTTTCTACAGTTCTGATTCTGTGGACAAAGAGAGTTGACAGAATTTCAATATTAAAAACGGTGTGGACACTTCTTTGATGAGATTTAGACTCATGATCAAATCAAACCAAAAGTCATATATTCATTCAATTTTACAATTTTACATCTATAATTTTGGAACAGAGTTACGGATTATTCGGTAAAAACTCGTATACAACGTGTCACTTCGTACTCTGTGGTAGATACATCCGGACTTCCTCAGTCTTTAACTGCGCACCATTTTATAACTGTCTCATGACAACTTGACACCATATGCAAGAAAAGTCATTGAAACGACCAAACGCTTAAGCCCCGCCCAGTCGGCATTAAACCATTAAGCGAAAGGCCCGCCCTTGAGCTAAAAAAGACCGACACGGAGATGAACCAATCAGCAGCCAACGACTGACGCTGACGTGAATATGCCGGTTCCGTCTCCGTGCCATGAGGTGATCTAGCAGTGGAAGTTCCCGTTAACGTGGTTTATTGAAGTTAACACAAGCTAATCAAAAACGTGTTCTGTGTAACGGCGGCGTATCAACGTCAATGACTTTAAACAATTACCACATCAGACTTACGTTACGCCACATAGTTAGCAAGGCTAGCCTGCACAGATAAGATAACGTTAACGGTCAACCAAGCAGCCGCCTGCCACACCGGCCACGTCGTGATCTTAGATAACACTCGGCTCAGTTTTGTAATATATTAACGTTACGGCTTCTGTGTAATAGTAAGAATACCGAACCCAAGTGACTTCTTCTAATTGTTCTTTTAAAACCGCCATGACGAGACCACCCTGCTAGCTACCGTATGCTAATGTAAAATGGACTAGCAATGTGAGCTACAATGTGACGTTCTTGGCTCTGTGATATCGAAGAGTCTTTACGTACCTTAAAAAGCATTTACAAAGAGTTTGTCCATTAGACCAGAAAGCTGGGATAAAAAAAAAGGAATACAGCAGTTCCCCTTCACAATGAAGTCCGCTGCCGGAGGTGGAGCTTCTCTTACAGCTCTGAGACTGAAGTGGAGGCTAATGAGGAGTCTCCTCAGTATTTATAGAGAGCGCGTTACTAAGGCAACGCAGCCAGCTGAAACCGCCCTCCCATCCACGTAGGAACCGGTTTAAGCTTGTCACCTCATCCACATGGTGGGAAAGACAGAAGGACAGACAGAGAGACAGGGACCGCTAGACAGCTACCACATGCAGATTACTAAATGTAACAGCCAATTCAAACCAGGCTCTCAACAATGTAAACACCTAATAAAAAGACAGACAGGGCTCATCATCATGAACCCTGGCACACACTGCATTGTTACACAAAGTTTTCTTAGCCTACTTCATAGCAAAAATATTTTTCTTGTCTTGATTTTAATGTTAGGAATTGTCTGGATTTGATGCTTTTCATAGTTATATTGGTTATTTTACCTGGTTTTGCAGTGTTGTTCAAATTAAACAATAAATCAAACAATATAGGCATATTTTTATGAATGCATTTTTTATTGAATGGCTTGCAATCAATCAAGAAAATTAATCATTTTATTTAATCATGAAAATATCATTATTGTAGAGCAGGCATGTTAAAACTCCACAGAGGGCTATGTGTGGCTGCACGGTTTTCTCCCAACCAAGAAGCAGCGCACCACACTGGACTCTTGTAATCAACTGATCTCAGTCTTCAGAGATGGTCAAACTGTGTGCTCTTGATTGGTTGGAACAAAAACCTGCAGCCATACAGCCCCTTTGTGGAATGGTTTGGACATGCCTGTTATAGAAAGTGCCCTTGCAGGTCTAAGACGATGGCAGTGATTGTCAGTGCACGCTCCCATGCAGGCCAGCTGTGATGGAAGGAACCTGCTCTGCATTTGTGTTAATCTGGGGGATGCTCACTCACGCCGGCAGACTGCAACAGTCTGCTGCCCTCCACACAGGCTCAGTCTGAGTTCTTGACCTGCCTGATGGGATTAGAGGAGATCACAAGATGACTCGTGATGGCAAGGTGTCAACACAGGAACATATGTCACAACGTCTCTCAATGAAGCCACACAGTGAATGCACCCATGAAGATTTATTGAGCGCAAATGGGGAAAATAGTGTGCAGGATTAGACAATTCTCTCATTGTGCTTGTAGTTCTAAGCAGTAAAATGGCTTTCACCCTTACCGCACAGTCTAATCAGTCCATATATTGCTTTCATAGACATTTGGTTTGCAAGCAGACATTACCGAATGGAGGAAAATGAAGAATTTGGTCAATGTGACCCAACAGTACATGTGGAAATGTTGCACAGACACCAGTTCCAGGATACTAACAGGAAACTTTAGGGCTTCATGAGGACCACATATCTGTGGGCTTAACTTAATATCTTTTCCAGGTCTTGAGGCCACAATCAACATGGCATTCTACTCGGTGCACAACAGGGTTTCCATTCAAATCTTCTGCAGAGCTGGTGAGTGAAGTCATGCTTTCCAAGCAGTTTAATTATCAAAAAGAAAAAAAAAGCAGAGCCCTCTCTGAATTTATCAAAAAGTTAAATGGGGTTAAGTGGCAAACTTGTATGATGACACAGTCTGCAATCGTTTTTATACACTACAGTTTTCCCTATGGTCCTGCCCTGAATCTGAACTTAGCAGGCCTCCCTTAAGTGAACCCCATGCCTCTCAGGCAGGATGTGGGCTTACACTTGGGGAACTAATTTATTTTCAAAGTTCAGCATCACAAGATCACAGAACCTAAAAATGAATGAGCAAACCACTACAGTTCTTCCCCTTGTTTCTGTTTTTGTCTCTAAATGTCTCTTTGTCCCTCACCCCTTTTCTTGTGCTCCTCTTATCCGTCCCTTGTTCTGTATTGACCTCTGTTATTATTACTGTGGACCGTTGTGGTCTGACCCCCACATATACAAGGGTTCTCAAAAGACAAGGGTGATGATTGTTGTGGGCCACCCACGACATACAGTGCAGTGGAGGGGACTTGGTGACTGTGTGCTTGTATTTCCCTGGACTTCTTTGTCAACTATAGTCACACAATGAAATGCAGCAGTTCTCCTACAGGCTACTACCCACCTCGGTTTGCCTAACATATCTGGTGGTGATAAGCAAATTAAACAAGCCGCCACTTTCCATATCGTAAACTGTAGGTTTCTTTATTAGGAAAGAGTGCGATAAAGTTTACACACATCATCTCAGCACCATGCAGTGTTTTGGTTACATCATGGTTGACATGGTTTGATTTGCCCAGCTATTACGCATGGTTTATTGTCACCTAAATATAATCATGTGGCAGTATCCTGCCTATAAACACACGCAGTTCATTCATGCCTTTCCAAACAGCTCGGCGGCTGTGGGCTCAGCAGTGGAGGATTGTAAGTGTTAAGTCTTCATAAGAGGTAGAGGCTTGACCTCGATATTCCTCAGCATTTTTGACTGGCCCAGACAGCTATTTATGAGACCGGAAATCTTAGTGTTTCTTTGCATAGCCTTAGGCTCATATGAGCAGATGGTACCTGATGCGTTTTGTCACTCTTTTGACTATGATTCACTTGTCATTCCAGATCAGACAGAGTGACTTTGATGGGACAAACCCCCATCCCCGTCCCCACCCCCCCCTCCCACAAGCGTGTTGACACACAGATAGCCTAATCAACTTAAAACTCTGATGACGCTACAGACTCCAGCTGGGTAGAGTTAAAACGGTAGTACCACACACAGTCATGACTTGTCAGCCACTACAGGGAAGCGCATTGTTTCGAACCACACTGTCAGTCCGGCGCTAACCTGAGGCCAGCCACATCAGGGCAGGTTTGTCACGGAAGAAGAAGGAGGCGCAACACATCAAACATGAGTCTATTTACTGTAACAAAGACCTTTCAAGTTAATTATTTTCATGGAGATACACACCCAGTTGATGGTTTGTAATTTATATGCTGCTGCAGTGTCTGACATTTTACCACAATAACTTAAAAAAAAAAGTAAATTAAACGTTAGGTCTTGCGGGACTCTGTCGACCGGCCTCATCCGCTCATTCGCTGCGGCTGATGCTACACTTGTGCTTTCTTGACATCTTGTCTAGGTAATCCGTTTTTAGATGCATGTCCTCACCCTCCGTACCACACACATACAGAAATGTCATTTATTTTTTAAAGGGCAGCGTTTGAACTATACTCCTTTTACTGCACGCTGCTGGCATTTATAAATGGCTCCCTACCAACAGTTAAGTCACCAATCTTGCTTTGCTTCTGTGTTTTTAAAGTTGGATTTTGCTGAACAGGAAAAACTGTGCTGCAAATGGCATATAAAGGATACTGATCATTTATTAACTATTTATTAACACATGATTTGTATAAGGACAAATGTACTATTTCTTTAAAAATCTATTGTCACAATTGTCCAAAGTTAATAACAATGAATTTGTATAGTTCTGTTGTGGTTTAATGCAATACACCAAAACACAACTGTCAAACTGTGGGACAACCAAATTTCCTTAGCATCACAACCAAACATTAAAGACTTTCACAGATTACAAATGATTTATAATAGTTATTATTTATTATAGATACGTAAGCTACAAATGAAATAAGGGGATGGAACAATCATTATAATAGAACAGGATAGAATAGACAATACTTTATTGTCTACTAGTTGTAAAAGACAGAAATTTGTCTTTGGCATACATGTGCAGGAAATCAAGTAATATTAATAATACATTTTATTTATAAGGCACTTTACATTTGAAAGCAAATCTCAAAGTGTTTCAGAAAAAAGCATAAAAGGGGATAAACACGCTAATAAAAGGTAGGCTACACTAAAAACATATCACATCCAACCAAAGTCACAAAAATGCATTTACATAAGACAAAATGAAATCTATGTGTAAAGAAAATGAGCATCAGGTTATGTCTGACAGAGTATAAATAAATGTTTTCTAATTACAAGTTGTTCAAAGCCTAGGGGCTCTGTCCCTGCTGACTGTGTCTTTGGAGAGTACACAATATAACCACACAGCCTCAGGCTCTGGCAAACAACCTGCAGCTGTATCATTTAACATCTGTATTGCCAGGAAGTTAAATATGCACAGTGATGATATCTCAGAACAAATAATATAATGACTATATCACTGTTACCAATGACAATAATTACAAGAGTAACAAGAAGAACCTTTCATGTAGCTTTTCAAAACAGGCTGCAACAGAGGAGCATTTACTCATTATGTAAGAAAAATGCTCAAATATTACAAAATGTGCACATCAACCTATCAAAGTATTGCTTTGCACTGACAGAACTGAATGAGATGAGTCCTGTTTTCAGTTTACATGATATCATAAGGTCATTATAATGGAATGATCACTTTGACCATGTAGCTGCCCCACATGACAGCTAAGTCCCTGGAGTGATATGAAGGGAGAGTTTGTTTAATCCAGTTCTCTGCTGACTCATCATTTCTTCTTCTTTCAAGGTTGAGTTGCTGAGAGTTAGTCCGCTCGGCAGTTTGGAGACCAAGGCAAAAAAAAAAGAAAAAAAGAGGGTGATCATATTTTCACTGAACATCTTTTGTGCTTTCCTGGATTGGCCTGGTGCAGGACAGGCTGCATCAGCACATTTCACTCCTTTGATCCTTGTGGATGGCTGAAGAGAAGGCTCACCGCTTCACATTTAGGTGTCATGGCTCTACCATGACTCAGTCTTATTTGCTCTATGAAAGTTCAGATGAAAGCAGAGGAGGCAAAAGAGAAAACCGCTGCATGTAAATGTTAAAACCTCCCGCAGACACTCGCAAAGTCACAGCAAGTCGGCAGTGGTTGACCGAATCAAAGAGGCTGCAGCCTGCAGCCTACACTCAGGGATCTGACACAGTGCAGCTCACTCATAATGTACAATCATATTCATAATAAAGTTCCAAAATAAAACATGTTCCTCCCCTCAACATGCTGATCTCAGCTCCATGCTGCTCGTCTTCATTTCTGTGGGAAAAACTGATTGCACAGACTTAAATTAATTATACACATGAAAAGCAAAGCCAGTCCCAACATGACAGACACTCAAGTCTGTGAAATACTGTTTTCAATATGTATGTTTAAAGGTTTGTAACCTTTAAGGTCAGGTCCCACAACTTCCTGGTGTAATTAAAGATGTTGCACCCTGAGGCCTTAGTCAAGAACTCAACAAGTTTGGCCAATGAACCCATTCACACTTCACTCTACTGTCTCCCTCAAACAAACACTAAATGTTTATGCCTAAATAGGTTTTGTGTTTCCACAGACTTTTCTGTCAATACTCAAGACCTAGGATTCTTAGAGGCATTTCTCCAGGCTATTTTATCACCTAACCTTCACAGTACGCGCACGAAGGTTAAATAACCACTGTTGTTTCTTCAACAAATTGTCTGTGCAGTAGCGCTTCCTGGCCTCAAAAATCTTTTCCTGGTGGTGCTCTCTGGATGGGACAATTATAAAAGTTAAAGAAATATCCAAGGGACTATCTGTCAACAGTTAAAGAGCCCGTATTGCTATGTCTTGGTCATGTTAACCTTTAAAAAACGTTCTTTTCTTGACTCCCTGACGAAGGCGTGAAGCCAAAACACGTAGGAGTTTTTTAAAGGTTAACATGACCAAGCCATAAAATTAAGGCTTTTTAACTGTTGACAGAGTACCTTGGATATTTATTCAACAACCACTGTTGGTTCTTCATATTTGTTGAAGCCAACATGAGCTAAAATGTGTCCGGAACAAATAAAAAATACCACCTAGAGAAAAGTGTTAATCAGTAATCTTGTTAACATTAGTGCCTTCTGTTAATCTGAATATTTTTCCACAAAGCTCTTATGTGATCTTAACTCTAGACAGAAACATGGGGAAGGACATAGAGAGCCTAAGCGGAAGCAGGAAGTAACGTCGCCATGGGACCTCAATTCGGAAAAAGTCTCCATGTAAGTGAATGGGAGTCAAAGTTTTATTTTGTGATCCGATTGAAATGTGCCATGAGAAAAATATATGACTTCTACCTGTTTAAAACATTGCGTTTCATGCCGAGAAATCAGCAGTTTGTTGTAAAACTATTGTAAAACAAAATTCAGAATATCCGTAACCAGAAAAACTACAGGTGGCGTAGGTGACATCACACACCACATGCCGCCCTTTCCCATCATTATTTTTCTCATGACACAATTCAATTGGATCACGAAATAACGTTTTGACTCCTGTTCACTTACATGGAGATTTTTTCCGAATTGAGGACCCATAGCGAGCTTCTCTTCCGCTTCCGCTTAGGCTCGACCTCTATCATGAGGACAGTGTGATGGTAAAAAAAGAAAGAAGCAACCTCAGAATATGGCAACAAATATTATACTATATCTCACTTAAGGTGGGGTCAGACTTTTTGAAGTTGAATTGAATTCTGTACACTTTAGAGATAGCTACATGCAATTAAAGACTTTGCAGATGAGTCAAGCTGAGTCATAGTGATGGCATGAGTGAGTCCGGTGAGTCAGGCTCATAAATTGCGTACGAAAAGTTACATACTCTCAGCAAATAACTTTGTTTGAGCACAAATAAGGTTTGTGTTTCTAGTTATTGTCATGTTAGTTCACACCAACAACAAGTTGCTACAAGCTATGTATCTTTAAACAACACCTATAGCTTCTCTACAAACTGTTGTTTGTTCATATTTGCATGTTAGAGCGAGGCTCAAATGTGTCAGTATGTGGAGAAATGAAGGGAAATGTACCAGTCAAGTGGAGTGAATCAGCCACTTGAGCCCAGTGGGATTCCTCTGGTAAAGAGCAAGTCTGTTGATTACTATGATGATCCACAGTGAGACTGTCAACAGGTTTCAACCTGAACTATCACAATCATTTATACTTCTTCTACTACTACTACTACTACTACTACTACTACTAAAATTAATACTTTTATTTATAATGTACTTTACATTTGAAAGCAATGGGCTCTTTGCACAGCTCCACTACTTCCTGAACTTAATGCTGCTATGACAGGAAATAAAGGATTCACAGTGCTACAGAAAAAAAAGATAATATTATATTGGCCGCAACACTGACGTTATCACAGCAACAGGTTCAAGTGACCAGTATCATAATATAATAATAAATCAGTGAATGGAGGAACTACGTTATGTTGGTTAAAAATCATCAGATTTTTATATATTCAAAGGGTTTATGACACATGGTTTTTGAAAAAGACCTGTTTTTCAAAGACTAGGTCATTATTCTCTATGAAACCTGTTGACAGTCCCACTGTGGATTATCCAGAGAGATCTTTGAACAGACGACTTTTTCAAAAACCATGTAGAATGTACACAAACTTATTGAAATCAGTTATGTAATTGTCAGAATGGTTTTTAACCAGCAAAACATAGCTCCTCCATTCACAGATTTATTATTATATATATATTGGGCACTTACGCCCATGCATTGCTGTGATAACGTCAATGGTAATATAAGAATAAAAATATTTAATGACTGTAATTGTGATAGTTTAGGTCATTAGTACCTTTGAAACCTGTTGGCAGCCCCACTGTGGATTATCATAGTAATCAACACACTTTACAAGTCTTTATCTGAGGAAACAGGAACTGATTCTATGAGGGAACCACAAACTTTCGTCAGATACTAAACCGTTTAATTACACAATAAATGATATCTTAGTTCTGTTTACATTTCAATCTGAAACACACAGACTCTCTATTACGCTCTGTCTAAATGTCTTTCTGCAATCCAGCTCTTTTCCCTCATTGACCATTGTTTAGTGAAAGTAAAACTTCTTCTTTGATAAACGCTGTCTGCAGCAGCAGGTCCACGTCATGCTGTGTGTCACCAGTCTTACACTATATCAAATAGCACATCTCGGCCCTTTCCCTGTGGAAATTCAGTTCGTTGTCTTATTCTTTGTGACAGCTTTGGTTGACCCACTTCCTGTGGCCTGATTGCCAGTTGTCATGGTGAAGTCAAAGCATTGTGGGAGAAAAAAAGGGGCGATTTGCCTGGAACCCAGACTAAAGAACTATATACCAGATGACACAGCTAGATGACAGTGGGGCAGTGGCACTGGTTTCCCAGAGGAAGGAGTGAACCAGGATCCAGCTTTGTCATCTTTTTACTGATTGAATCACCAAACACATAATGGGGTCAAAAAACAAAACAAAACAAAAAAGCTTCCTGTTGATCCCATAGTACTGCTCTGTATTGAATGAATTGAATGAATTTATATTTATTTAAGTGTCATGCACCAATTAAGGCGCCCAGCCTATAAGGGCTTACAAGACACATTATCATCATATTTAGACACCAAACAAAATCATCAGAGCACAGACAAAACAAAACAAAAACCACATGGAATTCACATAAATAATTCACTTGACCAGGCACTTTTTATGAAAATAGCTATAGTAAAGACTTCTTTTCTGAAGAACCATTCCAACTTTACCTCATCATCAACCCAAAACAACTCAGGTTTCACATTTTGCATTTTCTGAAACAAAAACGGCCTGGCTTCATCATATAACGGACAATGAA
Source organism: Trachurus japonicus (assembly GCF_045865225.1). Taxonomy (NCBI): domain Eukaryota; kingdom Metazoa; phylum Chordata; class Actinopteri; order Carangiformes; family Carangidae; genus Trachurus; species Trachurus japonicus. Next base: position 29,373,223 of record NC_140928.1, read on the forward strand.
ACACAAAATGCAGTTCATCCTCAATTACATTTAGATTACATAATGTGCATAGTCTTTCATCCTCAGGTACTGAGTTAAACCGACTTCTATTGCCAGAGGGAGAATCCCCGCCCTCAACTGGGCACATAAAGATCTCTTGGATCTATCCAATGGCAAAGTCACATAGGGTTGTGAACAATATAGGTTTTCAACTGGCAATAGGTTCTGAGCTTTGGTTTAAACCAGATATCATTAGCCCATTTTTCTTTATATTCAAGAAATAACTTATGCTTCACAAAATTAACATTACAACGCAAACCATTAGTATGTACAGTAGCTGACTGGTGTGAATGGGACACCAGAAGTGGGAGCCACTGCCTCTGCTGCGCTGCACATCCTGCGTTACATCATGTTATCTGGGGTCAGTTTTGGTGGATAGCTGGAGAGGCGTTTGAGATTTATTCTGGTCGCTCGCTGGAAGAGCAGAGACACATTTTGGTTTGTAGGCATCAGGACACACACTACACACTTACAGTGTTTGATCTGAGCTAACACTAACCAGTATGTTGTGTTCTCTGGGTGGGGAATGCAATTGAAGACAACGTCTAGTGGGCTTTTTCTTGTTTTCTAGGGCGTTACCAGTTATAGGTTTGCCTCTCAGTTCCAGGATAAGGAAGGGTGAGACTAGGATCAGTTATAATGAGAAGGTGGAAATGGGTCGAGAGAGCTCGGCTTCTGTTCTCACCAGTGAACTTGTTCTAGTGTCCAAACTAATATTGATCCCATAAGATTTACAATTTGAAACATGGGCAGTGTTACAGTACATGTTGTAGATGTAAAAGCAAGTGTTAAAAACAACTTTGTTCCATCTGCAAACATACTGATGAATAAGATGAGGAAACACCACACAATTTGCACAAACCCTCCTAGAGTCTTTATTCATGTTATGTCATCTATTTATTGTGTTTTTTCTCTCTTTGTCTTTATTAGGTATTTCATGTGTTATTAATGGTCTTATGTTGTCTGTAAAAGCTGCATCACACTTGTTACCTGTGGGTTCACTGCAGCAACTTGGAACAGAACCTGAAGTTGTTTGGTTTGTTTGCATGAGAGTAGCTGTGTGGATGCAGTCTACTTCAGAGGTGGGTGTCAGTATTGATCTTGATTGTTTTTTGTCATGCATGACAGCTGACACTTTGTTTCTGCCTTGCTTGGTCTCCTCAGGTGTTTCTGGTTTGGTGCACCTTGTTTGTAGAACAGAGAAGCCTTTGGCCGGCCTTCGTTGGTATTTTTTTTTTTATTGGCTGTTAATCAGGTTTTGTGTAGGCAGTGCACTGACTTCAGTTAGGGCTGTGCTGCTTTTTTTGGTCAACAGGCTTAAATGTACTTTGAGTCATCGATTGAACACATCACATCACATCACATCACATACTGTACCTGCATTCTAAGGTGCGGCCATTGTTCGTCTAACCGCAGAGTGGGACATTACACAAGATAAGGACGCTGTGTTCATGCAGTGAACATGGTGAAGGAGATTTTGACATTGACTGAAGGCTGTTGTTCCTCAGGTCTGGGAGATGTTGAGTGTTAGATAACATCCCCCACACGTGTGTATTATGCCCCACATGTTTAACCACCTGAGCCAGGTCTGAACACTTCCTTTTTTGGGGGGGGGGGGTTTGGCTTTAATTGATAGGACAGCAGAGGTAGACAGGAAATGGGGAATGACATGTAGCAAAAGGCAAACTGGAGGATTGGAACCAGGGCTGGCACTATAGCCTCTGTATATGGGCCACCTGCTGAGCTATAGAGCACCCCAATTTCTCTGTTGAGGCCTGAGCTACAGGATGTCTACAAGAATAAAGAAACTGGTTTGGGAGAAATACATTAATTTGCTTTGAGGCTGGGAATGAGATAAGAAGATAAACACCAATGCAGTGCATGTGCAGCTGAAGCCTGGCTGGTGGTTGAGTACCGGTAGCATAGCTTAGCATTAGGACAGGAGTCAGGACACTGTCCCACATACTAACAGTTTTAAAGCTCACTAAATAACAAATTATATCTATGGTATTTTAAAGGGATATTTCAACATTTTTGGCAAATTCGCCAATTGACATAATCCCTGTAGTCATAGCAGTAGGTTCATTACCTTTAATTGTCGGTGCAAGCTGTTTTTAGATCGGCAGGGCAGAGATGTGAGCTCTGCATGGTGCATGGTATTTCCACCTTTCCCCAAACTCATCAAATTCACAATCCAACAACTCCAAAACTCTCTGATGGACAAATTGTGACCTGCACATTCACCCTGCTAGGAAACGGAACGTTACGAGACAGAGTTGTTTTTGAGGTAAATGCGAAGCTGGAACTACATTCCAGACATGGCTGCACGGCAGAGTGACTTCAAAATTGCAAGTAGTTCTGAGTATTTGCTTCATGTGTCGTAATGTTACATAATTATACGTTATTTCATAGCGTGGTGAATGTGCAGGTCACAACTTGTCCACCAGAGTGTTTTGGAGTTGTTGGATTGTGTATTTAGTTTGATGAGGGAAACGTGGAAAAAACGTGCAGCTTGCGTCTCTGCTCCACCGATCTAAAAACAGCTTGCACCGAGAATTAAAGGTAATGATAGGGTAATGTTAGCCTCGTAAACCAGCCTCTCGTGGAAATGCATTTCATTTCATTTCTCGGGAGAGTCTGGCCTCATCCCCCCTGCAAGCGTTTGGGGTGGGTGGGAGCTGGGCGGGAGTAGTAGCAAAGACGGTTTAATATCTTTGGTAGTAGCGTTGACAGACAACCCCATTCAGCCAATCAGCAAGTTGGTGTAGTGACGGGGCTTTGCACCAGTCGGTCCCTGATTGGCCAACGTGCTGTGTCAATCACAGCGGGCAACGCTGATTGGCTCGGCCTTCTGAGGGTTTCAGTCCAAACGCTTAGAATGGGGATGAGGCCAGACTCTCCCTCAGAATGAAATGAAATGCACTTCCGCGAGAGGCTGGTTTACGAGGCTAGGGTAATGTAGGGATTATGGCAATAGTCCCTAGAATCTGCCAAAATGTTGTAATATCCCTTTAACTCATATCAGAAAACAAAAGTAGTTGTGAATAGTTTTCCATACAAGAAATGAACCAGCACACAACTCCCAGTTTCAGACTAAATTCTAGTTTTTGTACATATTATATATTAGATATGATAGACTTGGTCTTCCCCCCTCCTAATGCTAACCGGATGGGCTGCCAGTACTCTTACTTTTGTGCTTCAACTACAATTTGCTAATATTTATGTACTTTTGCTTATAATCAAATTATCCAACACTGCTGTACTGGTACTTCTACTAAAGTAACGGACCTGAATACCAGTGCACCAACCCTGACGGCCGGAGTGAAAAAGCACGGTGACATCAAATTAGTTGAAATGAGCCTGGGGGACAGTTTGGCATGCTGAGTGCTGAGACGCACCTCCCTCCCATTTAAAATGGGCCAATGCAGGAACAGAGGGAGTTCACACCATCAGCAGGCTGGGCTGGGGGGATGGGGAGGACACCCAAGCAGCCGCTCTGTTTCCAAGAACTGCAGTTGTTGGTGGGGTAAGGGGAAAAAAATACAACTTTTTCCTCCCCTCCTCTCGCTTCTGACGCAAGTAGGTAGCAATGTGCTGCAGGGGAAGCACGCTCTGGTTTGACCATCTACACATTTTAAATTCATTTTGCCACAGAGTAGAAAATGGTATATTTTGATTTTCAGCAGTAAAAACTAACTCCAAGAGAAAGTGTTTTACCAATAGTACAATATTTGTTAATCCAGGGAGGCTTAACAACATACAATAATATGAAAATCATCATTTTAAAACGCACATCTTTCCTGCAATACATTAAATGTAATAGAAGACTCCACTGAGGCGCAGCAGTAAAAAACTAGACATCAGAGAGCAGGCAGGACATGTCAGGTCTTTTCAGCTCTTCATGTCTCTACCTCCTCCTGGGGACAACCCTCCAAATAATAACCATCATATGCACGTTGAGTAACAACATGAGTAATCTTGTTTTATTTGCAGAGTGGTACTGGGACCAGGCTCGTCTGCACATCACTGTCAGTCTGCTCCGTGCACACAGAGTCCAGAGTGTCCACCGAGCTGCAGACTCTGGATGAAGGTCCTCAGAGTGGACTGGGCCTCCCTCCTCAGTGCAGGCCTCCTCTTCCTCCTCCTCTCCCTCTTCCCCTTCCTCTTCCTCCTCCTCTTCCTCTGCCCCAGCCTCGTCCGCGGGCGCTGCTGAGGTGACCGGCCGAGCGCCTCAGCTTCTTCCTCTCCTCGTGGTGCTCCCGCTCCGCCTGCTGCTGCTTCCTCTGCTGCTCCGACTGCACACACACACAATGATGATGAGAAACACACTTCCATCTAGCATGGCTGTCGCATGGCGTGCACACGCTCTTTATTCAATCAATCAGACTTCATTTATTGAGCACTTATCATACAAATCAAATGTTGCTCAAAGTGCTTCACGCCATAAAAGCAAACAAAAGTAAGGATGAAAGTAAAACCAAAAGCCACACACCTCACACACACCCACTTCTCTCACATATAACACATGCATACTGTAAGTACTTGAAAGAGGGCAACTGAAGCGCTATCTTATTCTCACCAATTTGCTGTCAGGAGACTGGATAAAAACCAGATAAATAAAAGGAACTAAAAAGTTAGCATTAGTGCAAGGACATAACTAAAATTATACAATAAATAGGCGAAGAAGACTAAAAACTAAACGATTAAAATAGGCAAATAAAGGGACAGGAAAAACAGAAAAACCTATAAGTAAAATCTAATCAACAGCCAGGCAGTTTGCTTTTAAAAATGTCCAAATATGGCAGCTGCTGTCAGGTCTTCAGGAAGGCTGTTCCACAGTTGTGGGCCGTGGTGAAAAGCTGCTTTGCCGTGAGTTTTAGATCTGACTTTAGGTTTTAATAAAAGAACTGAGAGTTCTGGCTCATAAGTTAAAGGCAAATCTGCTAGATAGAAGGACTAAGATCATTAAGAGCTTTAAATACCAATATTGTCACTCGCTCTAGTACGTATAAACATCCAACTGTTGCTTTGGTGATGAATGTTAAGATCCTCTCAGGACCTTTTTTCTTTCTTTTTTTTAATCTCTTGTGATCAGTTTACCTTCTTGAGGGTGAAGGTCAGCTGTTTGCTGCCCACTGCGGTGTCAGCCATGCTGCTGGTTCCAGAGTGTTCCTCCATCTTCAGACGCTCCTCCAGAGAAGCTCTACAAGAAGCCACACAACACAGTCAGGAAATTAGTCAGTGTTTTGGCTGTTTAATCTCCTGACCTTCAGCTTCAACCATGGTTGTGTCTAAACTTCATAGAAATATTCACTTAGAGAAAGTGTCATCATAGAAATAAGGTGAGAATCTGGAAATCCACAACAGCTCCTTCCAGAGGCTTGTCCTTCTTAAAAGTAGAGAAAATTAGATATTCAAGAAGGAGAAACTTGAACAAATTCTACAATAAATGGCAACCGTTCATTGATGTTTTTTGCGACAATGTACCCCCTCCCATACACACACTCTTTCCTCTTCTCTTTTCTCTCTTTCTTTTACTATTATTTATTTATTTTATCTATTATGTTTATGTGCTCAGTTTAATCATTCTATACAGACTATGTCTAAAGACTTTTTTCATTGTAGGCCTATTGTGTATTTGGTTTTATTTTTTGTAATTGTTGTTTGTTCTTAAAAAATATGCCAATCTAAAAGTTAAGGGTGTATGCAAACATGTTTAAAGCCGACACCGATGTGTCCTGATATAAGTGTCTTTGTTACTCTTGTATACACATCAAAATATGAAACACGAGAAATAAGGTGAGAATCTGCCTGGAACCACCTTCAGTATTAGTTCTACACAATAAGACCAGTGAATGGATCTCCAGGAACGTACTTCTGGAGTTTCTGCTTGCGGGCCACTTCATTGAAGCTTCTGAACTCCTCCCCGGCTTTGATCTGATAGAACTGCGGCTGGCTGGTCTTGTTGCTCTGGGTTTTCTCTCCTCCGTTCTGCTCCTTCTCCAGCAGCACCGTGTTGCGGTCGGCCTGCTTCCTCTGCCGCCGCCGGTCTCTGTCCTCCTCCCACAGCAGCCGCCGCTGCTCCCTCACCTCCTCCACCCAGCTCTTGTCGTCGTCGGAGCTCTCCTCCTCGGAGCTGGCTCGCCCCTCTGGCTCCTCCTCGTCCTCGTCCTCCTGCAAGGAGATAATGCAAAGTTAAAAAAAAAAGATGGCCATAATGATCTGTCTGGGCACTGGAGATCCACAAAATGTTTCAAAAGGCCTGTGAGCTAGAGGGAGACATGTGACGGCAGCTGGGTTTACATGGCACATCAGCACCACATTGTCATCAGTATCAGGACTTATGTTAGAATATGTAAGAAAATGCATCTGTTCTGCAGATAGAACCAGGCGCTCTTGGAGGAGGTTGCTGCTTTTTTCTCATAAAATTGCCACTAAATTCTTGTAAAATTATGACTTAAACTTGTAATATGATGACTTTGTAAAATGATGACTTTATTCTTATTATATTATGCCTTTTTCTTGTCAATTTATGACATAATTCTTGTAAAATGATGACTTTTATCTTGCTAAATTATGACTTATGCCTGGACTCATCTTTGTCTGACTCACTAGCATTAATTCTCAAAAAATGACCCAGGTCATATTCTTCCATCTAAATCGAGTGGCACAAGTGATCAGAATAGATCACCTCACACGTTACAGTTGATATGAAATGTTCATTCATTCATAAAGAAAAAAATACAATCTGCATGTGAACCTGGCCGTCTGGAGGGACCACAGAGCTGAATGTGGAAGGCCTCTCTCTGTACAACATGAGCGTGTGGAAGCTGAGTGTTACCTGCTGGGAGGCGGCAGCCTGCTGAGCCAGGAGACGCAGCTTCTTCTTCCTCTTCTGTCCCACCTTGGAGACGATGGGGTTGAGCAGGCGGAACTCCTCGCTCTGCTCGTCCACCTGGTAGTCGGGGTTTTCGAACATGACCTTGAAGCGGTCGTCGCCCAGGATGGTCGGGAGGGCCTGCAGGTGAGACGGAGGTGTTGGTGGTTAGGTGAAGCAACAGTATCCAAACTTTCTCTTCAAATCTCTGGTTCATGAAACATCTAATCTTATATGCCGGTGCCAGACTGAGAACACTTGAGGACAGTGTCTTCTGGACGCAGACATTAACATGTTGACTGTGTAAATCATCTTTTCCTACCTTGCCCCTCTTCTTCCTGGAGGCCAGCTCTGCTTCGTCATCACCCTCCTCCATCAGCTTCAGAGCCAGATCCTTGTTCACCTTAGGCAACTTCTGTCTCAGACAGAACAACATGTACATTTTAGTCCATACAGGAAGAGGCTGATTTGATCCAATCGGCTTCATTTATAAAGCATCTTACGGTTTTGTCGGCATCAACAAAAAGTCCAGCAGATGTTAGTGATCATTTGTTTTTGATGATGGTAAAGATGAGTGTGACAGAATGTGAAGAAACCAGTTTTACCACATTGAATTAAACTTGTGTCAAAATCAGACACAAGCAACAATGAGCAACAATGTGACAAATGTACAAAGAGAACAATGGTGTGTGTTTTGTTGTGAGATGATGCTGTTCAGCCTCTCACCTTCACCTGCACCCTCTGAGTCCTGGACTCCTCGATCTTCTGGCGGATCTTATCTTTGCGGTACTCCTCGTACGCGAAGGGATTAGCCATGCTTTTAACCTGTAGCCAAACCACACAGCACATCAACAACAGGTTTACAGCAGGTTGTACTGGCTAATCAGTCAGAATTTGAATTGGAACTCTGATAAATATTCAAGCATAAGTGGAAAAGCTGATGTGGCAATCCACACGCTACCTTATGATAAAGCCTGATGTCCATGAAGTAGCCGTGCATGTAGGCTCTCAACAGAGAGGATCCCACCAGGTGAGACAAACCTGACAGGGAAAACAAAGACAGTCAAGGTTTCACTACAATAAACAGTGAAGACTGAGATTTCTCTGAAATACATTCATCTTTTTGCTCATAACCTGTTCAACCTGAGGGTCTTTGGAGGCGATCCTAAACGCACCTACCCAAAATAAATCAAGAATAACTTTCAATTCTTGGTCTCAATGGAGAGACAAGACCTCAGAGAATAGAACTCCAGTCAGTGTCAGTAACATTGTGACTGTTCCTCTGCTGAGCTAATTATGATGAACCAAAAGAAAAAATACATTTTTATCCTCCTGTTTATACAGCGGAAAACACCATTATAGTAATGAGGGGATGCATACAGCATCACCTTGACTACAACTGCACCAAAGTAGATGAGAATATGAATTAATTAATGAATTTATTTCCAACGAGTCTAAAATTGAGAAAGAAAGAAAAAAAAAGGAATACTGAATGAGTTGGTTAGTCCCGGAATGAAAAAAAAAAGTGTATATAACATACACTTTAAAGGGATAACATTTGGCAAATTTTCCTATTGCCATAATCCCTATAGTCATAGCAGTAGGTTCATTACCTTTAATTATCGGTGCAAGCTGTTTTCAGATCGGCCGGGCAGAGACATGAGCTCTGCACGGCATGCGGTATTTTCGCCTTTCCCTCATCAAATACACAATCCAACAACTCCCAAAACACTCTGGTCTGGTCTTTGGTCTATGAGATAATAACGGAATGTTATGAGACAGAGTTGTTTTCAAGGAAAATGCGTAGCTGGAACTACATCCCAGACACGGCTGCTGGGCAGAGTGATTTCAAAAGCATAAGTAGTTATTATTATTAATTATTATTATTATTATTCATTCAATTTATATAGCGCTTTTCAATGACCCAAAGACGCTTTCATTCATACCACATTCACACCGGTGGTGGTAAACTACGTGTGTGTAGCCACAGCTACCCTGGGGCAGACTGACGAAAGCGTGGCTGCACAATGTGTGCCAAACGGCCCCTCCGACCACCACCATGATCGTTCATACGCATTCACATGAGGCAAGGTGGGTAAGGTGTCTTGCCCAAGGACACTACGACAGAGACTGGGAGAGAGTTCCAAGTATTTCCTTCACATGTCATAATGTTACATAATTATACGTTAGAATTTCATAGCGTGGTGAATTAAATGTGCAGGTCACAACTTGTCCATGAGAGAGTTTTGGAGTTGTTGGATTGTGTATTTGATTAGTTGCCTCCGTTAGCTGAGCAGCTCGCTTCTCTGCCCCGCCGATCTCAAAACAGCTTGCACCGACAATTAAAATGTTTAAATATCCCTTTAATGGGTGTATTATTTTGTGACGGGACTTCTTGAGTCAAGTAATGGCGTTATAAACAGGGAAACAGTAACTTTTGATTACTGATTACTTTAAAAATGTAGTGCCGTTAGTAACGCTGTTATGTAACGCCGTTATTCCAGTGGCTGCGAGGGAACCAGTCTCTTCATGAGGCCCTGAAGGTTTTGACCATCTGTCTCGTGTGTGAGCTCAACATTAGCATGCTGGGAGCTGGGAGCGCGTGTGTGTGAATGTAGATGTGGAGGAGGCTGCAGCTGGGTGGGGTGGGGGGTGGGGGGCAGTCAGCCTGGGCCGCCTCAAGGTTACATAACAGGGCCACGCTACGCGGCTCCTGTAAACCAACACCGCTGCTCCTCCGCCTGCCCCCTCCTCCCCGCTGACTCCACGTCAGCCAACCACCTTTCTGCTTCTTGTCATTTGATCTCTTTACTGCTGAGCCTGCATTCCAATGTTCATTCAACCCTTTTCAGCGTCCCCTCCCTTCCCCCCCCGCGCCCCCCTCCTTCCTCCCACCCCCCACACACACTCCTTCTCTTACCTACTGACACTCGATCACTCTGCTTAGATGTCAGTCTAGTCAGGGATCCCACTCCTTTCTAGTACAAATCATTTTCCAGGACATTTTCAGCTGCTCCAGTCTGACAGACATTACTACGCCGCCCCATTCATACTTTAGAGAAGTCTTTTCCACAGTTGTACCTTAGTTTTGCACATTTAACCAGTTTGTTTCTATGTTTATTCCTCTCTCTCATTCTCTCTCCCAGAAGTCTGATTTAAAGATGTGCAGTCTGTGGCTCTAACTCTTCATGAAATAATCTCTTACATGCTTAGAAATGAAGACAAATTTATCATAGAACAACAAAAAATCATGTTGTTTTTATATTTGCTAGGTATTCTTTGGAAAAGCAATCCTTAGTGGGGTCTGAAACAGTCAATAGAGCTCTGGTAGATGATGTCATGACAGGATAGATCATTTTCCAGGACAACTCAAGTCTTTCCAGTGGTGTGTCCCAAATCGCGCACTTGTGCACTTACACTTAATATTTTGAGTGCATAAGTGCGTTCACACTGAGCAGTGCGCGAAAATGTAGTGCGCTATGCGCACTCAATTGGCGCACTCAAACGGCCAGAAAACTGAGTGTGGATCGATGCATACTTTCCACACTTAACGGCCGCCATCTTGGTGACGTAGCGGAAGCACATCACTACTTTTCAAACGGCAGCGGTTGCTTTGAGCAGCGACGGAGCTGACACCGGCGTAAATGTCTTTAAAAAACACTAATAACAGCACAACAACAACACTAACACAATAAAACACAACTTAATAGCTCGTTTTGATCGGCAAAAAGCGCTGTCAAGTGTCGGCGATAGGGCTCCAACGGCCGGTTGCTATGGTTGCAATCAGAATTTAAAAAATAGAAGAAGCAGCTGTCGAGTCATTTCCGGTAAGTGCGCAGCAGCAGTGTTTGATTTGAGACGGTACTAACCTGTCGAAATTTGTGCACTGCACAAGGCAGTGCACAAGGCAGTGCACTGCTTTACAGTGTACTGTAAAGCAGTGCACTAAGAGAAGTGTGCGATTTGAGACACAGCACAGGACTTTTTACTTTTTTTTTCTAATTTTCCATGTGTTTTCCATGACTGGATAGGACACAAAGGAACCCTGCTAGTCCCTCACTGACCCCCGAGACATCAAAATGGCTCTTTGGTGCACATTCTTATAGACTTCCAGGATTTGATCCTCTAGTTCTACAGACGTCTCTTTAGGTCTCTCTACACAAAACACTGAGTGCATTAACTGCATGTGCTGCTTTTGAAAAGGGAGAATTGATGCTTGTGCGACTTTCTTTGACAGAAAGTCAGACTTTAGAGGAGAAATGGAGGCAGAGAGGTCTCACCCAGATTTTCCAGGTCTTTCCGGGTGACAAACTTGTAGTCGTCGTACACGGTGCTCTCTGGGCTCTCCTCCAGCTCCTCCGTCAGGTTGTCCAGGAAGGAGCACCACCGAGGTGCAGGGCCCAGGGCCTACACACACACACACACACACACACACACACACACACACACACACACACACACACGGGTCAGATTTAGAATTCTGAGTAAGTATGAAACCTGTCACCACTTTGTTGAAACAAAAATAAACCGACTGCCAGCTCTTCTGTTTCCTGTCAGGTTAGAAACGACTTGGCTCTGCTTGCCTGGTGTGTGAAGCGACACTTTCAGTCGTCTCTTCTGACTAAAACTAACATTTAGTGTTCTCAGTGTTAAGAACATTGTCACTGCCATGTGCTCCAACTACTGTCACCCTGACATTTGGTGGTTAGAAACAAGGTCATAGAAAATAACTAAACCAGTGATGTTCCTGTCAGTGTCCCAGTGATCAGTTACTCATCTTTATTACCACTGTACGAGAGTTTTGACAATTGATCCACAATTTAGGTGACAGTTTAAACCAGGAGTCAACAGTACAACAGGACATTTCCTTGTACTTGAGTTCTCAACAGGCCTAAAAATTAAAATCTGACCCAGCCCAACTCAGTAGCATTAATTCCCAAGTCAAACCTGGCTAAAAAAAAGAAGGAAGGAAGCCTATTGAGAACAGTAGTATTGGAAACTTATGACTTTAAGGACAAATAGTTTAGTTTTATCCTCAGTACACTGCTACGAAGGACATCTATTCTAAAACAGAGCTTTGAGTCAGTTATTTTGAAAAATGTGAAGACACTGCTCATCTTGTTCATTTTTAGGAGATCTGCAGCATGTTTGCACTACTGTACGTTGTGGTGTGTTTTGTTACCTGGATTAATTTCTTGATTCTTGATTTGACTTATTTCCACCGAGTCAATAAACCAATCAGTTCATCAATTCATCAATCAAGGCTCCTTCTGTTTCAAATGTGTACTCTGTTTATCAAGACAAACTAATAATAATAAAGAAATGCCAAAAACAACAACAGCTGTTTTGTTGGAGCTTTGTACTCTGTAGTCAGTCAAGTGAATTCAGTTGAGAGTCATTCTGCTCTGTGACTGCATTTACATGCACTTCAGTACCCCGATTTTAATCGGGTTTTTTAAGTACCCCGTTTTTGTGTTTGCACATGTAAACACCATACCCCGAATTTGATCCAAAAATGGGGTACTTAAAAAATCTGATTAAAACCGGGGTACTGAAGTGCATGTAAACGCAGTCACCTGTAGTGCTCCAGAACTTAAAATCAACTTTAAAGGGACTACGAGGAGTTTCGGAAAGTGAGGTGTTTTCACATTACATTTCCCATGAGCCTTCGCGCGCACGGTGAAATTCTTGGACCGACGCAAGACGGACGAAAGGAAAACATTTTCTGTTTCTGTTTTCTGTGTTGACATGTATTGCTGCTGTACCGCGTGCTGCTGACCATTTTTGGCCAGGTCACCCTTGCGAAAGAGATCCTGATCTCAATGGGCTTTTATCTGGTTAAATAAAGGTTAAATAAAAATAAAAAATTTTGCCAAGAATGCTTTCATTGATCAAGAATGAAAGTTGGAGGTTTGAAGACGATCAGATACCGTCGTAGTTCCGACCATAAACGATGCCAACTAGCGATTCGGCGACGTTATTCCCATGACCCGCCGGGCAGCGTCCGGGAAACCCAAACTAGGAAATGCTGGGCGAGTCGACCACTAAATAATAATATCAGAATAACTATAAAGACAAAACGATAGATTTATTGAAAATGGACCTATTAACAAGTGGGTAACGTAGATTGATCCAAATTAATATGAGCCTCTTTTATAACCTAAAGCAAACTCCTCTGTGTCTCTTTAACGTGAAGTCATATTTAACTAGGAATATCTCAGGTTGTTCACTTTGTCCACCTCTTGTAGCAATATTATGTCATATTATATGGAACAGTTTCTGGTTCCAGCTGCTCTACTGGAACTAAATCCACAACTGACAGATACATGTCAGATATTTATACACAAGAGCCCAAACACAGACATGCTGATGCTACCATGTGTTATCAGTGTAGAATTTATACATCTCTGAACTGTAAAAAAAAAAAAAAAATTAAGACAGACTGCACTAGTTAAAGATCAAGCAGAACCTTATTTTTCTTCCACCCCAAACCCTGTCCATGGCGTCACTCCAACTAAATGCACTCAAATTTTACTAAACATTATCAAGTTCTTTTTAGTTTTTATCCTGGATTACAGATCCCTGATCTGTTAGAAATGGGTGCTAGATTTCTTTTATGTATCAGCTGTTCATATGAGGCTGTTTCTGCCAGGACATTGAGCCTTTCAGAGTAGGCCAGGCTGTCTCATTCTGACTCTTTTAGCAGTAGTCAGTGCTCCCTTTATCCACTGGGCTTTTATCCACCTTATTCTCTCAATTGATTTACAACTAATCAGGAGACATAACACGGGGTAAGGCTGATATTTGTTCTCCATTACTCTGCTACCGATGTCACCATTACTTATTTTTACAATTAATCATGTTATTAAACGTCACAAATAATTCAATTCCTACATGCCGACACTTTCCAAAAAAGATTACCGGTATGTTAGAACCATATTGGAAGATCAATGGCGCAACACACACAGAATGAAAACAAAGTTACACAACAACTGCATGTGTAACTTTGTCTGTACGCCAAAGTAAAGCTAAATGCACAGTAACTGGGTTAAATTGCGTTAATGTCAATTTACCTAACGTAACACTGAATTGGTAGGAATGTTAGTGTGTCATTTGTAATTTGTAAAAAAAAAAACACATAATAGGTGAAAATAAACTTAAACAAGTTGAATGACTTGAATATTTCAAAGATTTCCCCTGGAAATGTTTTAATGTTTTAAATTAATGAATACATTGAATATTTAGTGTATATAATTAGTAATGTAATTATATTTTAACTAATTTTACTTTTATGTGGTGAAATTAATGAATGCATAATAATCGTGATACTCATAATACCGTGATTATTTCTCTGACAATAATCGTACTTAGGAAATCTAGAATCGTGACATCCCTACTCTCTGCCAATCTGCAGTTAAGCTGGGGCAGTAGAAGACCTCCTTTGTCTGGTTTACATCTAAAATGTGTTTTTTATTTTTATTTTTTATTTTACCAGGCAGATTGCTCGAGATAAAACATCTCTTTTCCAAGCAAGACCTGAACAAGAAGGCAGCAAACAAGATACTATAAGTTTGAACGTGGAGCAGCTGAGGCTTCAGTCCATGTTTCGGACACACTGAACACTTTTCTTCATCCTGGCTCCAGTTTGTTATTTTAACCAGGCAGCAAACAAACAGGTGTGATGAAGCGTCCCTCGGTTCAGTGACTTATTGACAGACATGAAGAGAAATGTTTTGTGATGTTGTTCAAACCTTTTCCAGCAGCGTATTGCTTCACTGCCACTTTGAAAAGGAAAACTAACAACAGATAAACAGGAACCCTAACATACCGTACATAGTATACACTGTGTAACTTCTGTATTCAGACAATTCAGTGTTAGAAGCTGCTGTTTAAAGGACAGTGTGTTATCTAAGTAGTGGACAGTGAGGGAGATTAAGCGATTATCAAAATTAAAGAAGAGTTTCCTTTTCTTTACATCTTGTCTGCTGGTGAGGAGAAGTGATGACTTTTCACTATTAGAACACATTCTCTCACCACTCAGAGTCGCGGTTATCAAATTTCTTTTGTGTCACCATGTATTATCTTCAGTCCTGTTTGTCTTTACATTGGCCCGTGTGGATGTAAACACAGAGTTATGTCAGGGTTGACTGGTTCAAAGTGACGCAGAAGACCAAAGATCCACTCACACACCGTGACCTTTCACTCCTCTGGGTGAATGGGAGACAGCGTTTCTGTCTGTTCTATGGAATCTGTGCCGAGTCCACACACATGATGATGTCACATGGCGTCACACGCTGAGCCCAAAGTCAACAGAGTCCAGCGCCTTGTCATTCTTTAGTTTCATCAGCGCTGAGCTGATAAAGCTCCGACTCCGAGCTGATCGTCAGGGAACATCTGAGATATGAGAGGAGCCGAGGATCACGGCAGAAACGTCTGAATGTAGGAACGTACATCCTGGTTTTTCTGTTTCCTGAGATGATGGAGGACGTGCAGCTGTCCACAGACAAAGGCTGCAACCCAGAACCTGAGTCTGCCAGGAATTCAACTAACTTACTGATCAACTAATGCAGCTTCCACTGCAATTAACATCTGTCTGGATCATTCGTTTAAGCCTTCATTTGATGAAGATGAACCTGTAGCCCATTTCCTCAGTCCAGTGTGCAAAACGTGTCAAGGTTTATTGGCAAAATCTGAATATACTACCCATGTATATATTTGTATAAGTGTATAATCGCTATAAAATAAAATTTGTTTGGTTTTTGTAGCCTTATAATTATTCTTTTATATATACGTACATATAGCGAGGGTCTTGCTTAAAGGGATAGTTCAACATTTTGGCAAATTGGCCCATTGCCATAATCCCTACAGTCATAGCAGTAGGTTTGTTACCTTTAATTGTCGGTGCAAGCTATTTTTAGAACGCCGGAGCAGAGCCGCGAGCTGCTCAGAGCTACGCTACAGAGGCTCATGGGATTTCTTGGTTTCCCAAACTCATGAAATACACAATCCAACAACTCCAAAACCTGCACCTTCACCACGCTATGAGATAATAATGGAACGTTACCAGACAGAGTTGTTTTCGAGGCAAATGCAGAGACTGCTTGCTGAAAAACTGCCCCTGAAGGCAACGCGCATCAGCGGTTTTGCATGAATTTACCTCGAAAAAACGTTCTGTTAGCGTGGTGAATGTGCAGGTCACAACTTGTCCACCAGAGCGTTTTGGAGTTGTTGGATTGTGTATTTGATGAGTTTGATGAGGGAAACTAAGAAATCCCATAATGAGCCTCCGTAGCGTAGCTCTGAGCAGCTCGCGGCTCTGCTCTGCCGTTCTAAAAATAGCTTGCACCGACAATTAAAGGTAACGAACCTACTGCTATGACTATAGGGATTATGGCAATGGGCCAATTTGCCAAAATGTTGAACTATCCCTTTAAGAGAGTGTCGCCATCTTGTGCCGCCATGTTTGTACGGCAGCCTGAATGGAAAATCCAGCCAGCCAGAGAGCAGGTTTCAAGAGTTTTGTGTCCATAAATAAACCAATGAAGAAGAAGGAGGAAGGGAAGAAGGAGGAGGAAACACGCTTCCCCCCATTTTACACACTGGACCTTTAATCCCTTGGCTGTAAAAGGAGTGAGTCACGTTTCTATGCTTTCCAAAAGCTGGAGGAGATGTTTTCAAATGTTGCGCTGCATCAGACCAACGAGATATGGACTTTACTGTGAGCTGAGAGGAAGAAAACCAGCTCGTCCTCACAATCTAGAGGCCGGAGGAAGTACAAGTAGAAGTTGTTTGATATTTTTGCTTGAAAAATTCCTCCCACCGTTAAATTTATGATGGGTTTAGTCATTTCAGCTGCAGAGCCGATGTGTATTCAAAAAGCAAAGTGATGCATCTGTCTTAGCCTTATCTCCAGTGCAGGACAGAGGGGCCAAAGTTCAGCATGTCCATGTCCATCAGGTCCGGAATTTACCCATTTACACAAATCAAAGTTGAGTTTACTGTACACACACACACACACACACTTTGTGAGATCACAACAGACTCACAGGACAGGAGAGTCACCGAGGCAGCAGATACCACCTCTCATGGTTTACACACAGCTGTAGCATGTTAGTGTGTAGGATGTGTGTGTGTGCTCACCGGGATGTAGAACGTGTTCATCTTGGGGTCTTCGTTGGCCGTGAACAGCATACCTGTCAGTCACACAGGAGGAGGACAGATGTTAACAGCTCTGTGGTGTAAACAGGGTTTAGTTCAGCTCAGGTGGATCTGAAGGTCCTGACACTGAGACAACACTCAACACTGCTGATCTGAACATCTGAGTTTAGAAAAGTTAAAGTAGAACTCATTCTGGTTGTGTGCTTAGAGCTCGTCCCATGTTGGAGAAGTCCAAACAAGTGATCGCAGGTTCAACTCCTGACTGAGAGGATCTTTACAGCATATCATTCCCCTGTCTCTCTCTACACTGTCCTGTCTAGTTAAGTAATAACATGCCCAAAACACCACCTTAATAAAAGAATTCATTTCTGCCCTAGAAGGGAACTTGAAATTGTTTAAAGGTTAAAGATGGTAAAGGAAGTTAAAAAAAAAAAACAATCAGTGGGAATGTGTATTTTATTCATTTATGACAATTTAAAGGATGAGACGTTAAAGCAAAAATAGGATATTCAAAAAATGAAACAATGATTTTAATAATGTCACTGGCCCCTCCTTGTTTGAATCTAGTGTAAATTATTGGTAATGTTTAGGTTTTTTGCCAAAGGTTTTAAGTGTTCTCTTGAAGAGAGGCTTGATTGGTTTTAAAGAACTCTCTGATGTATGTGACCATGTTGTATAACTTAGGACAACAGATGAAATTTAGCAACTGTGCTAACTCCGGCATATTTATATTGATGCTTTTTGCTGATATGTTGATTAATGTGCAATGTCCTAACCAAAGAAATAAATAAATACATAAATAAAATAGTGTAAAGGTAAGAGGCTTTTAGAGTCAGTGTGAACTTTACAGTAAGGTGGCGCCACCTGGAGGTGAAGAAGAGCTGCACTTTACAATTGCTACTTATGTTTATAGTTTTCAGTGCTGCTTTTTAAAAAATTCATCATTTATGTTTTGTGTGACAGAGAATTACATTTTCTATAAATGTGTTGTCCTTCTGTGAATCTGGTATTTATCTAAACCAGGTGTCAAATTCATTTTAGTTCAGGGGCCACATACAGAACAATTTGATCTCAAATGGGCCAGACCAGTAAAACAAGAACATCATAACCTTTAAATAATAAAAATCTTTCCCTTTGTTTTAGTGCAAAAAAGGACAAGTACATTATTAAGATGTTCACAGATAATGAACTGTCCTTTCACAAAACTAATTTGTGCAATTTCCACAATGTTATGCCTCCTCTGTCTTTAATAATAAAAGTCTTTAATTCTCACACTTGACAAATTCAGCCCGTGGCTGGCTTCGGTCTGCGGGCCACACGTTTGACAGCCCTGATCTAAAGGTTATTTCCTCTGGAGGAGTGTGACTCACCTGACTGAGGGTACATGCACACGTCATTGATGTTGCTCTGAGGCTCGATGGAGGAGAAGACTTTGCCCTGTGAGGAGAAGACAAGAGACGAATGAGTTCAGGGAGTCCACACAGTCCAGCCCCGTCTTTAAAACATGTGTGATGTGTGACGGTCATTATCATGCAGACTCCAGGTCAGCCTGGTCTTACATTGTCTTTGTTCCAGAGCTTTATGATCTTGGAGTCGGCAGAAATAACCAGGTCCAGCTGCTGGTGGAAGTTGAGTGACTTGATTGGCAGGTTGTAGAAGTGGTCCTTCACCAGCAGAGGCTGGCTGGAGCGCAGGTCGTACATCAGCACCTTGGAGACAGACACACACAGTCTGGCTTACACATGGACTGAAGGAAATCAACAGCTGGGACAACATGAACAACAAACAAACAAACTGAACTGAACTTTGTAAGAACAACAACAACAGACAGAGAGCGGGCAAAGAACATAAACTATGTTTACATACAGTCAATATTCGGGTTACGCTCAATATACCAGTTTCTGAAACATTCAGAATAACCTGTTTACATGTGTGAGCAAACAGGGTTATTCCTGTATCCATGGTAATTGTAATCAACTGGGATATCCCGATCAAAACAGTGACGCACGGACAACGTCATGACGCAGCGCACGTCATTTCCGCTTCTTCTTCCTGTATCCAACAACAACAACAACAACAACAACAACAACAACAACAACAACAACAACAACAACAACAACACCACCACCCCACACACACGCAGCAGCTGTGTGTCTCTGAGGGGCGTAGAAGGACTGAGTGTGAATCATTGTGCAGCTCTATGAAGAAACAACAACACAAACATGTCAGAAATATTTAATGTTATTATGAGAAGTGTGAAATAAACTCTCAGCTCATAAAATGGTGGTGGAGGAGAAACCTGAGAAACACCCTTAGAATAACAGTGAGACACTGCAGCACTAACTGCTGGTCAATCGCACACTTGTGTTTTGCTGCCTGAGGACAGCAGCATGCCAACCACATGAACGACTTTTCAAAAGTCATGAAACCAAAGGGACCAAAGTTACTTTGCTGGAGTCTGATCTGAGGGACCCAGCAGGAACAGTGAGCTAGAAAAGGTCAGTCAGAAAAAAGGGGCAAGATCATTAAAGCAGAAGTAAGTGGTCCGGTCGTTTTCGCTAATGCTGCGTTCCAGGCAGGCTTTTGAAATCGTAAATTACAGCTTCAAGTCACAACTTACGACTTTGTAGCGTTTCAGGCAACCCACTCGTGTTTTTCCGACCTGTTTTACCGGTGAAAGTCACTATAACGGCCACTCGTAACTTCCGACCGGTGAACTCGTACCAGATCGAACTGATACAACTTCACGGTCGGAAAAATACGAGTTTCCTTGAACGCACCATAACAGTCCTCGTCCCTACGTCGCCACATTCACGGCGTTCCTTGGCTGCACACACAGCCCTGCATGCCGTTCTCTCTCCTCATTGGATAAAAACTGTAGGATACGATAAATGTTTTCTCTTCGGCTCAGAGCAGAGCAGAGGGACTGAGAGACCCGTGTTTCAGACCAAACACTCTATGTAAGTGATTGCTGTCGGAAGATATAACTATTTAAGACTTATATTAACACAAATATATCACTTACTTCTGCTTTAAGAGCTTTAAAACAAACATTAAAATGTTTAAATTAGGGCTGCACTGATTGCAATTTTCTGGCCCATCACTGATCATTAAAAAACCTGACCTGCTTTTTTAAAATTCAACAGTACCACCACGTAAAACTATTCATGAATGAATGAATTTTATTATTGTGTCATGGATACTTCTGTATGCCAGCCCACATGGGCTTATAAAACACCAAGAAAACAAACTGGGACCAGAGTACATCAAAGACATAAGAAAGTGGAGTTCAAAACCATTATCCAAAAAAAGAAATGGAAAACAATGCCAGGGTTCAAGGGAAATCGGAAATTAATTACACAAATTTTCCTGTCTTCTCTTCTACTAGCAGTCTTAAACACACTGACATTAACAACCACTCCAGCTTCTGCTCATCAGAGCACCAAAATACTTCAGGCTTTTGTCCACAGATTTCATTAAATAATAGCTCCCTCAAATCATCATACTTTGTACAATATTAGAGGAAATGAGACTCACTTCCTACTTCAGCTAACATTAATTTAGACAATGCTCTATTTCTTGACACACATTTAATTTTACTGTAGATTAACTGTATCATCCCCCTATTCTTCTGTTCTTTGTGCTCTATAGGGATGTAACATAACAATATCAAAATCTGACAATATTATAATACCTCAATAACAAGCCCCATGTTACTGCAGTATTGTAAGACATCATGATACAGTACAGTAGCTCCACAGTACAATATTTATTGCATTATCCATAAGTCAACAACAAGAATATTTGGTCAAAAATAAAATCTGCCTTATCTGCCTTCACCGATCAATTGGTGCACCCCTAGTTTAAATCAAGTCTAAAATGAACTAGGAGCCAGTGCAGTGACATGAGGACTGGACCAGTCAGGAGTCAGGCTGGACATTATTATGGACCAGTTTTAAGCAGAAAACAGACGACTAACATCCAGATACAGGCCGATGCAGTAATCAAGGTGAACACTGATTAAAGCATGGACAACTTTCTCAATGTCTAAAAATGATAAAAGCACTTTGACCTTTGAGAGCATTCTTAAAGGAGACATACTGTGCCCCTTTTCCACAAATTCAAATAGTTCCCAGGTGTCTTAAAGACATGTCTGTGACATGCTTCGGTCAAAATCCCCCAAGGATCAAACATCACAGCTCTTTTCATCCTCTCTAAACAGCCCTGTTCACAACGGCTGCTTTCAGTGTCTGTCCCTTTAAATGCAAATGAACCACTGCTTGCTCCTCCCCACCCCTTCTGTTGGCACCAGGGGTACCAACAGGGGTACAGACACAGACATGTCTTTAAGACACCTGGGAACTATTTTAATTTGTGGTAAAGGGGCAGAATATGTCTCCTTTAAGAATGCTCTCAAAGGTCAAAGCACTTTATCATTTTTAGATATTGAGAAAGTCGTCCATGCTTTAATACCAGGGGTACCAACAGAAGGGGTGGTATTATGCAAATTCAAAAAGTAGTTAGTAGTTACATCATTGGAAGACAACTGAGGGAACAGCTTGTAAAACCACATGGATTTCAACCTTCAGCCTGAAAATTACAGATTTCTTTGTCAATTCTCACATTTTGGGGCCAGAAGGCAAGAAAAACACCTAAATATATGTTAAAGAGCCTTCAAAAAGTGATATTTCCATAATATGTCTCCTTTATATGATAAAAACAAGCTTTTACATTGATCTGTTCATCCAGGTTAAAATCATTGTCCACTCTGTCACCACAGGTGTAACAGAGGGACCCAGGTCCAGGTCCAATGGGCACTCCAATCCTCCTTTTTAGTTATTTTAAAACGTTCTCAGTGGTCTTTAAATTTTATGAAAGTTAAATTAAAGTAATTAAAGTTTATGAAGTTTTTAGCCAAAATCACAAAACCTGTGCCATTTCCCAGGGCTCTCCTTCTGCAGAGCGCCAGTGGCTCATTAGCGATGCGCCTCTGAGTCGAGCCGCGGGCGGAGACGGCGCTGCTCTGACTGCAACCTCCCCCATTCGCAATGCATACATGTCCTCTAACATCAAAAAAATGCTACATGAACATATGAACAAGATGAAAAACATGATTTTCCTCAGACAGATTATTGTCTCTGACAATGTTTTTCATGTTTTGAAGAAAATCATGTTTTTCTTCATCTCTGTTTCGCTCAATTTGCTATTTAAACGACGTGAGCGCTGGACCACTCTGTGTCAGGTGTATATGATATAGATATAGACAGAAGAGTCACAGTTGTTTGAAACACAGAGCTGATGGAGTGAAAAAGCACAACAGAGAGTGAGTGTGTCCCTCACCTGTCCTGTGCTGGTTCCTACTGCCATGGTCAGAGAGCCGTTAAACTTCAGAGCACTGATTGACGGCAGAGCTTGAACTCTGTCAACAAGAACACATGAAGACAAAGTGAGACAGACAGAAACAAGTCAATAATGTCAAACACCCGTTTGTTTTCTTGTTGTGACAGGATAATAAACTAATCAGACTAAAGCTGCTGGATGTTTCTCCACTGCAGCAGATCGGTGCACAGCCTGCCTCTTGTTTATCATGCAGCACAGGAGGACAGGGCCATGTGGCTCCATATGCATCATTAGGCGTCTGAGAGCAGCTGACATCAGTGTGACAGCTTGGTACTCACTCTGTTCCTTCAGTGAGGCTGCTCAAAGCACAGTCCAGCAGGCCCACTCTGCTCCGGACGCGAGGGTCCCAGCATTCAACCCGGCCCTGGTGACCAAGAGGAAGTTAGAACAGTGACAAGCTGCAGTGGTTTCTCTGTAGGCAGCTCTTCATGTAAAGTCAACAGTGACCATCTGAACATCTTGGACTTAAAGGGATGTTTCAACATTTTATTGAAATATCCCTATCCCACCTCGCATCTCTGCCCCGCTGATCTAAAAACAGCTTGCACTGACTGACAATTAAAGGTAATGAACTACCTACTGCTATGACTATAGGGATTATGGCAATAGGCGGATTTGCCAAAATGTTGAACTATCCTTTCAACCACCCAGATATACACACACTCATTTCTAATACCCCAGCTGGTGTGTGATACCTCATATCAATACCAATGTCAGAGAGAAAAGAGAGGAGGGAGAGAAATCCACTGCAGGAATACAAATATGCAAAAGCTTTGTTGCACATGATGCAAAAATAAAACAAGGAAATTATTTTGATAATAAGGCTATCTCATAATAGATGTAGCAGCAAACAGCTAACAGTCACTATGCCACTATAATTTGCTAATGAGTGGTGCCTCATGTCTCTCTCTTTCTCTCACACTCTCACACACACACACACACACAGTGCTGTGGTTCTTACCTCTGAGGTTCCTGTGGCGAATAACTGATGGACGGGGTTGATGTCACACACGTTGTTCTCCCTGATTGACAGGTCAAGACAAAGGCAGCGTCAACATCTGGCAGACACTGATCATATCAGACTGTATCACTGTATGTGTTCAGAGTTATCCAGCTGGATCATACAGTACCTAGAGAAAGTCATCACACTCTACTAGAATCTTTACCTTTTGTTACATTACACCATGGAATTAAAATGAATTCAGTCTAACCTTTTTGAGCTGTATATAACCCTCATCAGAGTGAAAATAACATTTTAAAACATTATGGACAATTGTTAAAAAAAAAAATTAGTGAAATACCTGTTTGGTTAAGTCATCAGACTTAGAATAAACCATTATAAATCTGCTTAGTTACAACGGATCAACCTAGTCATCCAACACCAGGCTGACTGAGCCCACCTGACATCAGATGTCCTGGTTTAATGACTTCAGAATAAAAGCAGCTGTTTCTTTAGGATTCTCTACCAGTACCTGGTACTGCAGAGCATTCAACATGGTTGGAAACGTGCTTTGAAAAGACCTTCAGGATAAAGTGGTGGAACAGGATCAGGATGACCGAGCCATTTGACTGAACTCCAGTGATTCTTCAGAAGAACGGGTAAATATCTAGATCCCTATGGATTAGGGATTAGGGAGACATAACCAAAGAGACTGATGGCTGTAATTAAAGCAAAGGTGACTCTACAAGTCAGGGACTGTTTTTATTAATTTTCAGAACTGCTTTTTTTCATTAGTTTGATGTTGTCAGGGTAAATGAGTAAATGAAGCTGGAAAATGTTTATTCTTAATGGGTTTGATTTCAGGCTGGATGACAAATAATCTATCTGTTTCAAAAGGGTGTGATGATTTTCTATAGGTACTGTCCCATCTGTATCTGTACACGTCACTGATACTTACACAGCGTCAGTCTGCAGTGAGTTGAGGAAGCGTCCCTGCTCCAGGTTCAGTCTGAACACCTCTGAACTGAAAACAAAAACAACCGCAGTGTCACCCAACCATCACACACATCCAACACACACACACAGGATGAATCCAAACAGCGTCAGAGTGAGAGAACGCCTCTGTTCTGCTCTCACCTCGTCCCCACGAAGTACAGGTCACAGGAGGGGTAGTGGTACGCAAAGTCCCGTCCAAACTTTGGAATACGTGTCTTGTAGTAGTGTCCGTGCTGCGAGTGGAACTCCACGTAGCGGTTACAGTGCAGAAACACCAGCTACACACACACACACACACAAACACATAGTTCAGTCTAAATTCTGAATAAAATAAAAAATAAGTTCCTATAAAGACAGAACAAGGATTACGCAGAAAACAAAGAAATTTGAGACAATCAGGGACTGTGAGAGGTGTTTGAAAACTGTTGAGGTTAACAACCATGTAGCATCCACGTTAATATAGATCTGATGAAAATAAGTGATATCATACAACATCACCTGTGAGTTAGCTGATAAAATGTCTTCATCTGTGACACATAAAAGACTGTATTACCCTGCATCATGTACATAAGAGTGTGACAGCATTAGACTGTTGGAGCAAACATCCACCAGTGTCCTACCTTGGAGTAGTCGTCAGACAGGACGTCAAAGGCCACAACTTTGAAAGAGAGGAAAAAAAAAACCGTCAGATGAATTGATTAATAACATTAAAGGCCCAGGGACAGTAATGTCTGCTGACTCACCATCTGAATCCAGACAGCGCTCAAACTTCAGGGACAGCTGGTAGGTGTCGTAGCAGCGGATCCTGGGCTTGTAAGTGCCTGATAAGAATTTAACAAAAAGACAAAAATTAAATGACAATTGCATGCTATTCTACACAGATTAAATATCAGAATAATCAGAATAGAATACTGATTGGTGTCACTTGTGAGGAGGGATTGCTGACACACTGATCCACAACTCATCTCACCTGCTGCCAGGATGTACTGCCCATCTCTGGACACTTTGATAGAGGTGCACACTGTGGGCATCTCAAAGTCCTGGATGAGCTCAATCCTACGCTGGATATCTGGTTAAAAAAAAAGAAGGAATAGAAATAGAGTTCAACATCATGTTGTGCACTTTGACAGACATAACTGACTTGTGATGCTGTAAACTCACCTGCATCTTTCTTCTGTAACTGTCTTTTCTTCCGGTCTGACAGCCACTGTAGAAAGGAATCAGAGGTGATTAAGACTGAGTATGTAGAAAAGTGCTGTTGTATCACTGAGGTGTGTGGTTTGGGTCAGTTACAGTCTGTCTGTTATAACGACTTATTCATTCATCTGTGGAAGGTTACATCAAGGCGGAGTGATACTGGACACAGTGCAGCACTGACGTTTTCTGAACACACAATGTAAAGACTGCTCTGGTCAGTGGTCAGTTGACTGGTTCCTGCTGTTAGCCTGCTAGCTCGGTGGGCTCGAGGTGAAGCAGTTAGTTCATATAGTTGATATATAAGTTAGCATTAGCATTAGCAGCGGCTCGGCTCGCGCCTCTTACCTCGGGGAGAGACTTCCCGTGGCTTAGATTATAAATCTTCACGTCATTCACACTTGATATCTGCATTGTAGAGAGTGGACAGGTCACCGGTCACACATCACACAGGACTGCACCGTGGAGAGCGGCACGGAACCCACGTTGTTGCCTCGGAGCAACAACAGGAAACGAGGGCGAGTTCACGGAAACAGGTCCGAGTAGAAACCACACAGACTGAACATCAGTTCCCATCTTCTCCAAAGTTATCACAGTTTTTTGTGTGTTTGTTTTTTATGAAAGAAAGAAATACCACAGTTGATATAATAAATAAAACGTTACGTAATTTAAATTTTACTTTAATTAAACATTATCATGGCTTCTTTCTTTTCTTTTCTTTTCTTTTCTTTTCTTTTCTTTTCTTTTCTTTCCTTTCCTTTTTAAAGAAAAAAACTAACAGGTCAACTACCGAAATATTATCGGTAATGATAACGTGTTGTAAATTCGATACCAAATACAACATTTTATTAATTCAGTCAGAAATATTAGGCTACTGTTAAAGCTATAGCCTACTCATTTTGTAACGCCGAGTCGCTATGTGGAATACAGCTGGTTTTTATTTTATTTTTTTCCACATTAAGCCGAACTTGAAAAAAAAAAAAGGGATTTTGTAAATGAACGCGTGCAGGCAGAGAGACAGGCCTAGGTAAATTTCATTATCGACAAGATGTTGGTTCAGCCAGCTGCAGTGATGTCAGCAGCTGATCCTGGAGGACAGGGAGCTGTCAGTCAGAGTCAAGGAGCTGCAGCGCACACACACATATAAACACACACAGGACCGACATGAGGACGACCTGACGGTAAGAACCCCTACTATTATTCCGTAGGCTATTTCTTTTCATGTCTTCTTTCATTTAACTGTAGCCTATGTAGGCACAACCATGTTCATTACAGGACACTCAGTAACTTAGCAGAAACAAGTCTAACAAAACAGACTAAAATTATTATAAGGCTACATGTCATTTTAGTCAGCCCAACATGAAAGATTACTATATTGTTAATATTAATGTTTGTTTGGTTTCACAGTCTCTCTGGTGCCAAAGCCTGTTCTTCTGGGGAGGATTTATGTGAAGGTCTCTATGTGAAAGTGCGGGAGTCATGACAGACCTGTGGCTGATTTCTGTCCCACTGGACAAGACCAGTTTAAACCGTGTAGAGAAGCTCAAGCGCACCATTGCCAAAACCAACCTGGCCTCCTGCAGCAAGTTCTCCATCCCAGATCTCAAGGTGAGTTTGTTTTTCATGTCCCAGTAAAGAGCCACAGACCTTACACAGAGGAAATTCACATATGATAGGCTACAATGATAATGACAAAGAGAAAAAAAAACTGTAAGTGCGTAAAGATGGAATACTTTTATTGTTGTGGGTCTGGACAGTGTGTGCGTTACCAGGTAAAGTGTTATACCAGTAAAGGAGAGTGTAGCTGAGGAGGATGATGGTGTTTGGTGTCCTTCTCTGTTGAAGGGATAACGGCTCAGGTTGCTCTCTACAGTTTGAGGCAAAATTTCCATCTGACCCATTTCACTCAGCGTGATCAATGTTCACCTTGACCCCACTGAGTCACATTTTAAGAGCTGCTTTTCCACTTTATTAAAGGGATAGTTCAACATTTTGGCAAATTCGCCTCTTGCCATCCCTGTAGTCATAGGGGTAGGATCATTACCTTTAATTATCGGTGCATGTTGTTTTGAGATCTGCGGGTCAGAGATGTGAGCTGCTCAGTGAACACAATGGAGGTAGGATGGTACAGGTCCCCTGTCCCTCATCAAACTCATAAAATACACAATCCAACAACTCCAAAACACTCCCAGGGAGAAGTTGTGACCTGCACATTCGCCACACGATGAAATAATAATGTAACGTTATGAAGACAGAGACAGAGACAGAGTTGATTTTTGAGGCAAATACATAGCCAGAACTACATTCCAGACACGGCTGCTGGACGGAGTGATTTCAAAAGTGCAAGTATAGTTCAGAGTATTTGCTTCATGTGCCGTAATGTTACATAATTATACGTTATTATTTCATCATGTGGTGAATGTGCAGGTCACAACTTCTCCACTAGAGTGTTTTGGAGTTGTTGGATTGTGTATTTGATGAGTTTGATGAGGGACAGGGGACCTGTACCATTCACCTCCATTGTGTTCGCTGAGCAGCTCACGTCTCTGCCCCGCAGATCTCAAAACAACATGCACTGATAATTAAAGATAATGAACCTACTGCTATGATTACAGGGATTATGGCAATAGGCGAATTTGCCAGAATGTTGAACTATCCCTTTAAGAGTTCAAACATGGAGACCCCTATATGTTTGATTAATGGACACCTCCATGCAAGGGTTGGGGTTAGCCAGCAAGCAGGAGTTGAGCTATGTATTGGCTATTCATTTTTAGACCTCATGTACATGTGAATGTGCAAATATGTTTATTTTTTCTGCTATATGTATATTCTAAGGGATGGCTATTGTAGTATTCTTACTTTATTTTATTTTATTTATTTGGGATTTTTAAAATCCACCTCTATCTTGTTTCATTTTTCCACTGGGAGTTTGTTCGTAACCCAAGAATTTACCTGCAGGGCTCAATAAAGTTATTCTGATTCTGATAATGTCAGAGTAACACACAGTGACACTAACTGTGCTTTCTATGGTCTGACCTTAGGTGGGAATACTGGACAGTCTGCTCAGTATGTCAGATGATCTCTACAAGCTCGACACGCTCACTGAAAGGTAAAAAGGCGCAAAAAGAGATGAGGCAAACTGAACATGTAGCCTGTGCTCCGTTAATGCACACTAGACCTTCTGTCTGAGCGGTCGTCGGAGGTTTGTGCCTTAATGTAAACCTTTGTCCTTAATTAGGACTAGTAGCTCTGAGCTTGTGTGTGGTCTGAGCCATGATTAATTGATGGTCAGGGGCAGCTGACGGTTAGTTTTCCCCCTGATTTGAAATTCATTGTTGGTGTTTCTGAGCTGTCGTCCTGTAAGTGGGGATTGTAAATTATTCTCACTCATTGCTTTTTTTTTTGTCTTTATTTGGACAAATGAAAACCCCATTTTCCACAATAGAATAGCACAGAATAAGATATATCTAGACATGAAGCTGTAAAATATAACTGAATAAATAATGGACATGGCTTGTAATGGTGATATTTTTGCTCTTGCCTGGTCAGTGTGATCAAAAAAACCTACCAGTGTATGAAGGGGGTGATGGAGCAGTCTACTGACAAAGTGCTGCAAAACGCCTTAGCCAATGGAGGTGAGTCACTCACACACACACACACACACACACACACACACACACACACACACACACACACACACACACACACACATACACGCTGAGGGTGTTAATTACATTGTATAGAAACTCATTAAGTAAGTGCACAGGAGCCCTAGGGTACATGCAAGCAGCAAATGAGACTAAGAGCTACTTAAACCAGACTCCATATGCACACACACAGACTTCCACTGCCACACATGCACAGAGAACGCAGCCTTCACTTACCCAGTGTAACAGCCTCTTGCACACAGGCAACATGGGAACACAGCTGGCTGACCGCTGCCTCTCATCACTCTCCCCCATCAGGCCACGGCATGAATCAGAGAGCTGTCCTGTCACCGCTGAAAGCTTACCTCAAGTCCCTGAGGGGTATTTGATCTAATGCCAGTTTTGCCCTTTGAGCTGGAGTGGAGTGATGTGTGCCCTCTTACAGTGCTTTTTGCCCTCTTGCTTTCTGAGTGACACTGCGTGGTGGTGTGGCTTTACGATTGTGCGATTTATGGATTTCTAGTTAGGTTGTGACTTGTCACTGTGTATGTTTCTCAGCGGACCTCATGAGCTATGTGACAAAGTTTCAGTGGGACAAAGCCAAGTATCCCACAGCTCTGCCTCTCTCTAGCCTGGCAGAGATCATCAACAAGGTATACACTAATGGCAATGGGGATAATAATGGGTGACATAGAACCAGATAGAACCGCCCCAAAAAGGCTCTCCTACTATTTATTATTGCACCAATATCACTTGATATGGAGCTGTAGGGACAGGGTGTAAAACTATGATTTTGGCTCACTGGCCAATGGCTAGTGACCTCCAGAATTCTACTAGCCAAACATATTTTTCACCGGCCAAAAACATTCTTGCATTATTTGACTGAAAATATGTAGGGAATGAGTGGTAGAACTTGCACTTCTACCTCAAACTCTCCCAGTGTTGAGACTAGAGGAGGAGGACAAACTGTACGCATGTTAAATGGATAATTAAGACTTAAACTGTATTGTTAAGAGATGTAAAAGTATGTTTTTGCCCACTGAAATCCAGATTCACCTCCAAATATGAACAGGCAGCATAAACTAACATCCCAAATGACATTCGGATGCTGTCATTCTGACACATATTTAGCATCTTACAGCAGATACATTGAAATGAACACAGGAATCTATGTGTGATAAATGTGTCTATCATGAAAATAAGTATATAAAAAAAAAATCATGTCATCTCCTCACATCATCAGGGTTATTCAGACTTTGGGGGGCGCTGTCTCCAAAGACTTTAAAAATGAGCTCTATGTCCCTGTAATAACCGGTGTTATTATATGAGGTCACAGTGATTACAAGTAGTTTTAACGAATCCAAACTCTGAGAAAAAGCTTGAAATCATTATTTTGCTATACAGATAAGTGTGTGTGTGCATGAGCTCTGTCTTACGGTCATCACATACCCTGATGCTTCCATGTGCTGTGAATGTCTGCATGTGTGTCAGGAGGTTTCCCAGGTGGAGACAGAACTAAAGTCTCGAGCCGCAGCGTACAACAGTGTGAAAACTAGCTTGCAAAGCCTTGAGCACAAACTAGAGTGAGTGACAACAGTTGCATATTAACTAAAAACACATCATTATATTAATGTATGTAAATGTTAACCTGCTGTGTCTGCCTCTCCAGTGGGAATTTGCAAACTCGCAGTCTGAGTGACATCGTGCGAAAAGAAGACCTGGTGTTCTCCGAGTACCTCACCACTCTGCTGGTGGTGGTGAGCAGGTCGGTGACACTCACTTGTATGAGCGTTAAGTATCTCTCTCATTATATTAATATGTAACTCTAAAATCTGACAGGGGGGGCTACCTGCAGTGGGAGAGGACCTATGAGTCTTTGTCAGCCTTTGTGGTTCCGCGGTCTAGCAGGTGAGTGGTCCTTAGACACTCTTATCTATGAGACAAGCTGTTCCACTTGATCCAGGAACAAGTGCATTGGAAACCTCTGAATACCTGCTCCCAGCCTCCAATAGGTCAGGCTGAGTAACCACAGGTGTTCCATTACCAGCAGAAAGTAAGAGTCTGTGCAGCGAGTCTTATTACTTACACCTGTTCTTTTCCTACTTTGACAATTTAAAATGTCCTCATGTAAAAGACATACAGTATTAGTGAAATACAGTACATCAAACAGCTCCTAACCACACCCATCTGTTCCCTAAATGGAAGAAAATATCACCATGGTGAGTTCAAACACCCGTGTGGGTGTATAGGGCATGTGGGTAT
Organism: Trachurus japonicus; assembly: GCF_045865225.1. Classification (NCBI taxonomy): domain Eukaryota; kingdom Metazoa; phylum Chordata; class Actinopteri; order Carangiformes; family Carangidae; genus Trachurus; species Trachurus japonicus. The sequence goes on from NC_140928.1 coordinate 29,404,736, forward strand.
GTGTGTGATGGCTAATGATATTTGTATATCATACTACTTCATATTGTAAATCTTCTCAGATTCAACATTTCAAGTGGAGTCTTGTGCTCTTGTGAGCCCATGCAGACAGGAGGTGTTAAGGAAACCCTGTAGTGTGAAGGGAGAGAGCCACCAAATGGTCCAGCTCAACCAGGAAGGGCCTGATTAAAGTACAAATTACCGAAAGCAAAGTACATACAACGTGTCTCCTTCCAGTCTGTGGGAAACATCCATTGTCTCATAGATAAGAGTTATTCAACTGTTGGTTGAATAATGTACAACCATTAACAGAAACTAGATTTATACTATTATCAACTACAGCTTTACAGATTTAAGTTACAGTTATTCAACTATTGATTAATCGATCAAAACGCCATTGTCTTCTGTAAAATTTAGTTCATCCTTAGATTATAGCTGTATAAAATGTGCTTAGGTAAGATAGTCATCAAAATAACATAATTTAATGAATAAGCTTTTTAAATTTGTTGGGTTTTTGATGAAATAATTATGTATATTTTAGACATTGTACATCTGTCCCATCTGTTTGAAACCACTTCAAGACATATCACAATAGTTGACACATTGAAGTTGATCTATTCAGTGTAAATGGCTTTTGATTTGTTGGAAACATTGCGACAAGTGTTCCAGTCATGCCTGGTCCTCTTAATAACAGCAGGTAGGAACTGAGCTTTTAAAGGCTGAGCCACTTACAGCTGCTGCTGCTGTCAAACTGTCTCTTTGCTTTTGCTCATATCCTGATGTGTACTTGCTCATTTAATGACTTTAATAATTTGTTCCTTCCATGTTATTTTAGTTACAGCACTTCAATTATGTTGCTTTTGCTTTTTTGAAAAAATTACTTGTTACCTCCTATGAGTAACTGGTGATAGAAAACATCCCCTGTTTGAAGCTTATAGGATTCTGTTAGCATTGTATTGTCTTTTCCTAAGTCCTTATGAATTCCCCAATTACATCTTTCATTAACATCATATTGTTTCCCATCAAGATAAATATTGTACCGGCACTAAGTAGCTTCAGCTGCAGCTTCAGATTCTTCCACTGATTTCTACCTTCAACTAATCAGCCAGGATTAATAAAAACACCGGTACAGGTGTGAAGGGCTTGTAGATATGGAGGATTTGAAGAGACCTACCAACCCAAACTTATTTCAAACAAATAAAGACGGTGAACTATTCCTATGATTGATCATTAAACTGAAATGACAGTCCAGAAAGCCAGTGGTGTATTGCAGGTCAGTGTTGTCCAACAGAGGACAGGCTAGCCTGAAAGGCTATGATGGCTCCCATTAGCTCATATCAGTGATGATAAGCCATACCTACAATGATGACAACCACAATCATTTTGGGACTAGGGCTGTGTCCTTATATAATCTAATAAACAAATGAAACAATGCTTTGCATTTAAAATTGGCAGGTATGTGCTGCCCTCTACTGGACAATATGGAAATGAATGACTGTTTTTCAGTTATAAAACAAAAAGCCTATTAATTCTTCCTTTTTTGATGAATTGTGTATTGTGTGTGTTAAGAGCCAGTGGGGTTGGAGTGGGATACTTAAAAGATCTGAAGCTCAGTAGGCTAGATAGAGTGGAAGTTTTTTTAGTAGTGCCTTATAAATAAACAATACACAGTTGCTCCCTTCTTAGAGCCAGGGAAGTCCAACCCACATTTTGATAGAGATGGCAGTGATGGGTCATGAACCCATCGCCCGTAATAAATCTAATAGCCAAATGATAAATTGTATCGAGTGGTTTAAGAACCGAGGGAGAAGCATGCATGTAAATAATGTCACCATAATCTAAAACGGATAGAAATGTGGCATGCACTATCTGCCTTCTACAGTGCTGAGGAAGACAGGATTTATTTCTATAAAAGAATGCCAATAGAGGCTTCAGCTTCTTTAAAAGTTCTGCAACATGTAAATTAAAAGACAGTTTATCATCTAACCAAATACCCAAGTACTTATAACAAGAAACCCTACCCCTTTACTTTCATTTAATTTAATTTAATTTTGGTTTATTCCATTCATGGTATACATTCTTCACAAGGTTGCACAAAATTACATAATGTACACATTGTCACCATGAATGAAAAGGAGCAGGATGAAGAAAAGTTATAACTTATAATACCTGCCCCTCTCTGTTGTTATAATTACATTGTTATAATTACATTGGCTTACATAAACACCAATATTATACCCTATTTCTTGTAAAGTGCACTAATGAAATTAAAAAATTGTGATTACTTTTTATTTTTTAGGAATTTTTAAATGAAATTAATACACAAAATTTAATTTAGACCTGATGATAGTATATCTGTGGAGTTATTCCAGTTAGGCCATACATGTGAGGTAAAAGCAATCACAACAAAAACCATGCATTACTAATGTGAATATGATGATTCTGAAGCTTCACAGGCTACACTATTACAGTACCTATGTTGTCTTCCATATGTTCTGCTAATTTTCTGTCATTCTTCTGTGGGAGCATCAGGAAGCTGTACGAGGACCCAGAGGGGGGAGTTTTCTCGGTGACGCTTTTCAAAAGAGCCGTTTGTGAATTCAAAGCCAAAGCCCAGGAAAGCAAGTAAGCAGGATGGATCACCCTGAAAAAAAAAAATCCTCCAGCGGAGTGACAGTTGTGTCACTGTGAGCTAACAGCGTGGCCTCTGACCCACAGGTTCACTGTGCGCGAGTACAGCTTTGATCTGGAGGAGAAGAAGCAGCAGGAGATGAAGCGCCTCAGTGTTCAAAAGAAGGAACAATATGTGCGTGAATTATCATACAGTCTTTCGGTGTGAGTTGTTTGGTGTGTGTGTGTGTATGTGTTAGTGCTGACGTGTATTGTATTATAAATGTGCATGTCTCCTCCACAGGGAATCTTTGTGTGTTGGCTGAAGGTTAATTTCAGTGAGGTGTTTATAGCCTGGATTCACTTGAAAGCGTTGAGGGTGTTTGTAGAATCCGTCCTCAGGTCAGTGCTGACAATATTCCTGATTTTCTCTCATGTGCGCTCAACATTAATGAAAAAAAAAAAAGTCATGTGAGTCATGTGTAAGTGGACTCATGAAGGTATCTCCTGTCAGGTATGGATTACCTGTGAGCTATCAGGCTGTTCTGCTGCAGACGGACAGCAAGCACTCAAAGAAACTCAGAGAAGAGCTGGACTCACTGTTCATGCATCTGGACCCCACTGCCACTGCCAGCAAGACCGATGTAAGAGAACAGACTCACCCTCCCTGCTTCCACTGCTGCATCTAAAGCACTGCTGCATCTAAAGCACAACCACAGAACAGTTTCAGCCTATGGTCTCCTTACTACCTGTTCTGCAGCTTTCCACCATACCTTACACAGTGACTCTGCACACTTAATAGTGTTGCAGATTGAGTTGCACATACATAACATATTTTGCAGTACAGCCACACTCAATTAACCGTAATGACAAAGTGAAAATGTGTTTAAGAAATGTTCTATTTCTTTGGTGTCTGGAGGCTTTGGGAAGCTTTGATCCTCTATTGTAGCTTTTTCTCAAAGTCTCCCGGTCTGCTGCTGAGAGGGTAAATGCCTTAGTCAGACAATAGGTCTCTACTACCAGACACAGTGTTTGAAGTTCTGCCCTATGTCAACTGTGGGACATGTCACTATAGCAACTGGTAGCAAACTATTTTATACCCTTGCTTTCCCTAATTTTTTATTGCAGAGGTTTAAAGGGATAGTTCAACATTTTGGCAAATTCGCCTATTGTCATAATCCCTATAGTCATAGGAGTAGGTTCATTACCTTTAATTGTCGGTGCAAGCTGTTTTTAGATCGGCGGGGCAGACACGAGCTGCTCAGCTAACACAACAAAGGCCTTTCCCTCATCAAATTCATCAAATACACAATCCAACAACTCCAAAACGCTCTGGTGGACAAGTTGTTTTCAAAGCAAATGCATAGCCGAAACTACATTCCAGACATGGCTGCTGGGCGGAGTGATTTCAAAAACGAGTATTTGCTTTTTATACGTTATTATTTCAGAGCATGGCAAATGTTCAGGTCATAACTTCTTCAGGAGAGGGACAACGAGGGGTTTCTCCATCGGCAGAACGAAAAATTCCGCGACAATAAAAAAGTCTCATATTAATGTGGATGAATCTACGTTACCCACATTTGTTAATGGGCCCATTTTCGATAAATATATCGTTTTGTCTCTATCATTATTTTGTTATTATTAGTGATGGCGGAAATGCTGGGCGAGCCGACCAGCGTTTCCTTACTTTCGGTTTCGCGGCGAGTCATGAGAATAACGCAGCCGAATCGCCGTTTATGGTCGGAACTAAGACAGTATCTGAACCTCTTTGAACCTTTGACTTTAATTCTTGATGAATGAAAACATGAGTCCGTCTTGCGCCGGTCAAAGAATTTCACGGTGCGCGCGGAGGCTCATAAATGTAGTGTGAAAACGCTTCGCTTTTCCAAAACTCCTCATTGTCCCTTTAAGGGAAAGGCCCCGCCGATCTAAAAACAGCTTGCACCGACAATTAGTAACGTACCTAACCTACCCCTAGGACTATAGGGATTATGGCAATATAGCGAATTTTCCAAAATGTTGAACTATCCCTTTAAGGAGAGTTCCTTGTTCAGTGTTATTTTTTTGTCCTGACATGCAGTGTGACCTGTGGGATCTGTGGGGATTTGTGTGGATTTCTTAATTATGTCTTGCTACAACATTTTCCACACGTGAACTACAGACAAATGTCAAGGATCAAACAGGATGCACCTGACCACAGCGAAGGGTCTGAATGTGTGTGAGGCTCCGAGCCTCCAGAGAGAAGCTTGAGAGAGAAGATGTGAAACTAATGAGATGGTTAAATAACTTCTTATCGATCAAGGCTTCAAATAAAACAATGTGTCAGATCTGGGGTTAACATCCTGCACTCTACCCATGATGCCATTTTGTGCTGTTTCAGTTGACAGCTTGTCTCAGCCTCAGCTATGTGCTCAAAAGATCTTGTGTTTAGGATTTGTTGTTTAAAAAAAAAAAAAACATTTATGTAATTGGCCATTTTTAAAAAAATTCTTATTATTACTTTTAAGCAGAAGAAAAACTGAAACAGAACACAGTGGCTGTGTCGCTGAGTGCAGTCTCGTCCCGTAATGTGATTGATTGTTAATATAAAAAATTGATTAAGGGCTATGAATGATCCACTGAACCACTGCTATTCACCAGTTCATTAAAGCTTTTCATTAATGTATTGCTTACATTTGATTCCCAGGGAAGAAACTGCTGAAATTAAACTTATTCAGAGACTGATTGTGGGTAACTATTTAGTTTGATGATGCTTCTCCATTTTCATAAGACCAGTGAAAGCAGAAAGTTAAGTGTGCGTCCAGATTTGATGCTGATATCAGAGAGGAGCTGAACATCATCAACCATCTGCTGTCCAGCCTTCTCGAAATGACATTTGTCTCATGCAAATGTGTCCATGGGCAGACTGCAGTGAGAAAAATGTAACTGTGGGCTATGGAGCTGCACGCACGTTCACTGCATGCAGATCAGGGCACGATAGCTATGGTGCATGACATTCAACATGGTGCACAGACACTCCTGCAGAACAATGATGGATTTCAACTGGTCCAGAGAGTGTGTGACACTGATTTTTATTAATGTTTTCTGTGTATCCTCTGCAGCAGGTCAGCTGTGACATCCCAGGACTTTGTCAGCAGGAATACTTCCCGTGTATCTGCTTCCACATAAACACCAGTGTCCTGGAGATCAGCTAGCAGTCAGCAAAGAGAGCAGCCGCACTATGAGCAAGCTATGAAGACCCTGACTCTTCTTCCAGAGCTGTCTCTCAGAACCAGGAGCATAAAGACTCTCAGTAAAAATAAAACACATCTAGTGAAGAATATAATCACGAATGTCTTTTCAACATTTATTATGAGACACAAAGAACTTCTTGTAAATATGTAAATAATCTTGTTAGTGGATGGATTTGGATTCCAATGTGGAATCATGTAGTATGTTTGATATCAAAGGCTGTTCATTGTTTTCTCTTGACAGAGTACTGTAAATGTTGATTGTCAGTGTACAGTGTTTTAAATGAGCATGTTCCTTTTAGAAATCTAAAGCCATCACAGAATAAAAAGGGGATTTCTTTGTGCATGGTTGTACATTATTCAGACGACTCATACAGCAGTTCTCTATGAAGCTCTTTTTTTTTTTTTTTTTACTCAATGTTTGATCAGTTTGGTCATGTTACAAGGAGGCTACAATACAGTACTCATGGTCTGGAGGGAAAAAGCCATTCAGTGTTTGTGGTTTTAATTGTTACATGCTGTTAACACCACTAACCACAGGTGTCGCCATATCAACCAGCACTAAAAACCTGTGTTATACAGTGGCTTCAGGTATGTCCACATGTGGGTACATACTTACAGTATATGTATATTTATTTTATGATCAGTGTGGAACTAGTTTTAAAGTCAGTCAGATTTAAGTTGTTTAAACCATATTATCTATATTAAATCTGACACGTGCTAATGCCAGTTTACCAAACCCCTACAGTCCACTTGTCTACCTGACAACTGCTAGTTAAATTGGATATGTTTGGAGGAAAGTGGCTGGATATGTGTCAGGTCAGTGTCAGGGTCCGACAAAAGCCATAAACACAAAAGCATGGAATAAAAAAATGCTGTCTTCCTCCACAACACTGATTTTATACATTTTGGAAAAAACTGTTCATCATGAGTGCAACTAAGAGCAGAACAAAACTTCTGTCCCATCTCTGTGCAGATTCCAGCGGGTGTTTTCCAGCACTGACCAACAGCTGGAGGATTCTGTGTATGTGCACCAGAACTGGTCCAGATGTGGAAGCATGGTGGTATATGAGTCAGAGTCAGACCATAGACCCATGGACACTCCAGTTAAGTGGTTCTTTTTCTGTTTCCTAACAACTCACAGACATCTGAAACATGACAATGGGTCATAATCAAAATAATTTTTTTTGGTTAACGCTTTAATTTACAAAAAGTTAATTATGTAGTAATTACATGGTAGTTATGCAGAAATGTGAAGAAATGATAAAGAAAATAGGGTTAGGTAAGTCAGCTCTTATTTATTATTTATTATGTAGAACATGTAAAAGTTCGAGGAAATACATCATAATAAGTGTGAGTTAATACAGAATGTGGAAAGTGGCTGCTGTGTTAAAGGGATAGTTCACCCAAAATTCAAATTTCACTCATTATCTACTCACCCTCATGTCGACTAAGGGCAGGTAGAATTTTCAGAGTCCTCCGTGCCTTCTCTGAGTTACGGGGGGGGGGGGGACAATGAGAAATTGTTCAGAAAAAAATTAAATAAGTCTATATTTTAAGCTTGTTTGTAGCGGAAGCTCCCAGTGTCTCAGTTCACTGCTCTTCCTGTGTCAGTGCAAAGACCAGCGGAACAATTTCTCATGACGGGGCTTCAATACAAGAGGGACATTACAGACGAGCACTATGGAGGTATTTGGATGTTTTTTGGTGTGTCTTTTTGGATGAAGAAAAGTGAGCACCATTCACAACCATTATATGGACAAATACTGCTGCGCGGACCCCCCTGTAACTCCGAGAAGGCACGGAGGACTGAAAATTCTCCCCGCCCGGCGCCCTTAGTCGACATGAGGGTGAGTAGATAATGAGTGAAATTTGAATTTTGGGTGAACTATCCCTTTAACATGAGATATCATGGTATGCTTCATTGTGCAGTAAATGATATTAAAGCAGAAGTAAGTGGTCCGGTCGTTTTCGCTAATGCTGCATTCCAGGCAGGCTTTTGAAATCGTAAATTACAGCTTCAAGTCACAACTTACGACTTTGTAGCGTTCCAGGCAACCCACTCGTGTTTTTCCGACCTGTTTTACCGGTGAAAGTCACTATAACGGCCACTCGTAACTTCCGACCGGTGAACTCGTACCAGATCGAACTGGTACCACTTCACGGTCGGAAAAATACAAGTTTCCTTGAACGCACCATAACAGTCCTCGTCCCTACGTCACCACATTCACGGCGTCCCTTGGCTGCACACACAGCCCTGCATGCCGTTCTCTCTCCTCATTGGATAAAAACTGTAGGATACATAAATGTTTTCTCAGCTCAGAGCAGAGCAGAGGGACTGACAGACCCGTGTTTCGGTCCAAACACTCTATGTAAGTGATTGCTGTCGGAAGATACAACTATTTAAGACTTATATTAATACAAATATATCACTTACTTCTGCTTTAATGCTATCGTCATCAGCAGCTTATATATAAATGATTCTTGTACAATTACTGACAAATCCTCTTTACTCTTCTTCAATACAATAACCCATCATTTTACAGTAGGTGTACTTCACCTTGGCATTACTTGACTGTTATTTCTTAAGCATTATTTCATAGAAATTACAAAGCTTGCTGCATAATTAATGGTCTGTAAACAAGAGGGTTACCCTTTCCTTTAAAATGTCTCACAAGCCAGGATAAAAAAGAGAGAATGAGTGAGATTATGTCAAATCTAACCTTGAGAAGTGAGCAGTAACTTCAGCTGTTAGATAAATATAGTGGAGCCGGGTATAATTAAACAGGGAATAACCAGCAACTTCACATTGTTTTACAGTGAAGCTCTTTAGTTTATGTTCTTTGTTTGGCTGAATGCTCTGCATCATATGATCACCACAGTCCCACATTTGTCTCTGCTGATACAGATAATATTTTGGGTTTCATGTTGGAAGATTTCCTTTGCATCTTAGCAACACAGCAAATTCCAGTAATGAAAGAGTGCATGCGTCTCTCTCTCTCTCTCTCACACCAAATATGTGTGTGAGAGAGGGAGGGAGAGAGAGAGATAGAGAGAGAGAGAGAGAGAGAGGGGGGGGGGGGGGTGGGTGGGAAGTGTTAGGAAAAGCTGATCGCTCAAGATGTACTATTCAGTGCAAGAAACGCTCTGAAGGAGCCATTTTACGCACCGAAATAATGGACATGAATTCTGGTTAGTGCGTTTTAGTTTGACATTAAAGGATTAATACTGATCTTAGATTAAAAAACAAACAAACAAACAAACATTTGTTAAAATGTGGACAATTCCGAGGCCAAATTACAGGAGTGATTTGTGCTCCGAGGGGGAGATCGCTGTGAACATCGGCGGGGTCCGGGTGGTGCTTTTCGGGGATGTGTTGAACCGCTACCCGGAGAGCAGACTGGCCGAGCTGGTGAACTGCTCAACTCAGAACTATGAAGACATCTCGTCGCTTTGTGACGACTTTGATCCGGGCAAAAAGGAGTTTTACTTTGACCGAGACCCCGACGCCTTTAAATGCATCATCGACGTTTACTACTTTGATGAAATCCACATCAAACGCGGCATTTGCCCCATCTGCTTCATCAAGGAGATGGAGTTCTGGAAAATCGACCCAAGTGTTTTGGATGAATGCTGCAAGAGTTACTTGAGCGAGAAAGAGGACGAGCTGGAGGAGATCGCGAACAAAGTGAAAGTGATTCTGGAGGACCAGAGGGAGGACCAGTGCATCACGCGCACCCAGCTGTGCCAGAGGTGGCTGTGGAAGCTGATGGAGAAGCCGGGCTCATCCCTGCCGGCGCGCGTCATCGCCATCGCGTCCTTCCTCTCCATCCTGGTCTCGGCGGTGGTGATGTGCGTGGGGACCATCCCCGAGCTCCAGGTGGCGGACTCGGAGGGTAAACTCGTGGAGCACCCCACCTTGGAGGGGATCGAGACCGCGTGCATGCTATGGTTCACCACGGAGTACCTGCTGCGCCTCGCCTCCTCCCCTAACAAGCTCCACTTCGCGCTCTCCTTCATGAATATCATCGACTTCATGGCCATCATACCTTTCTACGTGGTCCTGTCCCTCACCTACCTCGGCACCTCGTCCATGATGGAGCTGGCTAACGTCCAGCAGGCCGTCCAGGCGCTCCGCATCATGCGTATCGCGCGTATTTTCAAGCTGGCGCGCCACTCCTCCGGACTGCAGACTCTGACCTACGCGCTGAAGAGGAGCCTCAAAGAGCTGGGGCTGCTGCTCATGTACATGAGCGTGGGGATCTTCGTTTTCTCGGCGCTGGCCTACACCATGGAGCAAAGCCACCCGGAGACCCTGTTCAGGAGCATCCCTCAGTCTTTTTGGTGGGCCATCATCACCATGACCACCGTGGGCTACGGAGACATCTACCCCAAAACCACGCTGGGGAAGTGCAACGCGGCCGTGAGCTTTCTGTGCGGGGTCATAGCCATCGCCCTGCCCATCCATCCCATCATTAATAACTTTGTCATATTCTACAATAAGCAGAAAGTGCTGGAGACCGCGGCGAAGCACGAAGTGGAGCTGATGGAGCTGAAGTCCGGCAGAGACGCGCGCAGGAAAAGTAGGAATTGAGAGACAGAGACTGTCTGTCTTTTTTAAACTGACTCAATAAGAACATTCATATTGAAAATGCTAAGAAAGCATAGTGAAAAAATCTAAATCTAAAGTTTGTTGTGAAATTTCGTACGAAGCTGTGTTCAAGACCTCAACTCAAGCCGTCTGGACTTGCAAACACTGAGGGAGAGCTCCAGCTGTACATAGCGCCATGATACACATGTCTTTACGCTGCAGTTGCTTTCACAGGGGAATGTGTGCTGTGCTGCTTTTGCTTCTGTCCCAGTCATTGTGAATGAGGCTCTTGGAATTAAAGCTCGTGCATGAAAAAAAAAACCCTGTCCATGTGCATAGAGGATGAACTTGAGGGGAAAAAACAACAACACACTGATAGAACGGGCCGCTGTATTTCCAAAGCTGGAGTCTTCTCAGAACATTTTCTCTCTGTGGCTCCACAGACACTGTCTCCTTGTTGAGCTGTGATGGTGGGAGCGGAGGGACACAAAGAGAGAATTTAGTTCTGAAAAGACTTTGAAAGATAACCACTTGATTTAATTAACTCAGACCGTGGAAGTCTGGTGTTTTGCTCCAGGGAACCGAGGCTGTAAATTTATCCCCATCATTAAGTCTTCATTAGATAAGGAAAGGATCTTTTAATGCTCACTATGATCAGGAGGGATGAGTACTGAAAGCTAAACCTGGTAAAGATTCAGCTGAAAATAATACATCTGGACTAATGCAGTCATGGTGTGTGTGTGCGCTTGTGTGTGTGGCTGACCTCACTCACCAGTGGTTGGATTTGTGGCAGACAGTGATGTCAAGTCCCATGTGCTTTTATATTACTTTCTCAAATTAAAAGTTCTTCATGTGAGGAGTCTGCACACGTTGATTTCTATGTCTTAACCATAGACTGTAAAAAACCTAAAATTAACTGACAATAATCCAAAACTAGTGATGATTAAATTTTACAGTAACAAAGCTACATGTTAACATTTACATTTCATTTAATGTAACATTTAATTCAATATCTTCCTATTCCAAATACAAATAACAGTTTGGACAGAACAAGCTCATCTACTGACAGCTGAACTGATGTTGGTATCAATGGTAGCATTTGACTAAAAGTGCATTATTCCACTGCTATTGGGAGAAATTAACATTGCCGCTGGCAGCACCAACTTATTGTATGCAGTCCAAACGATAACACTGTGCATATTATGCACAACGTTCTGTTTGCACAGCCATAGAGTGCTGCCAGGGCTGACGTCAAAACCCGGAAGTTTAGCATGGCGCTGGTTCCAGGAAAAGAAAGTGAATGGGGTTTTTGCATTGTGTTTTGGATGATGTCAGAAAATCAGCTCTGTGTCTAACACAAGTTTATGATGCTTACACATTTTGTTCAGCGAGATAATCTTCTCTCATTAACACCTTTTATACCATGTTTGAAGCTTAAATGCGATCGCCAGAAATAAAAAGCTAACGTTAGGCTTTAACGGACTACTACACGGTCACCTGACTTTTAACGTCACCACCACTAAGCTTTCCACTGATTTCAGACGCTTTACAAAAAACAAACAAACAAAAAAATCATTTTCTAATGAGGAAATGGGACTGTTTTTACTTACAAAAAAACATAAAATAAGATCCATAAGAACATTCTGGCCTGTTGGGGGGGGGTGATGGCATTTAATGTGCCAGACAGGGTTTGTATTCGTATTGAGCAACTTGTTAGCAACCGCCTTTTTTACGACACGTAAAAGCTTCAAAATTCACAAGTACGGTATTTACTGACATGTTTTATGTTGTAGAACAAAACCTGAAACTCGCTTCAGCTTTTGTTAACCACAGTGAACCTTTTTCAATTTGGATATTTGAATCTTATTCAAAAAAACGTTTTGGGAGATCTGGAAGTTCTAAAAGCGCTACAGTAACAGAGTTCCGGGTTTACTGGCAAACTCTATTGCAGCATCATGTTGTCACTGATATGGACCAATGTCAGCCGTCTCTGGGGGCCCCCTTCCAGCTCGGGGGCCCTAGTGCAATTGCCTGATTTGCCTGCCCTGAAGGCAATGGTAATGTACTGAACACTGTCTCATCAGCTTGACACCTCATGGGTGGACTCATTTTGTCTCCTTGGTCAAATGCTGCCCAAGAGAAATAGATACAGTGAGGATTCAATGAAAAAAAAGGTTGGTTTCACATTTTACAGGCAGCAGATGTGTATTTGTTAAAGCTTGTTTCAATAAAAACACAATTTCTAGACAACTTTAACTTCCACAGGCCTTGAAACCTTTTAATAAAAAAATGTATTTTCCAATGTGGGAATAGTCTTAGTTCAAGAGCTGGGATTGTTCAAATCTGAAGACACAAGGGACAGTGCATGACTTTTTACAAGATGCCAAAACTTGTGTATTAAAACTATGTTTGAGAAAAGCGAGCTGTTTTCCCAGGGTGACTCAGTGGTTTATGTTTTTCTTCCTGACATTTTTTTTTTTAAAGAAACAACACAGGAAAGATGACAGAAAGTGTTTGTGGTCAGAATGTAGAACCGGATTTGATTCTACTGAGATAAGTGTGTGTTGCAGGTGAGCTGCACAGGGATGGGCTCCATGTGTTCTGCAAACTAAATGAGATGAATGAGCAGTTTTTATTCCGTGTTTGTGTGTCATGTCTGTGCATCTTCATCAGCGTGTTGTCTTACAGGCCTTGTGCATCATGTGTGACACGATCCGAGCCGGCGCTCAGTGAGAAACTGGCGGCCCCCATGCGGGAAAACACTTCAAAGTAAGGTTATACACACCCACGCTCGCTCAACACTGAAGAACGCTGCCTCCCCACCTCCCTCCCCCGCCACCGCCCCCACCTGCTGTTTCTCTCCCAGTCTCCTCCACACTCCTTCACCTCCCCCCCACCTCCTCATCCTCCGTCTCAGATGACGATCTGTCAGCTTCACTGGCTGGGAGAGCAGTGATATGTAAAGCGTTGGCATTGTCATATTTGGAGGTTTTCTGGCAATGCACAACTTTACTCTTTAAAGCGAGACACTCTGCAAAAACATAGTTTTTTTCTTCCTTAACATGTCTTCTTTCCGAATAGTGGAAAGAAATGGTAGAAAATCCACATTAAGGTGGTTATTTTACTTCATTTTGTCTCTTTTGTCGGTACAGTTCTCCTAAACTACGATAGACCTAGTTAGCAGCTACTGTGGCAAACTGCCCTGCCTGTTGTCTGACCCATGTCATGTCAGGTATCATTGCAAAGCTCTCTGGGCTCTGAAAACGGTAATTTCCTTTCTATCAGCAACAAATCATAAAAGTACCATTGACATTAACAATCTATGGAATTTTACAATATAAATCTTTTAAGACCGTTTTCTCAAAAATCCACTTCAGCAGCACTAGAGACACCAAACCTTCCAGTTTGATCCTTTTCTGGATTCTGAAGGTTTTTACAGAGGGGTTTGTTGATATATCATTCATAGCCTGATTTATTTACAACATTTTATTCCTAAAAACAGGAACAATTTGATTTTTCTTGTTTTTTTAGTTTTTTTTTTAGGGATGGTGACAGTATTTTCTCATTTACAGAGTGATAAAAAGAGAGAAGAGAGAATCTTTGACTCTTAATATGTCAACAAAACAAAACAAGAAATTTGAAAGTAGCTTTATCCATTGTTCAGACTTCTTTCCTGGACTATGCAAATTAGCGCATATTTCATTAGATATTGCCTCATTTACATATACAGTATAACATAAGATTTGACAAAACCTGTAATACTGTAATGTAAAACTTGGGAAGTTTTATGGTGATACCTGTTAATCTCACCTTAGTTAGAAAAAAATACATCCTGCTCCCAGGAGGTGGAAAAAAGGGAAAGGAATAAATGATTTGTTGCTCAACAGTCAGGTATGAAAGACCTGTGTGAACATGGGGGTCAGGCGGGGGGTGGGGGCGGGGGGTTGAGAGACATTAACTGACATTGACTCCAACCAAATATAGCACTTCATATTCTATGCATCAGCAGCCATCACTCTGACTGTACGGTCCAGCCACTCACAGACTGAAATCTTTTGCTGCTGACTCCTGTCTGCAATGACCTCTGAAGGGAAAAGCAGTCAAACTGATCTCAGCTCAGCCAGTGTTTAAACATGTTGATGTTCTAAACAGCAGTCAGTGTATCTCTCCGGCTCTCTCATGCTGTATGTCTGATCGATGGCAACCTGTAAACAAATGCATCAAAGACACAAGAGCCTGCAGGTCAATACCTGGCCTCCTCTGTGGGCTTTGATACTTGACAGGTCTCCCACGACCCCCCAGGTCCCAGAGCACACATGTGTGTCCACAGGAGGATTTCACAATAGATTTCAATTGAAGGAAGGTTTAAAAGTGATTATAAGTTATTTTTAATTAGTTCCCACTGGTGATAGTGAAGAAATAGTGTAGGTGTGTGGATATAGGTGGGTTAGGGTTTAGGTGAAGTTTATGCTTTTTTTTTTTTTTAGCATTTTAGATGCAGCAACACTACAGCAAACACCCACAGACACACTTACTGAGTGGCAGCTACCTTCCAACTCACTTCCAGCTGCTGATTGTGATTGAAAGAGTTTCCTCTTTGAGAAACGGCCACTTTTACTTTAAAGAATACATTTTTATTTGAGCTGTGTTTTCAAAAGCAAGTCAAATTTTGTTTTTCATAATCAATTAATCTATTTTAACATCAGACCAACATTTCAAAGCCCAAAGGTATTACATTTACTGTAACTTTAAGACAAATAGAAATCATCATGACTGATTACTAGACAATCCATTGTTGCAACCTTGTCTTCTTGGTTGACGGGTATGTATATAGGCTATAACAATACAAAGAAAATAAGAATAAAATTGAGATCTCAACACACACTCCAGGTTAGTTTCAGTCAAAGTCAATAAACCAATCCACTAATGAAAATCCAATAACAAGATGATCAGTCAAAAACAATAAAGCGGTCAATACACATGTGAAATAGAAACTCATCATGTCTACTGTACATATCCTGCATGATGAAATGCATACGATGTCATTCAGGTTTTTAACACACCTCACTGGGGGTGGTACCCATAGAGAATGTTATGCTGTTTAATGGGGTTGCTTTGAGAATAATAATATTAATAAACTTGATCATGTTCAGGTTTTCAGACTTCTCACACTTCTAGGATGAGCTGATATGATTGATGTGACATTTCAAGTGATGAAACAGTACAAAACAATTTCACAGTACACTATTTAATCGAAAAACTTCAAATGTAATCCTACACATGTGGTGATATGATTTGTAAGGGTGATGAAAATTAATAGAGAGGAATAAATGGTTAGGATTGTGGGAGAAATGTGAAATAATTTGGCAGATACTGACTGATTATTATTTTGCTCACTGAAGAATGAGGCTTTGTTATGTGACAAATCTGTATAACTGTTAAATTGGCTACACTGATGGTGCCAAATACAACTTGTAACCAAGGAAAGATAAACCCCTTACCACACAGTGATCAAATAAAGGTGCACATATTTAGAGTGATATATAAGCTCCAGTATTAATACACATGTACACCTCGATCCACCATGTAGATACATTTTCAATGACCTTGTATTTTTTTCATTCAGGTTTTCTAAAAAAAAGGATTCTGTGACTTTTACAACAAAAGTTCCAATAAAAAGATTTAAATGTGTTTTAAAATGCTCAAACAGACACGACTACGACGTGAAAGAGTCCAGAGGAACTCCCAGCCCTCTGTGTTTAGAGTTACACACACAGCAAACAGCAGAAGAGAAACCTTCTGTCTTTATTTAATGTCACGCACAACATTACAGCAACATATCCCCCTGCAGTTTTTGTTCAGTCTAACACACATACACATACACACACACCCAAACACACCAGCAGTGGTCTTCTGTTGTCATGGCTCCAGTCTTTAAATAACAGTCTGTCTAACTCTCATTATTCAGCCTCGCCGAATCCTTTTGCTTTTAGACTGGACTCCCACTCTGCAGTTTATTGTCGATTTAGCAGAGCAACTGTTTTTTTTAATGGAACGCACGTCACAAGACTGAGTCATTACAGATATTCTAAGGTGTTGCTGAGTGAAAATAGGAAAGGAGGTGTGTTACTTGATATCAGATCAAGTCTCTGTATGATTCCATCATGCAACTGGTCAAATACAAGCAGAGCAGTCAACTGAAGACTGACAGCAGCTGTTTTACATTTGCATTTAAAATTCACATCAGTAATGTATCTTCTTTATCAGTGCATCTATACATTTACCTTTATATTTGCTCATTCAGCAGACTGACCTATAGGTGCATCTGTAAGTGCCATGCATATCTGGTGTTGTGGGTAGAGGAAATGGAAATGTGCAGCTACATTTTATGAACCCCTTTCAGACCTCCATACATTTATTCATACATTCAACATATGGTTTATGTCCCAGGGGTCAATTAGTTTTGCAGAAAGACAGGAAATAGACACAGTAAATGGCACATAAGTAGAGAGATAAAGAGATGGTGGTCAGCAACCGCAAATCAACAACAAGGATGATGAATGACAATAAATATAAAAGATATAAAGTGCTGAATAACACTTCATGTTTATTGCATGAGTTGCAGCCACAGTAGATCTCCACCTGATAGGGCTTACTAACTTATACAACATACTTAGACCTGTTACTCTTACAGGGGACCTAAAACCTGGAACCAGAGGGCAGAGTCAGAGGCCCTGTTTACACAACAACGCTCACGGATGAAAACGGCAAAATATTTAATCGGATGTGCCTTTCGTTTAGACGGCGACAGCGTTTTGGGGGCTTGAAAACGCAAAAAAAGTGAATCTGACAGGATGCTTCTAGCCTTCCTCCCCACCTGTCTGGTGAACAGATCAGACAGTGTTCTCTGAGGTTCTCATCTTCACTATTGTAGTCGGTCGATATTTTGACTTGATGTTGAGGTTCCCACATCAGCACATCAATGAGAAAGTACGGACTCAATGCAAGATTTATAAAACAGGTTCATGAGGGACCTGTCCACATGGAAGAACCAGAGTTTCTGAAAGCAGAACAAGCATTACTGACCCTTTTTACATAGCATGTCAGTGTCATCATTCAAATTCAGTTTCTTATCAATTAGAGTCCCCAGGTACTTGTACGTCTCCACAGACTCTACCACCTGGCCCTCGATGGCTGTGGTCTGGGACGGTGGGGTCCGCTGCCTACAATCAAGACTCATTTCCTCCTGTGGCCTTTTTTAACACTTCATTCTGATTCAGTTTGATCAGAATCTTCATTTGTTGTTTCAATTACATTATTTTCCAAGTTTCATGTACTTCATTTCCCGATTTTACGAGTGCTATATTTCATAATTCTAAAGGGTTAAAATAACTGTCACTGTACCTTAAAGGGATAGTATAATTTTTTTAAAAGTGGGGTTGTATGATCTACAAATAGCCCCTAAGTACTTTAATTGCAGTAGAAGACTCTCTGCACTCCTCCTGTTAGCAATGCCAGCCCATAGCCCTGCCCAGAGATTTACAACATACAGTGATGTGAACAGACCCAAAGAAACGGCCTATTTTCATTTTAGCGAACAATGGAACTGTGTATTTTTTTTTCAGGTAAAACCTCTTTTAGGCTGTGAAAATAGGCTGTTTCTTTGGGTCCATTCACATCACTGTATGTTGTAAATCTCTGGGCAGGGCTATGGGCTGGCATTGCTAACAGGAGGAGTGCAGAGAGTCTTCTACTGCAATTAAAGTACTTAGGGGCTATTTGTAGATTATACAACCCCACTTTTAAAAAAATGATACTATCCCTTTAATAACTTGACTTACAAAAATCAGTGTTAGAGTAAAAAGAGAAACCACTCCTGGTAAATCCACTCATTAAACCTACCAATGGTCATCAAAGAGACACACAGCTTGTTTTTATACTTTCTAACAGTCAGTATTTTCAGGATGTAGCCTATGATTTAAGCTCTTTGCTATGTTACAACATTGCCTTCATTTGTATCAGTTAAACTTATGTATCTGGTGCCAAAACCATTTCACACTGGTGCCACTGGGGAGGACGACTCCAGGCTTCAGAGACTCACTAATGATTATCACTTGTGAAGTGACTCAAGCTGTTAATGTATTTCTGCTAGAGTCTGTTGGGCCTGGTGACACAGAAAGCACACTCACAGAAATGTCTTATTTCTGTGTGTGTGTGTGTGTGTGTGTGTGTGTGTGTGTGTGTGTGTGTGTGTGTGTGTGTGTGTGACAAGGACCATAGGACCTCTTTTATCGTGACATCTCTCTCTTATTTGCAAGTGAAGCCCATGGCACCATTTTGGTCAATGTCACCCCACTCAGCTCTCTGAGTATGTGTTGAAAAGCACTCTATCGGGGTGAACTGAGACAGGCCTCAGCTCAGATTGAGCAGCTCGTCTGCTAAATTATTGATCTCAAAAGTTTGTCTGTAAAAGCAGCGGGACGGCGTCCTTTCAGACATGTTTTGTTTTTTTGTTTCAGCTGTCGGTGCATAGCGAGTACTCAGCCCTGCCTGCTCCATGATTGCTTTGTAGCGCTCCTCGGCCCCCGCTCACTCACAGCTGGTCACTCCGTCTGGTTTTTAGGGCAGCTCGCCTCTTCCACTAAATGTGTTTTCAAATGGCGACACAGGAGACTCTTTATGTCTCACTTTTTGACTTTTGCAAAGCACTCCTCGGTCAATAATGCATGTTCCCCTGGTAAAGGCCACTGCTGCAGGAGGTGACCAGGCTATTGTGTGTTGTATGAACACGTACTGAGCTATGTGTGTGTATATCTGGCACACATTCTGTCACAGAGGGTGAGACAGAGTTCAGACTATAAGCTCTGAGCGCACTTGAAAGGTACTTTACTGAGGCCTGTAACACAGGGGACTTCTTGAAGGGGGAAAAAAATCAGAGGCATTAAATTGTCAAATTTGTGGAGCCAGTGCAATAAATTGAATTGAAACTGAAATGAATTGAAAGCCTTTATTCTCATTGCACATTAAAATACAACCAAATTGGCAGCTCTACTCCACTGTGGTGCATGCAGTAAATAAATAAAACTTGAACAAATGGAACATAAATCAACATAACAATAAAAGGAGAGTGTAAAATAAAGTGCAGGTGGGGCAACGGTTGGACTGACTTTATTTACTATGTTCAGTGAGATTATGACATAAGAGAAGAGGCTATTTGTGAATCTGGTGGATCTGGATCTGATGGACCTAGCAGTTCAAACAGGTGGTGACAGGATGTGTGTTGTCCTTGATGATGGTGTGATTGGCTCTTGAGAGGATGCAACTGTTTGCAATGTGTGACAGAGAGGGGAGGGTGCAACAGATGAGTTTTTTTGCTCCCTTTCTTATTATAAATAAACATGTACAGCAACAGTCCAAAGTTCAAACACAGCTTCTCATTTAGTGGCTTTTCTTTTTTCTTTTTTCTTATCACTTTCTACATTGTAGATTTATATGAATTACATTAAAACTTTGAAGGAACACATGGAATTATGAAGTAAACACAAAACTGTTAATTAAAACAAAAGTGTTATCTGTCAACTAAGATGGTTTGGGATGTGTTGGACCGTAGAGTGAAGACAAAACAGCCAACAAGCGCTCTGCACCTCTGGGAACTCCTTTATGTCTGTTGGAAAACCGTTCAGATTAGGTGACGACTTCATGAAACTGATGAGAGGATGTCAGCAGTGTGCGAAGCTGTCATCAAAGCAAAATATGGCTTCTTCAAATATTCAAAAATATAAAACATATTCTGCTTTGTTTAACTTTTTTTTCACTACAGAATTCCATATGTGTTCCTTTTGATGTCTTTAATATGAAGTTGCAATGTGGAATGTAATAAAACTAGACCCCCCCCCACTATAACTGTCTCTCTGCCTGCACGGCAGCAGATAGTAATCCTCAGATAAATGTATGCTGCAACAGTAGAAGCTGAAGAGCTCTCATCACTTTTTGCATTTTGCTGCACAAAGTTCAACAAATCAAATAAGCCCGTTAATCATCCCGTAAAGAAATTAGTGGCCCTTCAGCCATAACCAAAACACAACTTAGTGATTCTTGAGAAAGCCCAGCTGAGGATAATGTGTGTCTTTCTAAATATCATTGGGGACATGAGGGAAAATCAATCATATGCTTGAGTTAGCTTCTTATTCACATTTGTTTCTTCCAGATTGCTCTTTAAAATGTCACCGGCTGCAGAGCCGCTGCAAGCAGGCAAAATGTTTCCATGGGGGAGAGATGGGAGTAGGGCGGTCCATGGTGTACTTTTGCCATATAGCCACGTTTCCAGAGCTCTGAGTGCCCGGGGACAAAGGAAAAGTAAAACTGAGAGGAGAGGAAGCTCATTCTTTGCTTAGATGTACCAGCAATATATTCAAGTTTGCCTTAACATTCAGATTTCAGCATCACTGTGCATAACCTCAAAATAGAAAGAGAGTGCATGTTCAGTGTTCTTTCACTTTCATTTATTATAATGCTATTTAATTATGATGATCAGCTCAGGTTTATATGTTCATTATCATCTTAATTGTTCGGTGGTATTAAATGATGCTAAAATGAAAACCTTCCACCTAATTTGCCTTTTAGAGTCAAGGGCTGCAGGTTGCACATTTAACATGATGTTCATGTTTGTCCGTCCCGAGTGGGTTCCCATAGTCTGGGAGGTAATGGCTTTGACTCAGCCACAGCTGCAGCTGCACTGCGTTTTCACATACAAGGCCATCTGGCCTGTATAGGGCTCCTCTGGTTCTGACTGTCCTGTTCTGCACTTTAGATTATTTAACAGGTGAAAGGGGGCTTCCAAATGATCACAGACTCCAAAACAACAAATCAGAATAACTAAATGACCTATTGGGTTTGTTTTATTGATTTGATTTTGATTTATTCATTAGGACATGAGAGAGAAAAAATAAAACAGCATGTTGAAAGAGTAGAACAAAACAACAACAACATACAATATACTATAGAATAGATACAACATATCACAAATGTGCAGGGGAAAAAAGAACCACTACAATAATGTGAAAAGCATCATAAAACAGTTAAAGGTCCAGTGTGTATGGGGGGGGGGGGCTGTGACAGTGTTCAGATTCTCGATTGCAGCGCTCCCGTCAGCAAAATAACGGTGGCCTCCGAGGACAAAAACACTTGTGCGGAAATATACAGTATATCATAACTCAAAAACGTCTCACTATTCTCTACTGTCTCAGTCTTTCGGTCTCCTACTCCTTCTTCTTTCCTGATGCCTTCTTATTTTATTTATGTGTGCGGAATGGTTGCTCTCTGGATGGCTGGATTTTCCCTTCAGGCTGCCGTACAAACATGGCGGCGCAAGATGGCGACACTCTCTAAAGCAAGACTAATTATAAGGCAATGAAAACCAAACAAATTATATTTTGTAGCGATAATACACTTATTGCTACATATTCATGGGTAGTATATTTAGATTTTGCCAATAAACCTTACCAAATATTACACACTGGACCTTTACATGTAAGAAAAAATCTTATCAAAGTTATCTAGTGATGTAGTGGTTATGCATTGCTCAACTGGGCCAATAGACAAATTCTGTGAAATAACCGGAAGTCGAGCAGCTGCCGTTACTGCGGTGACAGCTCCGTCAGGCATCCATGGGCTCTGTGTGCGAAGCAGCCATTCGCCAAGAAGTGGACCTTTTCTCTTCTGTGAATATGTCTAGGAAGGCTGGGAGGACATGTGCCGTCCTCGGCTGTTCTAATAGCAGCAGAATGGTGGCATACACAAATCCCTTGCTGAGTTCATCTATAAACAATGAATTATTGCTTCTTGAAAGAGTTTATACTTGTGCAAGTTTCTAATGTGGATTGGATTGGTTACATCTAATTGAGAACTGAGAGAAAGTGCTGCAGTATTGCAGGAAAAGCACTGGTGTAAATCAGCAGATGAATAATGACTGGACTCTGTTCCACTGCTTGAGTGACAGAGTTGTGAATGACAGCTCGCTGTCACACTGTCATGATTTCCTGAGACACTTGAACAGGATACAGCCATCATTAATGTTATTAGCAGGCTAACACCTGAGATTTCCTACTGTAACAAATCAAATTTCCCAAACTGTAGCAGACATTAGCCAAAGTTTGAGAGAAGTGGGAAAAAAAACAAAGTGCTAATGAATACTGTCATTAATTCACTGCAGGAGAACAGGGGCACAATGAGGTGATGTCATTTACACAGCGACAGTCAGCCCTCCAAATGTTTACAGTATGTGGTGCAGCACAGGTGTTAAGGTTTTTGGTTGAACTGGGCCCAAATGCTGACAGATGCAGAAGACAGGTATAGTATGACAACAAAGGATTCATTGGACACAAAAAACACAAAGGCAGGAACACAGGAACAGAGGAAGAGCACAGGAACACTGAGCACTGACACAGACGGTCCAACAAAGGACAATGGGAAACACTGAGGTAAAATACATGAGGGAGAAACAAGACACAGGTGGTGCAGTCAGACAGAACATGAGGTTGACAGGAGGGAGAGCACAGGAAGACAGGACAGGACAGAACCTCAAAATAAAGCAGGAACTGAACAGGGAACGAGAGACACGATCCATGACAACAAGTTTCTGTGGACATTTTGTCTGTTTCAATTGTACTGTGTAGATTTTTCTTTCAACTCAGCCAAGTTTAAGCTTTCAGTGATATTTTGAGATGAACAATAAAGCACATGGTCCTATGCTGCTTTCTGATTCAGCTGGCCTGCAGTCATGTAGCACTAAAGATCCACCTGTGTAGGGAGCAGCTGAAGAAAGGTAGAGCCAAAGGAGAGTACTGTTTGAAGTGTACATTTAAACAGATATTGTGTTATTTTGGTACATAACACTGTCACATTTATCTCTGACTCTTAGGTAATGTCTCTTATATTTTGTCCCTTTTGGTGAATTTGTCATTTTCTGTTTTATTCTGGTACATGGATTTTGTCAGTCTCTTGTCCTCTGGTCTCCATCAGCCCTCCCTCCTGTGTGGTCAGCTGTCCTGCCCCCAACATGTTCCACCTGCACCACCTGTGTCCTACTGTCCCCAAATATCCACTCCCTCACTGTCCTCCAGCCTTTGTTGAGTTCACCTCGACTCTTGGCTTAATTTTTCAGACTGAGCTTTCCTTTTGATTTCCATTTGATTTATTCAATAAACGCTTACTTAGACTCACCTATGTGAGTTGTGTAATGTTGGTTCTTTCCTCATACTATCTCACACCCTCTGTTAAAAATGCTGAACTATACCCCCTTAAAGGGACATTGTGTAACTTCTCCTGTTATCTATTCAGGAAAATGTATTATTTCATTCAAAAGTCTGTTTTTCATTAATCAGTAATCCCCCCCATCAACAAACTGAAGTGTTCCTTTCAGCTCTGAATTTGCCATTCATATCATTCATATCTACATGGAGTGGGTAAGCTCGGTGCTGCTGCCATGTGGTGTCGCCATGTTTTTACGTTCAGTGGCAGCGTGACGGTAGGAAACCACGGAAACTCAGCGGAGACACCGGAGCTGTCTGCTCAGGTCGAGGTGGCGTCTGTGAATAGTCACCGCGGTGACGCAGTGAGGAGGAATGGAGCGTTACACTGATGCTGCATTCACCTGCAGTCGGGCAGACGGCCGTCGGTAATAAACCAGATGTCATTTTAGTCACAGAAGTCCAGAGAAAGCCGGTAAAACGTGGGTCAGGTCAACAATACGACATCGCCATGACAACATATTGTCACGTGTATTGTTTTGCCTCGTGCTGACGGACCACTTGTTTACATAGAGGCTTGTTTATGCCGTTACGTGCAGCGGCTGTCGTCCGTCGGCCGTCTGCCCAATTTCACGTGAATGCAGCATTAGCCATTAAGTCCATTACAGCATACTTGCTGTGTTTAGGAGGAAACCAGATTTAGGTTTATTGAATGTTTCCTTGGTTTGTTTTCTTTTCATTGTTCAGGCACTCAGGTATTTTAGATCAGGTGATGCAGCTCTTTTTATATATATATGTGGCAAGGTGAAGAGGGCCCGGGCGGGGATTGAACCCACACCTCCCGGGTAAGAGTCATGTGAGCTTGCCAGTCACCCAAAGGGACATCCCTTTGGCCAAGTAGCCAGGGCACATGATCAATTGGAGGCATAGTGACAGGAACCTCAACTGTCACATCTCTCCCCCTCTTTTCACAAGCACGTCCTCGTGCTTCCGCGCAGGCTGCCACACATTAGGAATCCATGGACGCACCCCTAGTGCTACATGGATCCTGCCAACAACGCCAGAATGTGGCAAGGTGAAGAGGGCCCAGGGTAAGAGTCACGCGCGCTTGCCAGTCACCCAAAGGGACATCCCTTTGGCCACATGATCAATTGGAGGCATAGTGACAGGAACCTCAACTGTCACATATATATATATAGAACAGGGATGTCTGTTATGGTTCTTTGTGAAAGAAAATTTGAAAATTAATTAATCTGGATGTTCTCTCATTCCCTCTTGTCTTGGAGGTATTTGACCCAGGTTTGAAATCCTAGTCTTTTGTTGGAAGATTGCCCCTGGATGACTGACAGATGACTGTTCTGTAAACTCTGACAAGCAATCCTAAAGTTAACTTTTAATGCACTGCAGCAGAGCGAACCCAATGTCCCAAGACTTGGTATATAAAAAAATGTATTTCAAGGTAAAGAAATTGCTGAAATTGCTTAAAGAATTTACATAAATGCATTCTAAGCATTTCTGTGACAGTTCAAATTTGAAGGAGGAATTTGGCAGGCAAATGTCAGATGATGGTTTCATCAGCTGCTATTTGCACTGCTGAACTGCTGAGGTTTGGCTATTTGAAATTCAGGTCTTTCACAGCCTCTTCACTTCCCCCCAAAAATTCAGTTTTTACTCCTAAATTATTAATATGTTCCTAATTCTGCAGAAAATACTTCTGCAAGCTGTAATCTTGCTGTTACAATCAAGACTTTAGCTCAAAGGAAAAGAAAGAGTGGGGTTAAGTGTGTATCTGTCCAACTTGAGCTCAGCAATGAATGAAGAGGACAAATGTTAATTATTCATATGCTGACTACCTTTTCATTCATCTCTCAGAACCAGAGAGTGCTTCACCTCTGCAGGAGTTAATAATAGCTCCATTAAAGAAGTAAGAGAGGGGAGTAGAGTCCACACAGCTGAGGTTCAGAGGAGTCTTAGTCACTGAACCTTTTACATTTAGATACTGGACATGCTGGTGTGTTTCCTCATGTACAATCTTTGCGCATGTTCTTATTGGGGTGTCTACTAAGCAAGTTCCATGTGAGTGACTGAACATCTTGATTTGAATGAGGAATAACTGCATCACTGGGCTCAGTCTTGACGCCCTGCTGACACTTCACAGCCAGCCATATAATAAAAGTCATAACATTTAAGAATGTTTGATATCAATGTTTAAGTATGTATTACAGGATATTTTCAATTCATGCTGTGAGACTGTGTTTGCTGCACTTTATAACTCACGATAAGATTAATGACTGCAATGCATTGTTGGTAATGAACACATTAACCTCTCCACTGCCTGGGAAACTGTTTGCTGTGATTATAGAATCAATGTGTATAATCAATGTGCGTTTGCAGCAGAGCATCATGGGCAAAATCCTTTGTCCCAAACCACTGTGGTTCCTCTTATCATTTGATGTTCAAAGTTATTTCGAGGCTGCCCTCCTCTCATTTCTGAACATCTTTGTCCCAGTGTTTTGGGAGCTGTCTCTAGTGGCTAACACCCACTCTGGCAGAGAATTGATAACAGCTCCAGGATTAACTTCAGAGACACTCTGCCTGTGCTGGGGGTCCCCATGTCCCTCATCTAAAGCATGAAGTCAAAAGAGGACAAAGCCCCGTCCCCAGGTGACACTGGATGTCAAAGACCCAGCTCTGGAGGGTATTGATTAGTTAGTGTACATCCTTGTTTTAATTCTGTGTAGCAGAACTATGGATACCCTGCCAAGCAGTCATGCAGCCATTAATCCTTAGATTTTTTATTTTTTTTGGAAACATGGTGATGATGTCCCACATAAAGGTCAAATGTATCAGCTGCAGAAACAGACCGTTGACACAAATGCCCACACATCAAGCTCAAAAAGCTACAGACAGTTACACAGAGTCCTCCTTATTTATTGGCATCATGCAATTACAACCCAGCACTGTATATTCTCATTGATTAATAACTAATAATAATAATTTCATGTGGTCCCCCAACTCATATTGTTTTGTTGTAATTTGTTCTGGCTTCTTTTTAATTAGTTTGTTTTCTGTTTTATTTACCACCTTCCTGCTAATGGGACAAGAGATGAAAATAAGCCACGTGGCTACAATCTTTTTCAATCATTTCAGCTTATTTTTGATTACTTTTACTAGAACAACTGCTATTAAGTCTGGGTGGTTACCATGGTTCAACACTTCAAATTTGTCCCATAATGAACAAGTTAGGAATCACCTCATTCACTCAATACTGCACAAAACAAAATGTTCCCTTTTCCAAACTCTTCCAAATAGACGTGTATGAACTTTATAGCACAAGTAGAAAGATTGAGTTTCTTGTTTCTTTCTGGTCCTGTTTAGGTGTTACACAGGGAGCCAGATAGTGTTGTTTCTTATTGTTTCCTGATGTGCATCCATGAAAGAGAATTGCATTACATTATATGATGTTTTACTGACTGTTTGTTTCATTATAACCCATTTATTATAAATATTTCAGTGAGTTTTGGTAGAACTTGTTAGCATTACTATTACTATTACTATTTTCCCACATGTTTGATTCTTATAGCAACACACGTATTTCATTATCAGCAACAAGCTATTACAAAGACACACTGATGTTTATTGTTTTTATGTATATTGATATAATGTTTATGAGCTGCGAGAAAGTCTCCGTTTCAGGAGAATTCATTGTTTACAGATCATATCCATTCATCTGTGTTGGTACATGTAACATCTGTTGAAGAACATACGTGTATCAAATATTCACCAATCGAAGACCTTCTGTCCCTGGATCTGTAATGAGAGTCTTTGTCTGTGTTGTCACCTCAACAAGTGTTAATTAGAAAGTTTAGATGAGGTCAGTACCTGACAGACTACTTCAGCTTATTCAGACCACCAGGTGCCTTCTGAAAGACAGACTCATTGATTTAGGACAGAGATAAACATCTTCTCATTATAACACAGACACACAAAAATACCATAGGAGGAGCCTGCTTGAACCAATCAGAGGAGTTGGTGGGAAGGGGCGTTTTCAAAGGTGTGCATACTATACTAACATGCATCATACTTAATCCATAGTTAAAAAGTCATTTAATTAGCTTTCAATGCTAATATGTTATAGACCTTATATCTAATGTTAGCTGTGTTATGATTGGATGTTATTACATGTTTGACCGCTAGGCGGCAGTACTGGTTAGTAGTCAGCTTACCATACCATATAACTGGGTAGAGCAAGACTGCATGGAGCCACATGTATGTTGTTGAGAACGTGAGACATTAAACTAAGTTACTTGCTATCAACACGGCCTCATCCTTCGAACACGAACATGACATGGTACCAGGAGTAAACTCGAATGGACGACATGGATTTAAAACCACCGGAAAGTTTGAAACTGACGGGGAATGTCGACGAGAACTGGCGCACCTTCAAACAGCGGTTTCACCTCTATGTGTCGGCTATGGGACTCGAGGCTAAGCCGGAAGCAAGAAAGGTAGCGCTGCTGCTAACAATAGCAGGGCCACAGGCCATAGAAGTATTTAACACGTTCGTGTTTGACAGTCCTGAAGATAATGAAAAGTTGGATGTAGTGCTTAGCAAGTTTGATGCTCACTGTTCTCCGAAGAAGAACGAGACGTACGAGAGGTACGTGTTTCGGTCTCGTACACAGCGGCAGCATGAGCCCTTCGATAGCTTCCTGACGGACTTGCGGCTAAAGGCGCAGTCCTGCAACTTCGCGGCGCTGACTGACTCCATGGTCCGGGACCAGATCGTCTACGGTGTGGCGGATAAAAAGGTCAGAGAGAGGCTACTACGGGAGATGGAGCTGACGCTGGCAGGAGCCATTAAGATCTGCCAGGCAAGTGAGCTGTCCCAAAGGCACGTGAGGACGTTCAGCGAGATGTCTGCAGTCGCCTCGGCGCAGAGCGACAGCGCAGCAGCGGTTGGAGCAGTGTCGTATCAGCGGAGACGGCGCACACAGACCCGGCCTGCACAGCAGGAGGACGTGATGATAAACTGCAAGCGCTGCGGCTCACAGCACAAGCCTAGACAGTGTCCAGCGTTTGGTAAGCAATGCTCCATTTGCCAAGGCAAGAATCATTTTGCTAAACAATGCTTCTCCAAACGGAAAGAGTGTAAAAAAGAAAAAACTGTAAACTTAATAGACAAGCCTGATCTAAGTGACACGTTCTTTGTTGGAATGGTGAATTGTGAAAGTGAACAAATAAATAAACCAGACAATGTAAATGATGTCACTACAGAAGATAAGTGGATAGCTCCTCTAATGATAAATGGGACTGTAGTCACCATGAGATTGGACACTGGTGCGAAAGCAAATCTCATAAGCATGTGTGATGTGAAGGCAATGAAAAATAAGCCACAAATAAAAAGAAAAGAATCTGGACTGAAAGACTACAATGGGCGGCCAATCAAATGTTTGGGCACATGCAGGTTGAGTGTCACAGTTAAAGGAAAAGTGCACCACCTATTCTTCTTTGTTGTGAATGAGGGACGGGAATCACTTCTTGGTGACAGAGCCTGTGAAGAACTGGGGCTTGTGAAAAGAGTGTATCGCATCGTTCCAACCATAAACCCAACAAATGACTCTATGGACACAATTGTTCAGAACTTTTCAGATGTTTTCAAGGGTTTTGGTGTTTTGCCCTTCACATATGAAATACAGTTGAAAGAAGGAGCCCAACCAGTTGTGCATGCAGCACGCAGAGTTCCTGCTCCACTGAAAGACTGCCTAAAGAAAGAACTCGACAGAATGATCATGCTAGGAGTGATCAAAAAGGTTAATGAGCCTACAGACTGGGTCAACTCACTGGTCATCACAAAGAAAAAGAATGGTGAGTTGAGAATATGTATGGACCCTAAAGACTTAAATGAGAGCATAAAGCGTGAACATTATCAAATACCTACACGTGAAGAGATCCTCAGTGAAATGTCAGGTGCCAAATACTTCACAAAGCTTGACGCCTCACAAGGCTTCTGGCAGCTGAAACTGGATGAAAGCAGCACCAAGTACTGTACCTTTAATACGCCCTTCGGCAGATACTGCTTTCTCAGACTGCCTTTTGGAATCAAGTCAGCACCTGAAATATTTCACAGAGCGATGGAGCAGATCATCGAGGGCTTGGATGGAGTTCGAGTCTACATTGATGACATCATCATATGGGGTTCCACAGCCCAAGAGCACAACGAGAGGCTGAACAGAGTTATGGAGCGCATACAAAAGTATGGACTGAAACTCAACAAGAGTAAATGTGAGTTTGGCGTTCAAGAGATCCTCTTCCTGGGAGACAAGCTGTCTGCACGTGGTGTCGAGCCAGATAAAGACAAAATACATGCAATACAGAACATGCCAAGGCCCACAGACAAGACAGGGGTGCTACGCATCATGGGGATGGTGAATTTCATAGGTAAATTCATTCCCAATCTGACAGCAAAGACATCATGCATACGAGAGCTTCTGCACAGGGACTGTGAGTTTAAATGGACAGTGAAACATGAGCATGAGTGGCAAAAACTCAAGGACACACTGAGCACAGCACCTGTGTTGTCATTTTATGACCACACGAAGAGGATAAAAGTGTCTACAGATGCTTCCAAAGATGGTATTGGTGCCGTTCTACTCCAGGCTGAGGGTGAGCACTGGAAATCGGTAGCCTATGCATCTCGGGCTATGACAAAAACTGAATGCCGATACGCTCAGATCGAAAAAGAATGTTTGGGACTGGCGTATGGTTTGGAGCGGTTTCATAGCTACGTGTACGGCCTGCCATCTTTCACAGTCGAAACTGATCATCGACCGCTGGTCGCCATCATCAAAAAGAATCTGAATGAAATGTCTCCACGGATTCAGCGGTTAATGATGAAGATGCAAAGGTACGATTTTGAACTGATATATACTCCAGGTAAACACCTAGTCCTTGCTGATGCCCTATCCAGAGCAACTACAGGCGACAGTGTGAGTGCAACAGACGAAGACATACAGTGTCATGTGAACATGGTGTCGGCTACACTGCCTGTGTCTGACACAAAGTCAAGACAAATAGCGGAGGCTACAGCAACGGATGCTGAGCTACAGCATGTCATGAAGAACATGGATGAGGGATGGCCAGCTGGTTCGTGTCCACAATTTTACCATGTCAGAGGTGAGCTTAGTACTGTGGATGGTCTGCTGTTGAAAAAGGGCAGGATTGTTATTCCACGGGCTTTGAGAATGGACATGTTGCACAGGATACATGAAGGCCATCTCTCTGTTCATTGAAACACTTATAAGTAAATGTGAAACATGCCAGAAACACAGGAACAAGCAGAGCAAAGAGCCTATGGTGGTAGCTGAGGTGCCAACAGCACCATGGCACAAAGTAGGAATGGACTTGTTTCATCTCAGAGGTAAAGACTATTTAGTGGTAATGGATTACTACTCAAACTTCCCTGAGATGGCGCTACTAACAAGCTCAACATCAACTTGTGTCATAACACATGCTAAATCTATCTTCGCCAGGCATGGTATCCCACACACCGTGGTGAGCGACAATGGCCCCTGCTTCAGCAGCAAAGAATGGCAGAAGTTTGCAGTGCAATATGATTTCAAGCCTGTGACGTCAAGCCCACACTATGCACAGTCAAACGGGCAAGCTGAAAAAGGAGTTCACATTCTCAAGCAACTCCTAAAGAAAGCAGCGGACAGTGACTCGGATCCGTATCTGGCTTTATTGAGCTACAGAGCATCACCTCTTCAGTGCGGCCTATCACCAGCTGAACTGCTGATGAAGAGGAAGCTACGAACAACGTTGCCGAGTCATCAAAACGACAAATTCAAGCAAAAGAATCACTCAAAGATTGAACATAAGCTACGACAACAGAAAATGATGCAAAAGTCATTCTATGACAGAACAACCAAGCATCTCCCTCCACTGTCTACCAACAACACAGTCAGGGTTGAGGATGCTGATGGATGGAGTACAAAAGCAACTGTCCTGCAAGAAGTTGCTCCACGATCGTACACGGTGAAAACTGATGATGGACAAATCCTCAGACGCAATCGTCGCAGTCTATTAAAGACTCCTCAAGGGACTGTTGGTGAGCTCAGTGTAACCTGTGGTGAATCTCAGGTAACTCCTACACCTGCTATGGACTGTAACACTGACTCTCACACACCTACTCCAAGTGAACCTGAGTTAAGAAGGTCCACAAGAGAAATCAGAAAGCCTGATAGACTGAACTTATAAACAAAGAAAATTCAATATGCATGTTAAAGATGTTGAACAAAATGTATATTGATTGATGTTGTGAATGTGGTCTAAATGGTCTAGTGTTGGCTTAGATATGAGTTATGCAATCTGATGTAAACTGTTTATACTGCTTATGTGTTGCAGAGTTATGCTGAATGTGAAATGGTTAAAATAACTGACACAGCTAATGTGATGATTCATGTTAATGCATTTTACCTTAGAAAAGGGGGGATGTTATGATTGGATGTTATTACATGTTTGACCGCTAGGCGGCAGTACTGGTTAGTAGTCAGCTTACCATACCATATAACTGGGTAGAGCAAGACTGCATGGAGCCACATGTATGTTGTTGAGAACGTGAGACATTAAACTAAGTTACTTGCTATCAACACGGCCTCATCCTTCGAACACGAACATGACAAGCTGGACTATGAAGTGGTGCAGTATGCCACTCCCTCTGCTTAAGACCAAACAGTGCATTTTCTGTTTGTATTGCACATATAACCCCTACCACATCTAACAGCAGACAACTGGAACACATGGAACTAGTTTGGATTCAATTTCTAAGAGCTCCAAGATACGGACAAATGCCAAAAATGTCACTGGTCCATACTATATTTAACCTATAAACTGTCTATAGGCCAAAGATGGATGTAGCCCTCTGATGTTACTGTAGAGTTAGTGATGTTTCTGTGCAGTGGATTTGAACTCCTGGCTTATCTGAAAAGTGTGTGCATACCTGTTTAATAATTGTGCCAGCGGTTGCATCATTAGTACAGCTGGGTGTCTTACTTGAAGGCGTACTCAAGGCTAATTCATTTGCTGGGTAACTGGTTGGTTAATGGACTCTGCTATTAAGCCAGGTATGATGAGAACTGACAGTGATAGCTAATTAGTGCCAACATATACTAAATCAAATAGATAGTAGATAGCGCTAGATCATTCTGAAATCAGCTCAGGTGACAGCAGACAGTTACATTTTAAGCCTTTATATAATTTAATGGGTTAGTTATACAACAGTTCACTCCATCATCACTTTGTCATGAATGAGAAAATTTGCCATAGAAAGCACATTATTTTTGCATATGGTTTAACACTTTAATTCAGACAATAAAGAGAAAAATTTGTATTTGTAACAGTTAAAACAGTGCAAACAATTGTGTACACAATTTTAATTAATGTTGATTAAATGTAATATTGGATTGTATTCCAATGTGATGGTCAGTGTTGATGGTTGCCATAGCTGTGGGAAATTCACATCTTAGAGCTGGAATTACAAGTGGGATTCTAATGCAATTCCTTTTCATTCAGCTACTTGTAATTACCATTTGGACAGTATGACATTACTGTGGCAGTAATTATAGCCAGTTAGCTATATGTGGATTTTTAATCTACAGAAACTGAGGGATGCCCTACAGAGTGAAACTGGTTTTCTATGTGTAGCACAGAAACCATCATGTTAACATGATTTTATATCCTAGCGAGACATTACTGAGATGCACGGACATGAAAGTCACCTTGTAGGCATTCTGCAACAACAAATATCCAAGCAGGCAGTGCTATCATGTAATTACACACATGATTACAGTTGTAGTATCTCTCCTTACAATTTTCTAAAGCTGTTGTCCCATTGACCTTGACATGTATAAATCCGAGGTTTGTCCCATTGTTCTGAGAACAAAGACACTGTCTTTCTTCCCTGCGTCCTCTCCTTTCTCCTCCACGTCTCTTACACATGGTAAGACAGGAGGAGCAGGTTGAAGGTGTAGGTTCTTCAAAATCAGGACATGTAAGATGATTAGATGGTGTTACCTCTCAGTGTTAAAGAAAACACCACATTCAGTAATTTAGGACATTGCATGTAATGGGCATGGACTTAGCCCTGGTGCCATTAGTCAGGGTGACTAATGGCACCATCATTTCAAAAATATCAGTGTCTCCATCCATCATCCATTATGACAGTCTCAGTCACTGCCGTCTAAGGATCTTTATCCCCATTACAAGTCTTTTTTTCTGTTAAAAAATAGATAATATCGAAGAGGTGGAAGACAGATTCAACCCTCCATGTTTTACCCCATGGAAAATGACAGCTGTTTTTTTCTGTGTGTGTTAGTTTGTTTTGTTTAGAGATTTCAGTCAGAATTTTCTTTCCCACTTGTTAGAACCAGATGCCAGGGATTTGCATAGTTGGAATTTAACATCCTACAA
Source organism: Trachurus japonicus (assembly GCF_045865225.1). Taxonomy (NCBI): domain Eukaryota; kingdom Metazoa; phylum Chordata; class Actinopteri; order Carangiformes; family Carangidae; genus Trachurus; species Trachurus japonicus. Next base: position 29,438,881 of record NC_140928.1, read on the forward strand.
TTATTATTTTCTCATTGAATTGTTTGAGTGAGTGAGTAACTCTGCCATCATGTGTCTGTGTATCTGTGCACAAACTCCACATTACTGCCACATTAAAAGTGACATCCATAAGTGAAAGTATCACATGAGGTATTCCGGTGCGGATACAATCCGCCTACAGGTGGGAGGTTGACCGTATGGTGGAATGGTGCAGCCAGAACAACCTGGAGTTAAATGCTCTACACACATTGGAGATGATGGTGGACTTCAGGAAGAACCCAGCCCCACCAGCACCCTGTCAGGGATTGAGGGAAGCAGGAGGACCCAAATGCAGACTGAACAAAAACTTCTTTAATCTCACCAGGGGAACAGGTACACACATGGAGCCAGGGTGAACACTTGGATAGACATGGGTTGACACTCAGGTAGACACATGGGTAGACAATGACATGACAAGAGACAATGGAAACACAGAGGTTATATACACACTAGGGAACGAGACACGGGTGGTGCAATCAAACACAGGTGAGACACATGAGGTAATCAAACAGGCGGGAAACTTAACACGAAGACAGGAATCAGACACAGACTTCAAAATAAAACAGGAAACCAGTACATAACAGAGAAAACCAAGGGGGCAGTTGTCGGTCTGAGAAGTGAAGCTCACTTCCGCGTTCAAAAACTGCAATCCCCTCGGCTTCCTCTGGGGGCTGGTACCAGAAGGGAGCAACTTTCCATAGACCCCCATGTTAAAATCGCCGACTTTACATCCTCAATAAACATGATCAAAGCCTGGTACCATACATTTTTTGGTCTCAATCGATAGTTTCTACCCCCACACACACTCTGAGGGGGGTGATTTTTTTTTTTAACTCTACCGTTTTACTGTTATTAGGTTTAAAATTCTGGCCAATTAGGGCGCGGAAACGTTGAGTGACAGGTCCGGAGCGGTCCGGAGACAGGCTGCTTCGAGGCCAGTGGGTGGGTTCTCGGCCAGTGGCGCTGTTCAGGCCGCCATATTTGAGTCACAAAAACGACTCCCCAAAACCAATGCGTGATGTCACGGATGCTACGTCCATGTTTTTTACTGTCTATGGGGAAAACGAGACAAAACACAACACACAGGAAACAGGACACAGAACTACAAATTAACACAAGAACCTATACACAGGACAAGACAGTGACAAACTCCAAAACCCAAACTGAAAGCCGAGCCACAAAGTGGCGGCAAACTCGTGGCATGACACACCCATCCCCCTGTGTAATTCCACTGTGGCCACTGTGGAGTCCTCCTGCTTCCTGAGCACCAAGGACCTCAAGTGGGACCTGAACATGAACCCCCTCAGATCCAAAGTACAGCAGAGGATGTAGTACTGTACCTCCAGCAGCTGGACAAGTTCAAAATGCCTGAAGACAATCATGGGGAACTTCTCCTCAGCTGAATGTCATTGAAGATCCTCACCTCCTCCATCATCATATTGCAGCGTATCATTCGTTCAGCGGAGAAGGTGATTGGCTGCAAGCTGCCCTCACTTGAGGACCTGTTCCGGCTGTGGTCCATCAGGACCAAAACTGCTGCTGGACTGCTGAATGTGAACCATCACTTACGCTGCACAACCACACATCAATGCGTACATAATGCCTCCATTGTATATATTTTGTATATTTTTTCTTTATATTCTTTCATTTAAAAGCACCTCACCACTGTGCTGCTCGTCAACAGCAGGATCAGAACGGCTCGACTGGCTGAGCGAATTAGCTCTGTGATTTGAACAGAGCGATTGCCAGTGCCACTTTGTCTTTAAACTGCTATGAATAGCAGTAACACCAACATTCATTTGCTGTTTGCATTATAGAATAATTCTCCACAACTGTTACATGTGACACCTGCGCCGAAACTACAAAGCTGCAAGGTTTCAGTCAGAAGAGACGGAGCAGAGAGCTTGTCCAACGTCCTCCCCCATATAAGCAGAACACGTGGAGGCTCCATGCATCCCAAATGGTGTGACAAATGCTGGTGACTAATGACTAAATAGCCTCATAGACCTGCACCACCTGCTTACTGAGTGACGCCAGTGCCACAAAGAGAGAGAGGGAACAGACAGAACTTGTTTTAACTGGCACCATGTTGCTAGTCAGCGGAAATCAGCCTGATCTGTAGATCATGAGTGTCACGGGTCGTTTTCAGAGCGTCGCTGCCAAAGAACAGATCCCTGAGATGATGATTTTGTTTTATTAATTTAAAAAACATTTTCCAGAGGATTTTTGAAATGATGCAGAGTAGTGAACACTTAGTTAGTAGTAGTGTAACTGCATTTTACAGTAGCTTTCTGGTAATTCAATCACATTAAAATGTGCACAGTGTTTCACATGGATGGATTACGTTTTTGCTATTTTGGGGAGTTAATTTAGCTGAAATTAGCTGAAAAAGTAATTAATATTAATATCAATATCATAATGATCAGTTACTTCTACAGGCCATAGTTGAGGTTATACTGTATGCTGATAATCAGAGAGGCTGATACACAGATGAGATAAGATAAGATATGATATGATAATCTATAAGATATTTGTCCCACGATGGGGACATTTACAGTGTTGCAGCAGCAGACAGTGTAAGGAATATAAAGCACAGTATATATAAAGTGATATAAAACAATATTCATAAGAAAAATATATACATCCCAGCAGTGCATCGTGGCAATACAAAAAATGATTAACTCTGTATCTATACTATTGGTAATGCATGTAATTGTAAACAATATGTACAGTCCAGCCATGAGTACCTTAGTTGACACAATATACAATCAATCAGTATAGGATATACTCAGATATATATTCAGAGCAGTTGTCAGATTGTCCAGGCTATGTCTGTTGTGGACTGCAGAAACTCTGGTTGTACAGTCTGACAGCTGCAGGGAGGAAGGACCTACACTATTGCTCCTTTAGCCTTGCTCTCCAGTCCAGTCAGGATGTCCCTCATGGGGTGGGAGTCATTGTCCATCGGAGATGACAGCTTGGCCATCATTCTCTTCTCTCCAACAGCCACAGGTCAGGTGAACATCCCAAGACAGAGCTGGCCCTCTTGACCAATTCGTCCAGTCTCTACTTCACAGCTGAGATGTTGCTGCTCCAGGAGACCACTCCACAAAAAATGGCTGATGCCATAGGTCAAAGGGATTGTTAAGGACAGGGTTCCCTCATGTCCTGGAAAACCTGCAAAATGGTTGACCAAATTTCCAGTCATGGAAAACACATGGAAATTGAGAAAAAAAGGTCAAATGTCCTGGAAAAGCTTGAGTTGTCCTGGAAAATTATTTGATGAGTGTTTCCAGTATTGGACCTGTTGTCTCCTCTGCTGAGTGACAGATAGATATATAGTGACAGAGAGCTGTTTTAGGTACAAAAACAACATGTTTTTGCGTTTTTCTATGATAAATTTGTTTTAATTTCTAAGCATATATGAGATTATTTCATAGATATGTAAATTACAGCCAGATTGCACATTTTCAAATCAGACTTCTGGGGGTGAGAGAAAAGAACAAACATAGAAACAAACTGGTTTAATGTACAAAATAAAGTACAACTATCAAACTACAATGTCTCCAAAGCATGACTGGGATGAGGGGATGTATTAGTGTATGGTGTAATAACCTGTCTGTCAGACTGTAGCAGCCATATGTCCTGGAAAATGATGAGTGTGAACCCTAAAGGATTCAGTTTGTATGGTGCCAAAACATAATATAGCCTTCATTATCTTAAAGGGAGAGTTCAACATTTTGGATAATTGACCCTTTGTTGGCCTTCTGATTGGTCTGCTGTTCCACCAATCGGAGCGCTTCTCCCCATGTCACGTGTTGCGCAACATTCTAAGGTTGGACAACTCTGGCATGAAACCCTATGAAACGAGATAGGTAGACAGCAAGTTTTTTGGCAAAAACTACTTTATAATTTTTCAATATGGTTAAAATGTGCCTGGGGTTCCTGCAATAGCAACTCACGATATCTGGAACGTATTCCCAGAGTCATTTTTATCCCATTCCCCAAACCCAAGACATCAATAAACATACTTAGCCTATGTAGGCTACTGTATATACTTTAACCTTCTGTTATGTATTTAGTTGAGCTTAATAATAGGGTTTGGGGGTGGTCCACTAGGGGGAGCTGTAGGCATAGGTCAGGGGTTAACTGCAAAGTTTTGTTTGTTGTTGTTGTTGTGTGCAGTCCTCATGAGAAGTGAGCCTGTTTTTCCCTGACTGTACTGAAGTGCTAAGCTCATTCATTCTCCAGTCCACTCTCTGGTCGTGTTCATAGACAGAGAAGATCTAGTACCTTAGTTATCTAGCAAACGTAACATTACCGCTACTAATGTCTTTTGAACTTTGTGAAGTTTTACGAGGAAAAACGGGAGATCAGCGGAGATTAAGCGTTAGCTTGTAGCTAACATTAGCTAGCGTCGTTAGCTACTAGCTAGTGAGTGACCAAAACAATAGTTTTTCCCCATTTTTCGGAAAAGTCAGGTAATGCCCGTTCAATCGCTATTGAGCCACGTCTGTCCTCTGTCATGGACGCTATTTTTCTGATGTATGAGTTAATTCAAATTTTCCTTACAAACAATTTAAATCTGCCTAATTTTCAATGGTTTCCAATGGGAGTTAACCCTTCCGTGACCATTGTTTGTCCAACCTAGCAACAGTAACCGTGGGGGGCGGGGCCTTGACAAAGGGTCAATTGGCGCGTATCAGTAGGGTTGCCACCTTTGAGTTGTGAAAATAAGGGACACTCGACCCAGAGCGATAGATATAACAGAGTGGCGACACTCCCATAGGACTCCGTTGTAAAAAATGGCGGGCCGACTTCCGGGTTATGGAGCCCTCAATAGTTCCAAACATTCCTCCCGCGGCGCTGGACCACGTCTGTTTCTATGGCCGCACAGCAAGAAACTACTGAGCTACGTTGACGAAATACCGACCAATTTTAAGTTATAAAGTGGTAATAATCTTTCCCAAGTACAGTAACCATGTTGACTTAACAAAATAAAAATTATTAGACTGATCGGTTCATTGAAAAACATTTATTTATTTACGTAACTGTGGTGATTTCAGTCCGTAGCCCAGAAGCCCTGCTCACTTTTCATTCAAACAAACTAATGCCACTGCCACAGTTGTTATATTTCATCAATGAGACCAACATTAATCTCTTCAAAATAATTTAACAAGCCAGCGGTAAACCTCTAAAAGCATGCGGATGCGTTACTTGGCTCGTTTTCTCCGACGGGAGGACGGACGGTCGGCCCCGGCAGATCAGCTCAGTAGAGCGGCTGCTGCTGCTGTGACAGCCGCTGCCCCTGGTCCCCGGTCTGGGCTCACACAGACTCTGCACTTCTCCCAGAACAAACATCGGTGCAAGTTCCTAACAAACGTTATGAACTGACCACAGACTCCGGATTAAACGGTGACTTTCTTGCATGAACAAAATATTAAAACTGTGACGTGTTGACAGCGCTAAAGCCAGGTTTTGGCAGCTTTACTGCTGTGGCTCGGTTGCCGCAAAATGGCGATATCGATGCTAATTTCTGTTAGCCCGTCTATGAGGTTTTGCATTATACGTTAGCATTAAGCTAGCGGGCTTTATATTTAGTTGTGATACTGGCTGTGTGTGTGTTTTGAACGTTGTTTCAAACTGTGTGGGTTTGATTGAACATCTTTTATGCTTAAATATATATATTCCCGCTTAATATATTGCTTTACTCCTCTTCTTATGCCATTTTTACTGTAGGGCAGGCTAATCTTCACTTTAGAGTGACAAATAAAACCTTGAAGCAAGAAGATTTTGCCTTTTGTTTGAAAACTGACATTGATGTACATACAGTAATTCAGTAACAGTTGTAAATATACCTTTGTACGGTTTATTTTTTAATATTTACCGTCCAAAAGCAAGCTCAGTGCTGTCTGTCCCATAGCAGAACATGACAGCGGCAGCCTCGTTTGGAACTATTGGGAGCTACATGAACCACGTGACCGCGCTGGCGGCGACATCAAAGGCTGTCGCCACTCTGTTATATCTATCGCTCTGACTCGACCAAATGTCGACCGGGCGGGGGGGGGGGGGGGACACGGGTCAAAACGCCACACTTTTCATGTAGGCCTATGTATTTTGTACACGTTCAATTTCTTGTATTAACACATATTTTAAACTGGAATGGGGGCAGGTACAGTGCACCTTATTGAGGTTATCACTTGACGTAGCTAAGGCCAGGACGGGCTAGCCTACTTGTTTGATCCAAAACATAAAGTTGCAATATCCCACTTAAATATAATAGTCATACATATTAATGCCTATAGCCTATGTGAAGAGGCTGTCACATGTTACACATGTAATGATTCCTCACAACAGCCTAATAGGCTTTATGCACAGCTCCACTACTTCCTGAACATTTAAACAAGTTCCTTTATTTCCTGTATGTATTATTGGACAAACTGATTAATCCAGGTGTGTCTGACCTCAATGGTCAGAGAGCTGGCCAGCTTAATGGGAGGACTGGATGGTTTAAGTTCAGGAAGTAGTGGAGCTGTGCATAAAGCCTATTATTAACAGTGATTTACCACGGTTTGAAACGTATGCAAATCAAATAAAAATGCATCTGCACAAAATGATCAGAAATAACACTGTGCTAATGTTCAGACCAGTTCAAGACCAGCTGCATAGGCTACCAGCAACAGCAGGTCAGACGAATAAACAGCACCCACTGAGTTAGTTTGCTTTTGTTTATGTAATAATAATAATATAAAATAGGGCTGTCCCAAATGATTATTTTTCTCCCGATTAATCTATCGACTATTATTTAGTCGATTAGTCTAGCGATTAATTTTTTGACAAATCTAACAATTAATTTTTGGTTGACGAGTAGTCATTTACAAAAAAAACACTTCTCTTATTTAAATTCTTCAGATACTCTTTCTGGTGTGCATTCCTCTTAATCAGTGGTTCCCAACCTTTTTTCCTCAAAGTCCCCCCCCCCCCCCTTGCTTTTGTCAAAGACAAGCCTTTTTATTCTATTTTGTGCCATCCTTATTTTGTCTTTATGTCAATTTTCCTATGTTGTGTCATAACTGTTATCACGTCCCTATAAGCAGGTAGGTTGTATGTAGGTTTTTGTTCCTATTGATTTTGATGGTTTTGATTATCCAATTGGATGTGTTATTGGAATTTTAAAATATCAATATGCACAAATCTAATTTTGATAACCTCACAACGTCAGAACAGACAAAGCTCTGTGGACCCCCTGACATCTCTGACGCCCCCGGACCCAAGGTTGGGAACCAATGCTCTAAATAATCTTTTTTTTTGGAGGGGAAAAACTATGCCACATCAGTTTGCTTTAACCTGGAAAATAGACAGATGAGTGCACACTGAAATATTAGCACAGTGATTTTGAATAGGCACATTTATTTAGTATAGTCATGGAGCAGAGCAGTGTTTCCTCTAGGATGTTTTTTTTAAGCCGGGGGTGCAGGACATCACCCTCACTTACGATCTGCTACTGTGCTGCGTCCGGGTGCAGAGAGCAGCAGTGGATTAAAAAAAAAAACAACAACAACAAAAGACAACACGAGGACGTGTTTACATCTATGGATACATAAAGCAAGGAGACTGTGGCGGGTGGTCCGATTGTCCGACGAGGGAGGGGGGCGCGGGGGGTCCGCGTTCGGACCGTATGAGTTCGCTTTTACCGCGCACTGATGTCATGCATGCGCCCTTTGCTCTGTGTGTGTGTGTGTGTGAGAGAGAGAGAGAGCGTCAATAACGGTGAAAGAGCGATGGATAGAAAGTGTCCTACAGAGAGATCTCTGCTTTGTTGTAGTTCTGACTAAATGCTGGATCTTTACAGAACACGTGCGAAGTGATGCTGCATTCATGACAACTCGGAAATACGGGACAAAGCCCGTCCCGTATTGATTCAAAACGGGACGCACTATTTTATTTCAAAATACGGAACGATTCCGTATTTTAAGGGACGGGTGGCAACCCTACGTATCAGCGAAAACAACTCTGTCTGGTAACGTTCCGTTATTATCTCATAGCGTGCTGAATGTGCAGGTCACAACTTGTCCACAAGAGCATTTGTTGGATTGTGTATTTAATGAGTTTGATGAGGGAAACCAAGAAATCCCATGAGCCTCCGTAGCGTAGCTCTGAGCAGCTCACGGCTCTGCTCTGCTGTTCTGAATGTGGCAAGGTGAAGAGGGCCCGGGCGGGGATTGAACCCACACCTCCCGGGTAAGAGTCATGTGCGATTGCCAGTCACCCAAAGGGACATCCCCTTGGCCAAGTAGCCAGGGCGCATGATCAATTGGAGGCATAGTGACAGGACCACCACTGTCACATCTCTCCCCCTCTTTTCACAAGCACGTCCTCGTGCTTCCACGCAGGCTGCCACACATTAGGAATCCATGGACCCACCCCTAGTGCTACATGGATCCTGCCAACAACGCCAGAATGTGGCAAGGTGAAGAGGGCCCGGGCGGGGATTGAACCCACACCTCCCGGGTAAGAGTCATGTGCGATTGCCAGTCACCCAAAGGGACATCCCCTTGGCCAAGTAGCCAGGGCGCATGATCAATTGGAGGCATAGTGACAGGACCACCACTGTCACATAAAAATAGCTTGCAACAACAATTAAATGTAACGAACCTACTCGTAAAACTATAGGGATTATGGCAATGGGGCCAATTTGCCAAAATGTTGAACTATCCCTTTAAACAAGCTGAGTTATGGGTTGGTTATTGTTATCAGAAAAAAATGAAAGTTGGTTAGCTGATATAATCACACAGTACTCAGAAAAACAACTCCTGATGCTATCTCTTACAGCATAACACTTGGTTCTAGCCATATGCTAATTCATGTTCCTCCTTTTCCACTAGCAATTCATGCCCACACAGAAAAGAAGAGAATAGCCTACTGCTGCACAAGTGGGATGTGAGCCTATCATTTGAGGAATCTCTTACCCAATTGGCGCTGGCTTTAAATACCTCCATCTAATTGCTGTGTCATGACAGGATAATTACCACTGTCATTCCAACCATTCAGGGGGCCTGCACGCTCCTGAACACTTTTTTGCCTGTGAGTTTGTGGGGGCTGGTTGGCAGCAAAATAATAGTAGAATAAAATTGAACATTTGTGTACAGGTGGCGTTTAAAGGACATGATAAGAGAAATGTATTCCTGCAGAGGACTTGAGTTCCAGCTCGGGGTGACACTTGTTCACTGGTGCTAATGTAATCCTCACACATTGCAAGACTACAGCAACACCATCCATGTGTCAGACGTTTAATGGTTTTGACAAGGTTCAAATCCAGGCTGCCTATGACTGCTCTGGCATCATAACACTACTCTGTGCTTTCAAAAGGAGCATTTCACAGCTTTTGTGATAGTTGTCATATTGTAAAATCAAGTTCATAACAGGTTGTAATTAAGCCTCAAACACCCAACTCTAGTTTTTCCACATTATGTTGCCTCATAAATACACTGAAACAGTTGTCATGGAGCTCTGTAGAAAACCTGTGCACGCATTATAAATGCAGCGTGTGGAACCTGCATTTTAAATGTGATCGCTAAAGCACGGTGGCGTTCTGCTCGAGTTCGTCGTCAGCTGTGTTGAGCGCTGCCTTCACGTGGCTGATAACTCCTACAAATACAAAGACAAAAGACACCAGCAGGGTGAACAGTTTGAGGAAGAAACTGCTAAGAAAAACAGGCAACAACAAAGATAAAAACCAAGGTAACCTCTGACTGAGAACATGAGCATGTTGGCTGGGTGTGATTTCATGTTCCTGTGCCCTGCTGAAGCAGTCGGGGAGGCTGGATGTGTTTCAGGTGCTAGGCAATAGGAACTTGCATAAGCCATCACTGATGGAAACGGCGTTAGGAATTTGTTGTGCTGTGCAGCGTGGAAACAAAAGCTGGTCGATAACTATGTAGTCAATAACCTTTATGATCAATAACCTGTGCACTGGCACAAAGAGGATAGAGCTTTAGTCTCAAATCAATTCTGATGACAAAAACCAACATCAATGCCCCCAGTGTAATGTGGAAGGAAGGACATATTTGAACATATTTTTTAAAATTTCCTATAGAACATTGCCTGTAACTGACTGTCAAGATGCCACAAGATCTGGATATCTCTTTGAAGTAGATATTTTCATTTGACATCGACACATAAGAGAGATGAACAAAGGGTCATATACTGTAGGTTTTTGACATACAATGTGTAATATCACTGACAATAATACTGTAAATAAAAAAGCAGAGCCTCTATGTAAATGAGTCTGCAGCTCCATCACAAATAAAGGAAATCAAAGTTTCCACCACACAGGAGTTTGAATGTAAGAAAAACAGGCATCCAGTGAGCAGCGTTGTCGAGATGTAGAAGTCAAATCCTCAGAGAACACCATTCTATCTGAAAGATTCACAGTTTAGTATGGAGTTATTTTTGTCTCATAAATATCTGTAAACGCACAGAAGGTGATCTACAAATGTTCCTTGGTTTGCACACGTGTTTTGCTATCCACAAAGGGTGATCTACAAATGTTCCTTGGTTTGCACACGTGTTTTGCTATCCACAAATACAAATTTCTAATTTGTAACTTGTATTTTGGTTTTTACAAATAAATGTGTATTTGTAAATATATTGTGTATTTGTAAATGTATAATTTTCCATTTGTAAAAACAAAAAAGCCATTTGTAAAACCGAAAATTCTGTTTGTGAAGTGTGACTCTGCATTTGTGGATCACCAATCACACACACGCATCTCTTTCCGCAATGACGTATTTCTGAGACATTCCTGCCGAGATCCACACAGATCCACAAACTCACAGCTGCTGATTCACAAAGGGCCGCTCTCCTCACCAGGAGGGGCAGTGTTGGCGAGGAGCTGAATGAAAACTAACGAAGAAGACTGCTACTGGCTTATCTTGAGAAATTATTTTAATTCCCACTGTTAATGCGTCACTTTATAAAGTTTTAATGTTTTTTCATGCGATAAAGTAACTGTTTAGATCCCCAATATGCGGTTAGTTTATCCAAATGACGTGAATCAGCAGCTGTGAGTTTGTGGATCTGTGTGGATCTCGGCAGGAATGTCTCAGAAATACGTCATTGCAGAAAGAGATGCGTGTGTGTGATTGGTGATCCACAAATGCAGAGTCACACTTCACAAACAGAATTTTCGGTTTTACAAATGGCTTTTTTGTTTTTACAAATGGAAAATTATACATTTACAAATACACAATATATTTACAAATACACATTTATTTGTAAAAACCAAAATACAAGTTACAAATTAGAAATTTGTATTTGTGGATAGCAAAACACGTGTGCAAACCAAGGAACATTTGTAGATCACCCTTTGTGGATAGCAAAACACGTGTGCAAACCAAGGAACATTTGTAGATCACCTTCTGTGCGTTTACAGATATTTATGAGACAAAAATAACTCCATAGTTTAGCACTTTCCATCTTGTCCCTGTCCTTATCTTACTGTAATCTTGCTTTTGCTTTCATCGTACAAATCTTTTTATATTCTGTATTGTTTGTGTGCATGGGAAACATACTTATGTTGTTATCCTGTTATACTGCTGCAAAGAGTTCCCCAACGCAGACCAGACCTCATCACACCGAGATGTGAAGCTGAGATGTAAAATGTAGCTATATTCCAGCAAAAGCTCAAGAATTTTATGTTTTTTAAAAAAAATCCCTTGATGATGTGAGCTTTTTCTGGCTGTAACTATGATATGAAATGCTTAGACTTGCTTATATTTACATTGCTGTGATGTATTGATGCACTGGTGGTGGAGCCCTGTGACCTGTGAGGGGTTTCTGATTCCCACTGCTGGACCTCTTTGGCCTGTGCACTGAATCAAGACAAAGATCCTGAATGTTTTCTCAACAAATCACCTCTGATGACCTACTGGTTCACATGTCAGTGACTCAGAGCACGGCTCACCTCACTGTCTGCATACTGAACTTTGCACAGCATTAATTTGTGCTGCAAATTATTTATAGAGATTATTATTTTCACACTGATTCAGGGGTGAATCAGTTTGCTTTAAAAAAAAAAAAAGTAATGTAAAAATGTGGGGAAAGCAGAGATAAACAGCTTTTTAGAGTAAACAAGGCATGTTGATTAGGATACAGTACAATACCCCTCACCAGGAAACAGAAACTCTCTGCAGATCAAACAGTTGGTTCTCCTATTTATAGCTTTCAGAGGGTTTTTTACTTTTCACAAATCTGAACTGGGCTGTAGGTGGATGGGAGTGTGGAACAGTGAGAACTGACAGTGCATTTGCTAAAATACTTTTCCATCCAAAACTTACCTTCACACCCCTCTCTTCTCAAATGTTGATACCTTACAGCAGGTCTGTCTCTTCATGCAGACATCTGGTATATTATGGTGAGAGATCTTCCAAATAATTAACATTAACATGTTCTTTACGCTACAAAAAAATTCAAGATTGTACTGCCATCTAGTGCATCTAGTGAGCATATATAACTACACCCGGGGTACTACGTACCTGTGTGAACCTGCTGTAAACCTTATTTGTATCTGTCATATTTATGCTGCTTTTGATAAAAGAAACTAATAGTAAGGGCATTTTAGCAGACATTTGACCAATCTGGGAACTAAATCCTTACCAAGAAATTTCTTCACAATTGTCTTTAGGAACATGCGCAATATGATGTCTTAAAATGTTGAAATTCAACTCCCGTGGGAAACCCCCTAAAAAACTACTCAAAGTTGGGGTACCCGTAACTGGATTTTTGAACATTCCGTAATGTTAAATTTGGCCTTAAGTAACTTCTGAGGGGTCAAACTAGGGGTTTTTCATGATCCTAAGTTGATCGCAAACATTAGTTTTACACCCAAAACACTCCTTGGTGGAGAAAAAAACAACCACACCCACTTTTCTTGTTCATCGGAACCCCCATCACCACCACCAATAGAATGTATTGCAGAGAAGCCATTCCTTAGCATTGCAGAGGTTGTGTCACTACTAAATACTCAATATAATATAACTTATATTCTATAGCCTTTTTTCTATAGGACATACACACCCTCCAGGATTTTGTGGTGTCGCTAAATTTATTAAAAAAGTTATTATAAATGTAATTTATTATGCGGACCGGTAGCAAGCAGCGAGAGAGAAAATACAGTGGACATGCACCAGATTTCACATACCAGCAACAACTGAAACAAGTTTGTTCGAAATGAAGATAGGAAAAGCACAAAAAATACACAGTAGTGCTACATTGATTGCAAACATGATCATGTTAATCTGCACACACACTGAGCATCAATCTCCATCGAGCATCCAGGCTCTTTTTGAAGAATGGAAAAAGATAGATGTTGCAGTGTGTCACAAACTTGTTCATTCCAGCTTGGGCCTATTGCTTGGTCATGACCGTATGGTAGCTGTTGTAGTGTATTATGGGATTTGTAATGTGAGTAATGTGAATGCTATATTGGTGGGCCATTATTAACATAATATTTTTCTTGAAGGCCATATAAAAGTGTATCGCAGGACAGATCTCCCCCAGGTTTTTGACATGACATTGACGTGTGTGCTAGATTAATGTCCAACAATGTAAAAAGGTAGAATATAAGTTATATTAAGTATTCAGTAGTAATAGTAGATGCTTTTTTGTGACATTAAAGAAAACCTCTGTCATGCACAGGAATAGCTGATCTCTAATGTATTCTATTGAGTACAGTAGATCACCTTTATTATAATAGCCTAAACCTAACTGCAAAAATTCTCGCGATGACAATTAGGCCTACACCATGTTTTCCTAGCTTGATAGCTAATGGAGCAGTCAGCTAGCATTTAGGAAAATAAAATGGTCAGATGGTCATCAGATTCAGTCGTACATAGGAGTTGGCTAACTAACCATATTATTTACTGTTAGCCAACTAACAACCATTTTTGTAAGACTTTGATGCCTATCTCTATAATGCATTATAACTATACTTATAATGAGTTATAATGTGGTTATAGCATTGTATAACTATAATTACAAACATTCATAAAATATCATAAGGCTTATCATCATAACACACTATAAAGCATTTTATGATGACTTATAAGGTCAGATATTATAATACGTTATAACTCGCTGTGATCATAATGCTTTATAACAATAATCATAACACACTATAAAGCATTTTATCTTGACTTATAAGGTCAGGTATTAATAACTATTAGGAACTCGCTGACAAAGCCCACATCGATAATGCATTAAAAATATAGTTATAATGCATTACAATTGGCTCATAGTCGTGTATAACTATCATTATAAATACTCATAAATTATCATAAGGCATTATAACAATTAGCATAACACATTATAGAGCATTATAACTCTATTATAATACTTGACCTTAAGCCATTATAAAATGCTCTATGATGTGTTATGCTAATTGTTATAATGCCTTATGATAATTTATGAGTATTTATAATGATAGTTATACACGACTATGAGCCAATTGTAATGCATTATAACTATATTTTTAATGCATTATCGATGTGGGCTTTGTCAGCGAGTTCCTAATAGTTATTAATACCTGACCTTATAAGTCAAGATAAAATGCTTTATAGTGTGTTATGATTATTGTTATAAAGCATTATGATCATTTATGAGTGTTTATAACTGTAGTTATACAGTGCTATAACTGCATTATAACTTTTATTATTATAACCCATTATAAGCATGATAATAATGCATTATAGAGATAGGCATCAAATAAAGTGTTACCACAATTTTTAAGTTTCTTATGCATGTTATCAACGTAATGACATGACATATTTCAAGTTCTTAAAAGAAAAAGGAGATAACACATATCAGGTGTAAAAAATAGTATGTTTGTCAATGGTCGAAGGTTGTAAATGGCTTCAACATGTCTAGCACTAGCTAACTCCAAAATTCCTCACTTTTAATGCTAACCAACTACAACTACCACTAAACAATACTTAGGCCGATTTACCATGGCAATAAATAAAAAGTAGAAGAAAGCAACATTTTAATGTAGCTACATGTACCCAGAAGTGTGTGTGTAGGCTATGTGTATGTTTCCGTTTTTACTGGTATTTACTGGTGGTATGTGTGCACCTGATGTCTTTCCTTCTCTCTCGCTCCCGATCCGCATAAAACTTAATGTTATATGAAAACAATAACTCGTAATAAAAACACATGCAAAAAAAAGTAATGGAAACACTGTGGCCACAGCTGACCACAGCTAGCCACAGCGGTCTATGATAGCGAATTTGCAGAAAAGTTGCAGTGGCAAGGCCAAAGAATTCATGATTGAATTTGCATTAATAGTTGCAAACGTGACACCACAAAATCTTGGAGGGTGTGTATGTCCTATAGAAAAAAGGCTATAGAATATAAATTATATTAGATTGAGTATTTAGTAGTGACACAACCTCTGCCATGCTAAGGAATGGCTTCTCTGTAATGCATTCTATTGGTGGTGGTGATGGGGGTTCCGATGAACAAGAAAAGTGGGTGTGGTTGTTTTTTCTCCACCAAGGAGTGTTTTGGGTGTAAAACTAATGTTTGCGATCAACTCAGGATCATGAAAAACCCCTAGTTTGACCCCTCAGAAGTTACTTGAGGCCAAATTTAACATTTCGGAATGTTCAAAAATCCAGTTACGGGTACCCCAACTTTGAGTAGTTTTTTAGGGGGTTTCCCACGGGAGTTGAATTTCAACATTTTAAGACATCATATTGCGCATGTTCCTAAAGACAATTGTGAAGAAATTTCTTGGTAAGGATTTAGTTCCCAGATTTTCATATGTTGCCCTTACTATAAATACCTCACAGTGAGATATGGGATGCTACATCGACTACCCGTTGAGAACGAAGGTGATTGTTTTTACAGTGTGCATGAACATACTGTGCAAGCTGATATAACAGTGCACACTGAGGATTGTGTCTTTCATGAGCAAAACAACACACACTGTCTATTTAACACCTTGGTCTTAAAGGGATAGTTCACCCTAGAATGATATTTCGCTCATTATCTACTCACCCTCATGTTGACTAAGGGCTGGAAGAAGTTTCAGATTCCTCCGTGGCTTCTCTGAGTTACAGGGGGTCTCGGCATAGCAGTGCATGTCCATATAACGGTTGCAAAGGGACACCGGAGCTCTTCGTAAAAAAACACACACAAAAAAACATCCAAATACCTCCATGCTGCTCGTATGTAATGTCCGTCTTGTGCTGAAGCCCCAAATTGCGTAATTGTCCCGAAAAAAATTAAATAAGTCTATATTTTAAGCTTGTTTGTAGCGGAAGCTTCTCGAAGCTCCTCTTCCTGGTCCGTCCAAATCTCGCGTGATTCGCAGTAACCGCACTGACGCATGCTGACGCCGGCGCAAATCACGCGAGATTTGGACGGACCAGGAAGAGGAGCTTCGAGAAGCTTCCGCTACAAACAAGCTTAAAATATAGACTTATTTAATTTTTTTCGGGACAATTACGCAATTTGGGGCTTCAGCACAAGACGGACATTACATACGAGCAGCATGGAGGTATTTGGATGTTTTTTTGTGTGTGTTTTTTTACGAAGAGCTCCGGTGTCCCTTTGCAACCGTTATATGGACATGCACTGCTATGCCGAGACCCCCTGTAACTCAGAGAAGCCACGGAGGAATCTGAAACTTCTTCCAGCCCTTAGTCAACATGAGGGTGAGTAGATAATGAGCGAAATATCATTCTAGGGTGAACTATCCCTTTAATGAATATCACACAGTGTGGACCAAATATCACAAAATATCTGATGACTGGCCTGAGATGTCATCTTAAGGTTGCCATCACTCTGATAAAATGCGGAATCATTCTGTATTTAAAAATCAAGTATGCTAGTGGATCCCAAATTGAGCCAATACCTGTAGGGTAAACTGATGTGACCACATAAAGGAAGACATAATTTAATGGAGTCAGTGAAGAGGGTAAATTGGTTAGACATGTATGTCCAAAAAAAACATTTTTCATAAGTTTCATGAGAATTGTGTTTAGACCAAAATAGATCATTATAAAAACTATATGTTTTTATACATGAGTCGTGGTATAAATGAGCTACAACATGAGTTAGTAAACCCAGCATGAAAGTGCACCATTTTAGCTGTGGGGACTAATAAAGTCAATATGGTAGCTCTGGGGTAAGCTGAGGCATTTGGCCAGGGGTAAGTTGAGTCACCTGCCCCATACTATTACACTAATATGCATTTTGGCTGTATATGTCCTGATTATTAAATTAGGATGCTGCATTTTTATGATTACACAGTGAGCATCATCATGCCACGTATTGTAGTAAGTGCAAAACAAGAAGGGAGGCCACCACTGATGGTCTTGAAAAAGCCACCAATGAAGTGAGAAAGGGGAAGTCTTTTGGAGCAGCAAAGAATGCCAAAATAGACAGAATGACACTGAAGAGACAAATTTGACAAAAAAAATATAAACAGGCTAAAATGTTTTTTTTTTCCAGTCTGAGCTTGACAAACATATTTGCCTATGGATTTACACAGTAACACAACAGTAACACAGTAACCTCTGCCAGGCAGTCAAGAGACTGAACATAGAGATCTATCTTGTCAGGTGCTCTCGTATATATGGATTGAATTGAACTTTGGGCCTGAGAGTGGTGCAGGTCAGTGTGAACACAACAGTTGCTCAGGAGCGTACAGTCTAGGTCAGTTTGTTATGTGAATGCGACTGGACCTCGGTCCACTCCAACTGCCTTATGTAAAAATGATGTACCACACGTCTTTTTCTGGTCCGTTGTCATGGAAACATGACATTCTGCCAGTGGTGCAGCATTTGGACCAGAGTGAAAACAAACGTGTTGACACATCTGGTGTGGACCAGGCATGTGTAAAAAAAAACAACAACTCCCTAATCAGTCACATTGGCAACAATATGTTTTCAGGGGCTTACATGGGCCCCCTGTCCCGGCCCCCCAGTGCAATGGCACGTGCTGCACTGTTACGGCAAGACCATACCTGAGTGGTATTTGGCCAAATATAAATCCCACAGTGCACCAGCGGGTGAAGTCTGCCGTCATTGGGAGCCACAAGCCACATTTGGGAAATGCAAGCAAGTAAATTTCAATAAAATAAATTTGACTTTCTATCTCATAATTCTAACTTTTTCATTCTCATATTTTATATTCTTTTATCTCATAATTATGGTTCTTTCTCTGGTAACAGTTTATAAGTACACATTATTAAAGGTGTACAGAAATGGCCGTTTGTCCTGTTTGTCGCGCCGAGTTGTCACGAGCTGCAACACGAGTTTACCCGAGTAAGGAAAACGAATTTGATTGGTCGTTATCGAGCGGGATATTCAAAGCTTGGGGCGAGCCCGAGCTCCGTGTGTGCGTGTCTCAGACGTTTGAATGACGGATGACAGATCCAATATCAGTGGCTGATGAATCGTGTACAGGCTGACGTATAATCCGTGCGGCTGCATTATCCAATGCGAAAAAAAAATACACACTTTCATCCCGGATTTACTCAAAAATAGAATTTTGCACAAAGTTTGGCCTACATCGTCTGATAGATGAGTTAATACACTAATTTTATGACCCAGAGTGGGCTCAAATTCAATTTTCTTTTCTGTACACCTTTAAGCATTAGCTAAATACTGAATTCATCATTTATAACACATGCATACTCATGAGTATGTGGTTTATTAACACAGTTTAACATTTTTTACTCATCATTGATAAGCACTAACTGTATTTATAAACGGATTATTCATGCGTTATAAATGAACAATTCAGTATTTGTGTGTGTACCTTTTTATAAAGTGTTACCCTTACTTCTGTTTAAACCTAAATGTTATTATGATTATTCTATTTATTATTTTTTATATTTTTAAATATAAGCTTATATATAACACCACATTTATGATTTGAATCTTGTGTAGATCTTCATATCTTACATATCTTACACTGACACATGATTAGCAATAGATATGCAATGACAGGTAAATACTGACCATCATAGCAAATACAAAATAATGAAAGACATTCATGTTCAATTCAGCTCATAACCACAAAGAGGAAAGAAGTTGTGCAACATGTTTTGAAGGAGTGAGTCTGATAGATTAACATGGACAGCTGAGATTAAATCAATCACAACTGTTTGTCAGTATGTTGTACAGGTAATGCTGCACACAGACTTTTCTCTAGTCGGAGCAGTTTCTGAGGATCAGACACTCACAATAAGCGTTGTTTAGTTTCTTCAAAGAAAATCTTCACATCCTTAGTTTCAAACAGTGTTGTAGGAAGTGACTTTCTGTCTCAACTTCTCTTACATCAGAGTGAACACAGTCGGTTCTTCCTGTGACGTTTCTGTTTGTCTCTCTCTGTCTTTATTTCACCTTCTGCTCTGCTGTGGATGTTTTCTCCATGTGAAGCTTTGGTAAGTGACAGTTTTCAGTGTGTTGGGTCATTTAACATTACATCTTGTTTTTTAATCATCAGCTGTTAATGTCTTTTTGGATGTACGTAAATGATACAATTTGAAAGTAACATTATCTGCCAGTTGTTTGTATTTAATATTTATCTCTGAAATGTGGCAGCAAAGAATGAAAAGTAGAAATTGGAATGGTTTCTCAGAACCAGAGCTGCTGCTGTCACTATTAATGTTACGTTAGTTAGGCCTACTGTAACATAATTATCTGAATCTGAATATCAGACATTTTTGAATGCTGGTGCAGGATGGGATGCGTGAGGAGGGACACTCTGTCTTTCATGTGTGATTGGTGCAGCAATGAAACAGATCACAAAAAACATTTTGTATTCAAAATACGAGAGAAAAAGTTTCAAGTCAAGGACAAAGAAGAAAATACATTTTGGTGCAAGGCCTTCTTCGGTGAGTTTGAAACAATGTAAACCCATGGACTGTGTCAGAAGCTACAGTTTTGAAGCTGATCTCAAACCAGAATCAATATCAGACAGTGCTTTTACTCCCAGAGTGGAGCTGAAAGATCTCAGAGGGATCAAACAATAAGTGAGAGAGATTTTAACATGACACAATATCTAAAGAGACTGCGTAACCGGTTTCCTCATCCACACGCCTGACCACAGTCATTCACAACATGTGCGTGACAGAAAGAGTCAGCATCATCATCTCTCTGTGTTTTTCCGCTGCAGCTCCACATGTCTGTGGAGGAAGGACGTGAGGACAGAGAGGAGGGAGCCCCTCCCTCTAAAAGCACTCTGTGGGGGGGACATGAGAGCCAGAGCAAAGCTCAGAGGTGAGATGATGATCTCTAACTGTCCATCACCCACATCACTGCACCATCATTATTTACACTCACTGTCACATCAACTACTTTAGAACTAATAATCAACTACTAACCGTGTCAAGCTGTCAACTGATCAACAGAATGAACTCAAAATTCAATCTTTTTAGAATTAAAAGTTAAATCTACTTTTCACTCATTTGTTTGTTCCTATCAGGATGCAGCAGCAGAGAGCAGGCTCTCCTGAGCCCAGCTGTGTGTTCATGAAGAGTGACCGCTCTATGTATTGCCCTATATTCTTTAAATGTGGACAGGCTGCTGATGGAAGGTAAGAATTGGAAATTGAACAGTTATTATTTGACCCACAACTTCTGTGGATACAACTTAAATCAACCCAATCACAGCATCAGTGGATGGAATGAGTAGAACATCTGCTATAAACTAGTAGAATATTCCCAGTCTAACCCTTTTGTCTACCACTGGTGGCAGGTTTGGATATAAGTCTTGACACAGAGTCTCTGGCATGGTATATAATTTAGTTTGTACGGCCACGTGGTTAAAAAAGCTGTTTTTTTTTGTTATAAATCTGTGGGTGTGAATGTGTGAAAATCAACAAAAACCTTAATTTGGCTTCTGCAGTGATTTTGAATATTTCTAACTTGTCTGTATCAGGTGGCAGCAGCAGAGAGCAGACTCTCCTGCACCCAGCTGTGTGTCCATGAAGAGTAACTGGTCTAAGGGGCGGCCTATTGACTTCAAAAGTGTACAACAAGATGAGGGAGGGTAAGAACTGAAAACTTAACTTTTATTATTTTATTATCAGATCCCTCCTAGAAGAAGAAATCTTGTGACCACAGACATTGAATAGAATTCTGCCTTTCTTTCTGTGCTCTCTACTTTTCTGTCTCTCCTCATCAGGCTGCATGGATGATGAGGCATTAATATCTACAGTGGCAAAGATGGATGTGTCATCCAGGTCATGGTTGTTGTTGTGGACAATTGGACTTATTTTCAGTTCTTTACGATGAAACAAGCTAACACAGCATCTTCTTTAGTTAGTGTCAGAACTGAAGAAGCCTTTTGCATAAGAGCTGAAATTTCTGTCAAGAACTAAACTGGATGTGTTAGCTTCAAGGTTTTTGTTCAATATCAAAAGGTTTATGCTGCCCTCTGCTGCTGGACTGATAGAACCACTGTGTTCTCTGCTGAGGTTGCACAGAAAACAAGGCAGTCACTTTGATTAGCCAAATAAAACTTGTT
Source organism: Trachurus japonicus (assembly GCF_045865225.1). NCBI lineage: Eukaryota > Metazoa > Chordata > Actinopteri > Carangiformes > Carangidae > Trachurus > Trachurus japonicus. Next base: position 29,460,438 of record NC_140928.1, read on the forward strand.
TTTTTCCCCAGTTGTTTGACATTTAGTCATGAAATAAAAGATACATAGTTTAGAGGAAATATGATGACATGATTAGTTTTTGATGTGGCATTTCCTCTCTATTTTCATTCATTTCCTATCACGTGACAGTCATGGTCCAAATTGATAATCTGTCAATTGTTTATTTGTTTCAGTGTGCAGCTGCAGCTGCAGCAGAGAGCAGACTCTCCTGGGCCTAGCTGTGTGTCCATGAAGAGCAACTGGTCTATGGGTTATCCTATCAACTTTAAATGTGGACAGCCTGTTGATGGAAGGTAAAAACTGAAAACTGAGTTGGACTTGGAAGTAGAAACATGTCTTAGTGCCAGACCTGCATATTCTGTTGTTGGACTGAGCTACCAGCTCAGTTAGCTGTAGATGTTCTGCTCCACAGTTGGTGATGTTCAATCAATCAATCAATATAAACTTTATTGTCCCCGGAGGGAAATTTGCCTTGGACAATCAATGCCTCCAGCAGCTGCATATAAAAAGAACAAGACAGACATAACCGTCCATTTAAATAACATCAAAGATTTTCCCTTCACTCCTGAGTGGGTATAGTTCATACATAGACCAGATATTGCACAGCCCATGTTGCCTTGATTGCAACCAAGAAGGGAATGAAAAAAAAAGTAAATCTACAATAAATATAAAAATAAATAAATATAAGAGTCTATAAGTGCAGAGTGTCTTGGAGACTTCTAAAAGATCCTAAAAAGCAGTAGATAGATGATCTCCAAAAAGAATAAAGTCTATTTAAGATTAAGATTTAAGAAGCTGAAGTCATGTTAGAGACATTCAGACTTTGAACTCAACATTTGAATTCCTGAGTGACTGAACAGCAGCTATATCTTAAATGCTGTAGGTGTAGATTTGACCAAGGCTCCTGTCTGGTTTCTCTGAGCTACATGAAACTGGGGGTGGGCATCCAGAGATACATGGACCTGAGCCCCAGCACTGTGTCCACACAGTAACAAGGCCCTGGATTTAGGTAGTCTGAAAGTCATTCTATCCCAAGTAATGAGATTTTCCTAACCCTATGGGTGATTGCTTTGCTTCCAGACAGACGGACAGACTAAGTTAGGTCAGATTGGAGTCAGTCATTCACCTTCTTTTTTTTTAATTTGTTCGTTTATTCGACAGGGAGGAGAACATTGTGACTTTTGTGAAGAAGGATCTTAAGAGAGTCCAGAGGTTTCTGGCACCAGATTACCCAGAATGCTTAGAGAGTCACTGGAAGGAGGAGGAGATGGTGAAAGCAGAGGATGAAGATCAGAGGAGGAGCAACAGAGAGGCATTTCTGAAGGCCACAGTGAACTTCCTGTGGAGTATGAAGCAGGAGGAGCTGGCTGACTGTCTGCAGAGCAGTAAGAGGATTTCTCTAAACATTCAACATAATGAGACCTTTACAACTCCAGAGAGAGAGAGGGCAAAAAAAATAGTTTTAGACTCATTTAGTTTAATGTTCAAATAATGACTTTAGGATTAACACGTGTTGTTTGCTCATTCAGGAAGTACAGCCAAAGTTTGTCGACACAAACTAAAATCTTCCCTGAAGGAGAGCTTCCAGTGTGTGTTTGAGGGGATCTCTAAAGCAGGAAACCCAACCCTTCTGAACCAGATCTACACAGAGCTCTACATCACAGAGGGAGGGGCTGGAGGGGTCAATGATGAACATGAGGTCAGACTGGTTGAAACAGCTTCAAGGAAACCAGACAGACCAGAAACAACCATCAGACATGTAGACATCTTCAAAACCTCACCTGGAAGAGAAGAACCAATCAGAACAGTGATGACTAAGGGAGTGGCTGGCATTGGGAAAACAGTCTTAACACAGAAGTTCACTCTGGACTGGGCTGAAGACAAAACCAACCAGGACATACACTTCACATTTCCCTTCACCTTCAGAGAGCTGAATGTGCTGAAAGAGAAAAAGTTCAGCTTGGTGGAACTTGTTCACCACTTCTTCACTGAAACCAAAGAAGCAGGAATCTGCAGCTTTGATCAGTTCCAGGTGGTCTTCATCTTTGACGGTCTGGACGAGTGTCGACTTCCTCTGGACTTCAACAACACTGAGATCCTGACTGATGTGACAGAGTCCACCTCAGTGGACGTGCTGCTGACCAACCTCATCAAGGGGAACCTTCTTCCCTCTGCTCGCCTCTGGATAACCACACGGCCTGCAGCAGCCAATCAGATCCCTCCTGAGTGTGTTGACATGGTGACAGAGGTCAGAGGGTTCACTGACCCACAGAAGAAGGAGTACTTCAGGAAGAGGTTCAGAGACAAGAAGCAGGCCAGAGAGATCATCTCCCACATCAAGACATCACAAAGCCTCCACATCATGTGCCACATCCCAGTCTTCTGCTGGATCACTGCTACAGTTCTGGAGGAGCTGTTGAAGACCAGAGAGGGAGGAGAGCTGCCCAAGACCCTGACTGAGATGTACATCCACTTCCTGGTGGTTCAACTTAAAATGAAGATGGTCAAGTATGATGGAGGAGCTGAGACAGATCCACACTGGAGTCCAGAGAGCAGGAAGATGATTGAGTCTCTGGGAAAACTGGCTTTTGAGCAGCTGCAGAAAGGAAACCTGATCTTCTATGAATCAGACCTGACAGAGTGTGGCATCGATATCAGAGCAGCCTCAGTGTGCTCAGGAGTGTTGACACAGATCTTTAAAGAGGAGAGAGGTCTGTACCAGGACAAGGTGTTCTGCTTCGTCCATCTGAGTGTTCAGGAGTTTCTGGCTGCTCTTCATGTTCATTGGACCTTCATCAATTCTAGAGTCAACCTGCTGTCAGAAGGACAATCAACCTCCTTGTGGATTAAATTATTAGGTGGAAATTCAACACATTTGTACCAGAGTGCTGTGGACGAGGCCTTACGGAGTCCAAATGGACACCTGGACTTGGTCCTCCGCTTCCTTCTGGGTCTTTCACTGGAGACCAATCAGACTCTCCTACGAGGTCTAAAGTCACAGAAAGAAATGAGCTCACAGACAGTCCATAAAACAGTCAGATACATCAAGAAGAAGATCACTGGGGATATTTCTACAGAAAAAGGCATCAATCTGTTCCACTGTCTGAATGAACTGAAGGATTGTTCTCTAGTGGAGGAGATCCAACGGTCCCTGAGATCAGGACGTCTCTCCACAGATAAACTTTCTCCTGCTCAGTGGTCAGCTCTGGTCTTCATCTTACTGTCATCAGAAAAAGATCTGGACGTGTTTGACCTGAAGAAATTCTCTGCTTCAGAAGAGGCTCTTCTGAGGCTGCTGCCAGTAGCCAAAGCCACCAACAAAGCTCTGTAGGTGCACATAATGATTAAGTAACTTTGTATGAGAGAAAAATACACACATCCTTATCATTTGTATCATTTTGTCACACCCCAGGCTGAGTGGCTGTAACCTCTCAGAGAGAAGCTGTGAAGCTCTGTCCTCAGTCCTCAGCTCCCAGTCCTGTAGACTGAGAGAACTGGACCTGAGTAACAACGACCTGCAGGACTCAGGAGTGAAGCTGTTGTCTGTCGGACTGGAGGGTCCACACTGTAAAGTGGAAACTCTCAGGTTTGTGTTTTTATTTAAGAACCTGGCTTGTATTTTATAGTATGGGTTTCTAAAATATTTACTCTAGATACAACAGATCATATTAAACGCATTCGTGAAGTCCTCTGGACGCTCACAGTCTGCTTCTTTTTCTGATACGAGCTACTGTTTTGTCACAGTAGCTGAGGCAGAAAATCGCCTTCTTTTTCAGCATGTCTGTCTGCCTCAAATTGCTGTGTCAACCTCTGAGCCTCAGGCCAGAACCACGGCTGAAACCAATTCATTAATCATGGACTCCTCTGATATCTCTGCACTTAATCTACTTCTGACCTAGCCTGACAAGCCAGACTATATCACTAAAATGTATAGTCTGGAAACGACTGGTAGACCTCGGCTCCTACCAGGGGGTGGGATGAAGGCTGTCTTTCAAACTGCCTCTGCACGCAATAGGGTAGCGCTACGACCAATCAGAGCAAAGAGCAGGATCACGTTAGCCTGACAAGCCAATTAAAATGTATGTCGCCATCGCGTTAAGCCCTCCCAACTAGCCTCGCATCACCAGGCTCTTCAGACAAGCGAAGAGCCTGGTGTCCGTTACCTCTGAATTAGTCTGCATTCTGGTTCCTGTCTGTAGCGGATACCGAAATCACCAAATTCACCAAAATAAAAGTGTTCACCAACATAAAAATGAAAATTAAATTAAAGAGTTTTACCGCATTTTATTAGCTTGGTGCTTTTATTTTGACGGAAAGGCCTGTCTCTCTTGCCCTGGATCCGTTTCCTTCCCAAAACAGCGAGTCAACGGCCCCAGACTACTCCCAACGACTCTCTAACAGATAGAGCGCTGTGATTGGTGAACACAATCGGTGTTCGAGACTCAAAAAGTTCCTATGGCTCGTTTCTAGACCCACCTACGGAGCAAATATATTTGCTGCCGCTAGGGTGCGTCTAGATTTCTAGGCTACTTCTGACCCCTATCTCTCATACATTTATATGAAGTCTCTGTGAAACACAACACACACACACATACATACACACAGGTAAATTTATGGATTACTAAAGACACACAAAGGTTGCCAGCTCTTCAATCAGTGTGTTTATGCACAGATTTGGAGAAGTCCGGTATTAGTTGGACTAAGGTGTTCACCTGCACTCCAGTTGTCTAGTTCTTGTCTGATTAAGGCAATAATTCGTTTTTTTCTTTCAATTACTGAATGAGTGTCAGTGCTCAGTAAAAGATGATCATGTGTCTGTCTGATGAGCTCTGTCTTGACCTTAAGTTTGAGGGTTTGATTCCCTTGTTGACAGAGATGGCCCCCCTGGCAGCGGCCCTCTCAGACTTTCTGCGAGGGAATTTTTCTAGTTGATTATATTCTTTACAAATACTGTATGTCCTGTTTGTGTGAGTAGCCTACTTCATTATTACTTATGTTACGTAGTCACAAGGACTCAATCTTGTTTTTGAAGGTTAGAGTAGGTCTCTAGGAAGGAATATACATGTGTGTTGTCCTCTGTAGTGATGGAAATAATTGTGTCTGTGCACGCATGCATGTGTGTGTATAGTCATACTTTCTGTGACCAGACAAACAAAGCAATCAAACGAAACATTTTTCCCCTCATGGCTCTGCAGACTGAGTGGCTGTAATCTCTCAAAGAGAAGCTGTGAAGCTCTGTCCTCAGTCCTCAGCTCCCAGTCCTCTAGTCAGAGAGAACTGGACCTGAGTAACAACGACCTGCAGGATGCAGGAGTGAAGCTGTTGTCTGTTGGACTGGAGGGTCCACACTGTAAAGTGGAATGTCTCAGGTAAGTGTTTAGCTGTGATGTATTGATTACTGTAAGTGGTAATTTTTCTGCTGCTTTCAGCATCTGTCCCAGCTGTGACCACTGCATTCATCTCAAAACCTTCTGTTAAACATTAAAGGCAGCACAATAGGATGAAAGTGGTTTCTGCTTCAATCAGTCTTGTATATCTATTGTTCATCTAGACTAGAGTAATAGCAGAGTAGCAGTAACACATTTTATAAAGTTATCTAGCTCATCAATGCGTGTTGTGCCTGCTGCAATGTCTATATGTCTTCTCTAGAGTTGGTTCCCCATTTGTAAGAGATGGAGTCATACACGCATATTAACTGGATTCCACTCAGTGATTAAACATTTTGGTTTTCCCCTTTTCTTCTTTATTTTTGTTTGTGTGTGTTCAGTCTGTCTCGTTGTCTGGTCACAGAGGAAGGCTGTTCTTCTCTGGCCTCTGCTCTGAGCTCCAACCCCTCCCATCTGAGAGAGCTGGACCTGAGCTACAATCATCCAGGAGACTCAGGAGTGAAGCTGCTGTCTGCTGGAGTGGAGAATCCACACTGGAGACTGGACACTCTCAGGTATGGACAGATGGACAGACAACAGCAGCTCTCACACTGTGTCTTTCTCTCTCTGAATAACCGAGGAACTCCGCTTCATGTTTCATGGTGGATGAAGTCAATCCTGATTATGTTTCTTCCTCCAGGGTGGACCATTGTGGACCTCAGAGACTCAGACCTGGTGTGAGGAAGTGTGAGTGTGTTTTAAGTGAAATTGTGCAAATTACATTTTACATTGGGGCAGTTCATAGTCCATAACTTGGTGGAATGTCTTGGTTACTTTTTTTTAGAAACAATGCTGGTTCTGGAGTGAGCATGTTCCACTGTACTGTTACTGTGTTCCCTGTTAACATATTAGTACCAGGGCTTACCCAACTTGGCCAGGAGGAGGAAATATAGTTTTGTGCGACCCCACCAGCTAAAGAGGGTCCTCTGACAGTGGCAGTGCAGGACTGTCCGGACACAATCTCTTCCACACTTCTAGTGTTGGTGGTAGATTTGGGGACAGATATCATATAAATGTATTGCTCTATTGATTCACCAGCAAAGTTTTTTTCCTTTTCCGTCATCATCTAATCCTTCATCTGTGGCTCCTGAAGCATGGTCCTCTGGTCTCCCCTGCTGCAGTGAAAGACCATGAGAGAAAACAACAGTCCTCAAATAAGCCTCATCCATGAAATCCAAATTCAATGTTAATATTTAAATTTTGTTTTTTTGTCTCTTGCTCTATCAGACGCCTGTGAACTGGAGCTGGACACAAACACAGTAAACAAATACCTCAGACTGTACGACAACAACAGGAGCATCACATGTGACAGAAAGCATCTGCCATATCCTGCTCATCCAGACAGATTTGACTACTGGTCTCAGCTCCTGTGTCGAAATGGTCTGACTGGTCGCTGTTACTGGGAGGTTGAGTTGAGTGGAGATGTTTATGTATCAGTGAGTTACAGAGGAATCAGAAGGAAAGGAGACAGTAAAGACTGTGTTTTTGGAAGAAATGATCAGTCCTGGAGTCTGTTCTGCTCTGACGGTCGTTACTCTGTCTGGCACAACAACAGAGAAACATCCATCTCCTCCTATGTCTCTAACAGAGTAGCAGTGTATGTGGACTGTCCTGCTGGCTCTCTGTCCTTCTACAGTGTCTCCTCTGACTCACTGATCCACCTCCACACCTTCAACACCACATTCACCGAGCCTCTGTATCCTGGGTTCTGTATCTGTCTTGGTTCCTCAGTGTCTCTGTGTCCTGTGTAGGTCTCACTGTCTCTCCTGAGGACAGAAACCCTGCTGGCTCCAGGTCAGCTGCTGGAGTCAGAGTTGATTCTGTTCACCAACTGTACTGTGAAGCAGATCAGATTTATAATTCCTTAATAGGCTGTATGCACAGCTCCACTACTTACTGAACTTAAACAAGCTCCTTTATTTCCTGTCTTACATTATTAGACAATTATTGTTGTGACTACTGAGGTCAGAGTCAGACACACCTGGATTAATCAGTTTGTCCAATAATGTAAGACAGGAAATAAAGCAGTTTGTTTAAGTTCAGGAAGTAGTGGAGCTGTGCATAAAGCCTATTCTCTGGAGTCTGGATCATCACTTACCACCATCCAGTGGACAGCTAGTCAAACTACAACATCTTGTGTGCCGTCTCTTACTCTGACTGGGTTTCTTTCACAGGTTAGACTGGTTCTATGTCAAGTTTTTTGATGTTATGAGGGTGTGACATTCTCTGGAAAGTGTCTGTAAGTCAACCTGAAGTGAACTCAGCATGGAGAGAAAGGTGTGTCTGAATAGGATCACCAATCAACAGTTTGCTGTGTCACAATATTTTGTGATAATTACTGTAAATGTGTATGAACATTACTATGGTTAATATGAACAATGGCAATAAACTGTCAAAAAAATAGATCTAGCCTATAATTGTTCACATTATAATAAACAAAATATCCTTTATTAATCAAGCATCTTACCAATAGACATCTTTCTCTCTTTCTTGCAGTTAAATGTGAGATGCCTACAGCTGCTTCAGGAGAACAACTTTTCCTACTTACAGAGCCTGCATGTGATGTATTGATCAAGGGTAGCATGTATTCAATACATTGATCAAAATATTGCACTGATGTAAGTTATAGTTAGCCTACGTGTGGTAATGAGCAGGAAGCGGTCCAGCACATTATAATTCTTGTTGATGTTTTTTGTAACTGATTAGCTAGTTTCCATAACTGGCAAACTTAAAACTCTTATACACACGGTATTTTTATTTTCTCCTTTTACTCTTTTGATTACATAAACAGTATACAGTAGCGATACGTCGGGGAGCCTGTGCATATTCTCATTTGTCCAGGTCATAGTATTTCAAAGGAGACAAATAACTAAGTCCAGTTGCTTTCGATTTAACCTTCCTAGACAAATAACTAAGTCCAGTTGCTTTCGATTTAACCTCCTTTTAAATAGCCTATATGTCTTAAAATGTTGATTATTTAATTTATAACTATATTTTATGAATATTTCAAATTAAAGTATGGGTATATGCCAATGGGTGTTTGTGTGTTTTGAACAAATATTCAGAGAGTCTCATCTTTCACCACCTCCAAAAGACTACAAGCTCCCAATGCTGTGCAACACTGGAATCTTGAATGGGCAAACACATACACCATGGGCAAACAAGAGACTGGTCAGTGGTCACAGATGCACTATGTTCAAGGCCGGACCAGGACATAAGTCACAAGAGAACGAAGAGGCTGCTTAGGGCCCCGGTGGCCACGAGGGGGCCATACGAGTGCAAGAAACGCCAAATCTTATCTTTCTTATAGATCAAATTTAAGAAGTTCAATCAGACATCAAAAATACTATACTGAGCATTTTTATTGCCCAATTTGATTTTTTTTTTTTTAGTGTGGGAGTACTGGAGCTCCTGGAAAGATCCCAGGCCAATACAGAGAAGTTCAGTTCTGGTCCTGAACAAGTTGCTGTGGAGGCCAGAGCCAGGACTGAACCCTGTGTGGCCCTGTGTAAACTTCTGACTGTGGACAGACAACACTGTGAACTGTGCCGCTGTCAGAAGATAGGCTACCTGTATCTTCTGACAGCGGCACAGTACATAAGTACTTCTGTAGAAGGCAGACAATGTTTAATCCAACGAGGGGCAGGACATCCCAGATGTGCTGTCTCTCCATCCAGATCTATTCTCCTCTGATAGGATGGTGTTGCTGAGTTTTTTCCAGGTCACTGGAGTCTTGCATATCTTCTTTATCCGTGATGTTTGGCTGATAGCCATGTCTTACACTGTGTGTTGGTCTGCTTCTCAGGTGATTCAATCAAATATTTAAATATGGGGAGCGTATATGAACGGCAGTGTGCTGTACATGGGGGGGCGGGGTGGGTGGGGAGTGTAAAATAAGGGTTCGTTACCAAAAGAAAAAAGAAAAAGAAGTCAACAACAAAAATCTTCTGTTTCTTTCTTGTACTACACTACCCAGCATGCACCAGCACCAACGTACTAGGGCACGATTGGCTGACGTAACCCCGCCTCGGCACGCCGCTATCTACGTCCAGATAGTGACATGTTTACCGCAGAGGAGTCCAAAGCAGCCGGGCTGAAAACTTGAGAAGAGCTCGGAGCTGTAGAACAACACCATGGCTGCTGTCCGCAGGCTGCTGACCCGCTCGCTGGACACACAGAGGCGTTTAAGTAACCTCGGGAAACTGTACGCACGGTGCGTCAGTGGCAGCACTCAGCGGCCGTTCTCCAGCGCTACGCAAAAGGAAAATGAAGTTGAACTTGGGGACTCGACTGTAGCTGCTCCCTCCTACACCAGCTCCAGGAGCAGACAGGTAAAACACACAGCTCAGACTGACTCTGTGAGCTGTTGGGGATACTGGACTGACTGGCTAACGGTAACGTTAGTTCATGACATGTGGTGACAGGTTGTCCCTGTCCAGTGCCCGGGCCAATAGGCTGAGCCCTGTGTGAGTCTGAACATTAAACCTCAGCAGAATGATTACAGCAGAGGTGTACTGCACTGTACAGCTCCTGGTTCAGTAGACACTGGCACATGGCAAGTTTACACCAGTTTATTTGGATAATTGATCAGACAGGACCCCAGAGAATGTAAACATGAGCTGTTTTAATTAATATTGCCTTTTTGTTTTAACTGATTCAATTGCACTGCCTGATTTCAACCTGCTTTTAATCTTGTGTAGCCTACTTCTTGTGGTTTATATTGTTTATTTTTCACTTTCTTTTATTCATTGAAACATGTTGAGTGACAGAAAGGCGCTATGAAATAAAGTGTAATATTATTAGTGATTAGCCTATTATTATTATTATTATTATTATTATTATTATTATTATGAATTACTTGTCTAACTTTCCTCAGTGTTCAGTGTTAAATCAACACCTGTGTGTAAATGGAGAGCTTCCTGACATTAAATCACTGGGCTTCATATCATCATGTGATCTGAGGCTTAACTCACTTGTCTATAGGTTCACACTGCTTTACCTGAACTGACCTATTGATTCTTGTCTGAAACCACATGCATAGGCCTAAGATTTGTATGATTTTAGCACCACAAAAACTCAAAATTATATTATTCAGGACCCCCTCGAAAATAAGACTCTACACTTAAAGGGGCTATCCTCTCAGTAAATTCAAATAAACTCACATCTTGGAAGATGAAAGACAGATTTTACAATTCCAGGTTGATAGTTGTGTGTCTGACTGTCAGGCAGGTAGTACAGAGTAGGACTGCTACTTCTTTGGTAGTAAAGGCTGTAGGTTTAGTGTTACTCTTTTGAAAACCTATACAGATGATATGAGTTAATCTATTACTCTCACACAGGGGTGAAAAAGATGATGCATTGAGGGTCGGCTGGGTGCTGTGGTTAACGCCACATCACGTGCTTCCTTCTGACATAACAGCAGTTGCCCCTGTTGACAGTCAAAGGTCGTAAGCCATTAACAAAGCCATGTGCAGCTCCCTCCATGTGACCGATTTGTACTTTTACTTAAGTGTGGCTCTTTCAGGACGATCGCATATTCTGCGTTTCACCCAGAATGCAGCACTGCTGTGTCCTTCAGCCTGAAATAAAGGTCCTTATCTGGCAAGACGTGAAAAAGGGGAAAGTCAATTTAACAGTTTGATGAAATTTTAAAAAAAGTGCTTCTGTCCTCTCATTCTCTATTTACATGTCCTATCAGCTCCTCAGTGTATTTTCTATGTTGTCTTTGTCCCCAGGAGAGGCTGAGAGACAACAACACGTTACCCTTCTCAGCGTTCTTGACTGATAACTTCGGCCGGAGACACAGCTACCTACGCATTTCTCTGACAGAGAAATGTAACCTGCGCTGTGAGTTCCCTCTGTGACCTAACAGCCTCTGTAGTTTATGCTCACCAGTTCTTATCCAGCTGAAGACACCACATTCAGTAAGAATGTTTCTGCTGCTGCCTACAACCACCAACCTCCACAACTGTTACTGATCATGTTAGATTTGATTATCACAGGGACACAGTTTTCCCTTCTTTGCCAAGTGAATGGAGAAGAACAGGATTTAAAGGTGCTTCAGCAGGGATATGTGTTGACTTGTGATTGAAGAACAAACATTATGACTCTCTACTGCCAAAGCAAGAGAATGTGTCTTGAATGTGTTGTGAATGTCTTCACCTGAAGATGAGAAGTCAAGGCCTCTTGAAGTTCTTTTCTTTTCCCCCATTTTGATGCAAAATCACATGTTGCACCAACTAAAGTTTATTTTATCCAATTTACTGAGTGCTGGTAAATCCACCATGTCTCTGGCACAAAACAATACAGAGGATTTTAATGAAACATTAAAAGCGTTGGTTCAGTTTGTATGTGATGACATAATACACAGTGACACATAGACATAATACACAAGTGACAGGATTAATGTTTGTGAATTAGCTCAAATCAACCTCACAATCACATATCGAGGCTAATTAGCACACGTGGCTGCTTTTTGAATCATTAGAAAAATGACATCACCATCATGTGGGATCAGTTGGTCAGGGGTCAAGCTTGTCCATCACTATGGCAGTAAGGCAAGGCAAGGCAAGGCAATTTTATTTGTATAGCCCGTTTTTACAAACAGTTTGTCTCAAAGGGCTTTACATGGCATCGTAACAACATCCTCTGTCCTTAGACCCTCACATCGACTGAGGAAAAACTCCATGGAAAACCCTTTTAACAGGGAAAAGTCGGAGAAACCTCAGGGCAGTAGTCCATGGAAAACCCTTTTAACAGGGAAAAGTCGGAGAAACCTCAGGGCAGTAGTCTTGAAAATAAGGAACACTGACCAACACTGTCTAATAATATATCTTTGTGAACTGACTTTTCATTTTCAGTTTTTGCCAAAACTTTCATTTCATCACGAACAACACAAACCTTTAACGTGGGTCGTCCAGCCTAAAGTGCTGCCCCAAGTAAACGCCACGCTGCTTGTAGGAGCAGACCTGATTGGTTAGTTCACCATGTATAACCACTGGACTATGATCCACCAACTGACAACATCTTAGATAAAATTAAGGTTTTTTTTCAACATCTAAATCATGTTAATAATTGGTATCATACACAAACAGGAAATAGAGAGTGGGGGTAGGTGTAAGGGACTTCCTACTCTTTTTAGAACATGTTTAACTATTTATTATTAGGCTAATAGTTAATTAGTAGCAAAATTAGAAGGGTTTTTCTTGTTTATATATGTATGTTTATATATATGTATGTATATGTGTGTGTGTGTGTGTATATATATATATATATATATATATATATATATATATATATATATTTTTTTTTTTTTTCCCCCTGTGATTATGGATAGTTGGTTAGTTTGATTTTATTTTGATTTCTCTGTTCACTACTTCTACATGTTCGGAATAAAGATTTCCCACTGAAAACAGAAGGCATCTGCTGAATGGTAGACAACATCTTTTGCTGATCTTTTACCCCTCTGTCCACCTGCAGGTCAGTACTGTATGCCGGAGGAGGGGGTGAAGCTTACGCCACGGGGTCAGCTGCTGACCACCTCTGAGGTTCTGACTCTGGCTCGCCTCTTTGTGAAGGAGGGAGTGGACAAAATCCGCCTCACTGGAGGAGAGCCCCTCATCAGACCTGATGTGGTGGATATCATTGGTAAGGAGAAGCAAACAACTGAGAATATGGAGTTGACATGCACTGCTTAGTTCAGGTCATATTGAGATAATGTAGCACAGTAGAAACCTGGTTGATTGTACAATGTGTTAGCATGGGAGCAGACGTTGAAAGCTGGGGACTAGATTTCCATGCATGCCTCCAGGTTAAGACATGTAGAGGGGGAAATGAAGTTTTACGCCACAGCTCTGTGCTTAGTCTCATGATGTATTATCACATAATTTAAATTTTACAGCCTGATGTGAGGGTGAACCACTGTAGCCATGATCACTGAGGGTCACGTTCTGAGGACAGTTCCTCTGCGTTTAACATGGAATCATGTCATGTATGAACAAAGCATTGTGGTGTGACTAATGGGTGAGAGAACCACAGGCTGCTACAGTAACAACCTGTGACCTCACATGACTGTCATAAAAGTAGTTGGTTCGTTACCTTTATTTTTTATCTTTATTTACAAGTTGTGACCTGCACATTCACCACATGTTTTCCAGATAAATTCGTGCAAAAGCACTCAGCGCGTTGCCTTCAGGCACAGTCTTTTGGCAAGTAGACTCTGCATTTACCAAGAAAACAACTCTGTCTGGTAACATTCTGTTATTATCTCATAGCGTGGTGAATGTGCAGGTCACAACTTGTCCACCAGAGCGTTTTGGAGTTGTTGGCTTGTGTATTTGATGAGTTTGATGAAGGGAACCAAGAAGACAGAATTGTTTTACTGAAGTGGAAATGAAGTTCGAAGTTTTGCATTTATGTATAAATGATTTTCTATCTAATTTATAAATACACATATGTGTTCTACAAATTTTGCCTATGTGCTGAGACTTAAAGCATTTATAAGATTTGTTCAGGTTTTGCATTTGATTTTACTGCCACCTGCTGAGTGGACTGATTGATTTACTCAACTATAAATCAGTCTCTTCCAGGTGGAGAGTGAAGTCAATTTTAATTTTAATTTATCTATTTATTTACATATTTATGTATTTATTTTAAATAATAGTCAGTGTTGTTGTTTGTAACCTGCAGCTTGCTGGCCTGTGTTTTAGCATCTTATACCACTAAGGGATTTCCAATTTCAGGCACAGAAACTTGTATTAAGTTTGAGCTAGAATAGTTGTCGATGTAACCAGTGAAAAGCTTCATACACATCTTTCTCTCTCTTGTTCCCATGTTTTTCCCCCCTCTGCAGCAGAACTGAGGAAGTTGGAGGGTCTGAAAACCATCGCGGTAACGACCAATGGAATGAACTTGGCCCGACTCCTGCCCAAACTGAAAGAGGCTGGACTTGACCTGATTAACATCAGCCTGGATTCACTGGTCCCGGCCAAGTTTGAGTTTATTGTCAGGAGGAAAGGTAGGAGAAGTGTCAGCGCATTATGTTAACTACAAGACATAAAGGAAGTTGATTAAAGCTTACAACACAAAAATAGATGTGATGTTGAAAGACACATTAGTCACATAGTCAAACAGTGTCCTCACTTTTGTGTTGATGTCAAATTTGAATGGTTTATTCTAGAGTTTCTTTGACACTCAATGCCTAAATAGAGTAAATGTGTTACTTAACTCTTCTATTTGTCTGTCTTTGTCCATCACCATATAAACACCACTAAGTCAGTACTGTGTGTATTGTGTGAGGCCAGTTTTGTGGGTCAGTTCCATTAGGTTAACAGAAGGAGTCTGTGAGCTCAAACACACATGGACTGGTGTGGAGGTAACAGCAGGGAGAGCGCTGGGTGTTGGCTCATTAAAGACACACAGATGGAGCACTGAGATTAGGAAATGAAGGAGGGAAAAAAGGTGTGATGGCATCACTGGCAGAAAGACAAAGCACCTTCTGAGCCAGTCCCTTCTTCTTCTACACTGGAGTCTTCTCTCATTCAAAGCTGAAGCAGACATTAGATAGATTATTTAGGATTTTTAGTCAACATATGTGGCTTTTAATGGTTTAAGAAGAACTGTAGAGGACTAAACATAAGCCTCACCTCCTCCAGTGCAGTTTTTACCAGCCAGTGAGAGTGTGTGTGGATGTTGGCAGCCTGGTGCTGCTGCTGGAGGGATTAGATGAGGTGTTTACATATCAGTGGTTTGGATTTAACTCACATGTTAAAAGGCAGTGAACAGAGATTACAGATCTTATGTAGTGGAAGTCTATGAAGCTGAAACAGGCCTTGTCAGAAACCTGCTCTCATCTCAACATTGTTTTATGCCTGTTGAATGGATCAGTAAACCCATCCGCTGGTTGGATATGCTGTTTACCCCATGAGGCTCTCAGAGGGCTGGGACACCGGGGCGGTGGTATTGATCTTTCAAAGTTGTTTTTCAGCCAATAAATGGCATGCATGTGGAGGCAGAGAGCCTCTATTCTCCCTGTAACAAGTTAATACATTTATTAAACCATCACTATTACTCCAAAGCTGTTTAATTAAAGCAGAAGTAAGTGATATATTTGTGTTAATATAAGTCTTAAATAGTTATATCTTCCGACAGCAATCACTTACATAGAGTGTTTGGACCGAAACATGGGTCTGTCAGTCCCTCTGCTCTGCTCTGAGTCGAGGAGAAAACTTTTCTCGTATCTTACAGTTTTTATCCAATGAGGAGAGAGAACGGCATGCAGGGCTGTGTGTGCAGCCAAGGGACGCCGTGAATGTGGTGACGTAGGGACGAGGACTGTTATGGTGCGTTCAAGGCAGCCCGTAACTCGTGTTTTTCCGACCTGTGAAGTCGTACAAGTTCGATCTGGTACGAGTTCACGGGTCGGAAGTTACGAGTGGCCGTTATAGTGCACTTTCACCGGTAAAACAGGTCGGAAAAACACGAGTGGGTTGCCTGGAACGCTACAAAGTCGTAAGTTGTGACTTGAAGCTGTAATTTACAGTTTCAAAAGCCTGCCTGGAACGCAGCATTAGCCAAAGCGAACGGATCGCTTACTTCTGCTTTAAGGTAAAAATGTAGCATAGTTAAGCTACAAATCCTGCATAGTTCCTCTTTAAAATAACCTGCCCCAATGGAAAATTCAGGGGTTTAGAAACACGTCTGTTTTTTTCAACATAAGGTTGTGAAGGTGTTGACAGAGCTCTTTGCTTTGACCCATCATCAGATGCTTCTTGCGTGACACCTTGATGATGACAAACCTTTTTATAGGCATCAATCAGGACTAAAGCAGCTGATGTTAGTGATCAGTGATAGGAGACAGGAGGACTTTCTGAATACTGACAGATTCCACTGCTTTCTTTTCTTTCATTCCTTTTCTTCATGTGTTAAATACTTATTCCCTGTGTAATTTCACTTTATTAATGTATGGATATACAGTATATGTTGTGATTTCTTTGTATGTGTGGATTACTTGGGTTGTTACTGACATCTGGTGAAAGTTTCATGTCAACAGCCCCGTTAGAAATGTATTTACTGAGAAAAATGTTTCTGTCTTTTCCCCTCAGGCTTCCACAAGGTGATGGAGGGCATTGATAAGGCTATTGAAATGGGCTATGACCCTGTCAAGGTATTTCATTCATCATTACTTTGCTTTTATGTTACATAGAGGTTTACTCCCACACAGTATTATTGTTAAATACTGATCATTGTGTGTGTTTTCGAATCTGTTTCATCTGCCCATTTGTATCGCCAATGCTTTATGCTATGTTTTTTTTTAATGAACCGATTTCTGCATTTGGGTTTTTAAAAGAAAAACAATTGTAATTCAAAACTATTTTAACTACAATAATCAATATTACAGATATATTTTTTAAATATCATATTTGTATTTATTATTACAATGAGGAAAAAGACTGGCTTCCTGTGTGTGGTGATGAGATATGAGCGGTGCTGCTGTCTGCAGGTCAACGTTGTGGTCATGAGAGGCCTGAACGAGGACGAGCTGCTGGACTTTGTGGCTCTGACAGAGAAGAAGCCTCTGGAGGTGCGCTTCATTGAATACATGCCCTTTGATGGTGAGAGCTTACACCTGCACTCTTTTATTACTCAGGTGTGAAAAGGAAACTTAAGAGTTGGATGATCGTACCGGGACATTTTCATACAGTGCATTATTCAGCACTCAGTGTGGCATGAAAGGATTTTGAATGTCGACATTTGCACTAAAATATGGAGGATTTTACATATAATGTGCACGACTGCTAGCCTGATGCATCAGCCGCTTATTTCATTACATTTCATGTAGCGTCTGAACACGAGCCATAGGGATTCGTTTGCTTCCGGGAGGCGGTTGCTTACATTTGCTTCAACTAATCGCTGCTGCTTGGTGGTCACGTGTGCTATACACCGGTTAAGCTCATAGGTTAATCTTGAGCGCTTGAGTTCAACGTCATCGCCTTCACTTACCCGTCTGTTCGCTGATTGGTCCGTCCGCTCTGGCGGACGGAGCAAACCGAAACGCATTGCTAGTTTCCTGACTACATGGTTGAGGCAAATGAAATTTGCCGGAACCAGTAGGCGGCGCTAGCCTGGCTACACGACTGCTGCAGTGCATTTAAAATTTAAATCATCAATTTGATTATTTGATATGAAGCAGTCAAAGTAATTAGTAACAGTGTTTTGTTTGTGTTTTTGGCCGATGACATCTGTAAAGAAGGTGTGTTGTTTTTGTTTTGTGTTGAGTTGAGTGTGCTGCACCCTGCTACACAGTACTGACCCACTCTGCTGCTTCTCTGCAGGCAACAAGTGGAACTTTAAGAAGATGGTGAGTTATCAGGAGATGCTGGACCGCATCAGGCAGCAGTGGGCCAAACTGGAGCTGGTTCAGACCGGACACACGGACACTGCTAAGGTCAGTGTGTCCAGCTGCACAATACACTCAGAGGTTCTGCAGGGAGTCATGAAACCTTTGGTTGATTATACAATTTTGTTTATTTTGTATGTTTTTTTTTGTTTCCACATTTATGCTTAGAATAAAAACCTCAATTTGAATAGCTTGTATGCATGATTATCATTCAATAGAAAGACATTGTTGATATTGGCATTGGTATCAGTTAACAAGGTCTGTTTATAAATGGCAGTGGCATTGACCATGAATATACGAACCAGTGTAATAATTGAATAGCTGAATCCAGGGTATGTTTATACATGGTAGGCTACAAGGCCTAGTTTAATATTATACACAATTTTATAAATATTTAAAGTAGGGGGTCCCTACTTCATCTCTTCATCAGTTTGGTGGTCCTTGGACTGAAATACGTTGAAGACCCAAGCATTAGAAGATGGTAACATGTTGTCATGAAGCACACATGGTCAGCAACAATACTCAGAGCTGTGACATCCAACCCATGATTGATTGATAAAGGGCCAGAATGATTAAAGCCAACATTCCCCTCACCAGTGCTCCACCACCACCGGTGTAGACTGAATCCATGGATCATATTGGATTCATGGACTCTTGGTTTTTACACCAAATTCAGAGCCGACCATCTGCTGCCTCAGCAGTAATCCAGGTTCATCAGAGCAGGCTGTGATTTTACAATCTTGACTTGTCCAGTGTGGGTGAAGCAGTTTCTGCTGCAGCCTCAGAGTCACAGAGATCACATTTTTCCGGAAGGTTGATCAGTGTGATAATTTATTAAGACTCCTGAGGTGTATTTGTACATTTCTAGCTGAAATATTAGTTTTGTCCTTCATATATGGTCAATTCTTCCTGAAAAAGAATCCAGGATGATATCAGCACCGTTCATTGTTGTTAAGATAGTGGACATTATTTAGAATGTATTGTCATTGGTTTGTATGTGAACACAAAACTGAAATCAACATCCTTCCACATGTTATCTGTGCCGAGGTCCGAGAAAAACATGAAGAGGTTTTTTAGTACAGTTAAACTCATTGGTTTGAATGCTTGGAAGTATTTAAAGGACGCTGTCACATGTACAATGGCGAGACAAGGCAGGTTTATTAGTATAGCCCACTTTTACCAACAGTTTGTCTCAAAGATCTTTACACAGCATCATAACAACATCCACTGACCTTAGACCCTCACATCCACTGAGGAAAAACTCCCAGGAAAAAACAGGAGAAAGCTCAGGGTGAGACAGAGGAGGATCCCTCACCCAGGATGGACAGACGGGACATAGATGTTGTTTATAGACAAGAAAACTGTTTGCAACATGGAATATGGGATGGAAATTAGCATTGCTGCTATAATCCGGCACATTTACATGTTTTTATATGTACATTGATGTGCACTGTCCCACCCAAATAAACAAATAAAGTAAAGTAAAGTAAATATGGGATGAAAGGAAATTGTTCAGTCAAGACGAGCTGATGAACATAGCTTCTGGTGCAGGCTGGGTCATATACAGGGAGAGCAGGTGGTGGTTGGTGCAGATGGATGGAGCTCTGGAGTCTGTGAAATCTGTGGAAAACAGAGACAATGACACACCAAAGTCAAACTACAAAGTACAACAAATAATGACGTGGAAGAAATGGCTTGACGCTCCTCTTTGTCTTGTAACAGATATACAGAGTACAAGGCTTCAGAGGTCAGGTGGGCTTCATCACCTCCATGTCCGACCATTTCTGTGGCTCCTGCAACCGCTTACGCATCACTGCAGACGGCAACCTCAAGGTAAAGCTCCAGCTGAGCTGCTACTGAGCTCTGCTTGTGTCACCATCAGTCTTTTTAGTGTCTCACTCCTGTCCTCCCTGTCCGTCCTGTCAGGTGTGTTTGTTTGGTAACTCTGAGGTGTCTCTCAGAGACGTCTTGAGGTCTGGAGCGTCAGAGGAAGAGCTACTGCAAATCATTGGAGCAGCTGTGGGCAGGAAGAAGAAACAACACGCAGGTAGATTTATGAACAGTTGGTTCATATACAGCTGTGGTTTCTATTCACAGACGACCAAGGAGTTCCATTCTTCTGTAATCTCTTCCTCTTTGTCTTCTCAGGCATGTTCAGTATCTCCCAGATGAAGAACAGGCCTATGATCCTCATTGGTGGGTGACGTGGCTGTACGTACAAACCTCTCACCCTCACATCTCTCACTTCTCACTCACGATTTCATTTTCATGGTTTACCACCATGTTTTCCTCTACACTCAGTCTGTTAACCCATTTCATCCCAGCTTTGTCCCAGACATGGAAATATGATCATGTGTTAGTAACCCTTTAAACCTAATGTTCTATGAAACAGCAGGTGAAATGTGTCTTATCAGTGTTGTGACTGGTATTTAGTACTGCATCAATGTGTGTCTCTTATGAAGTCATCAACATTCTTACATGTCCCTGCACTATTAACACATATAAGGACTGTGGATCAATTTCCTGCTCCTCCAGACCACATTTTAAGGTGGACTTGGACAAGATACTGAAGCTCAGAGTGCCACTGATGTGCTATGGGGCTGTGAATATGTGTGTATAGTACAAAGGTGTGTGTAGGAAACAGACATGGCCACTACGACTTGTGACTCCAGGATTGAGTCGATTTCTGCCAAGCTTAATCCCATTCCCTTCAATGGGGTTGATCTACTACAGGTTATAATACATGTATAAACAAGCTGATCTACTGACAGTTCCACCTGTGCCACAATGCACCACCTCTAGTCCAGTGAATGACAGCCTGGTATCCCAGGCACCCAGGTATCCCAGTTTTTTTTTTCCTGACATTTCTTCTTACTGTAGTTCAACAATATGTTTATTTTCCCCTTTTGTATTAATCCATTGGATCAAATTTCATTCTGCGTTTGCAGCCATCCAGTGCTTCTTTGAGACTCTCCCTGACAGAAAACCCTCATTTCAATACTGCGGTTTGCGCGTGTTGTCTTTTAGGCAGTCACCACTGTGCCACGTTTACGCACTATTCTACTATTTATTACTCTTTTATTTACAAGTATGCAAGTTAGGTTTAAAAGAAAGCTTTCATTGTGTGTTATTTCATATCCAATCAATGTTTTCTACTTGTCTACCTGCTGAAATAGGGATGATAATATAGGACATGCGATGCTTTGAAATCCTTAGATACAGCTGTGCCTGCAGCAGAGGAAGGCAAACGACAGCAGAGACTTGAGACTTTAAAAGCCTTGTTCCCATCCCTGGGAAAAGGGACTTTATGAATGTTACTTGCACTATGAAGCACTTCATCTGGGTTGTCAATAAGACTGGAAAATCACTATAGAAATCTATTATTATTGTTGTCACTAACTCATTCTACGGCCACACGGAGCAAAGTAGAGTAATTACCAGTGCATCTATCAATACTAGTTAAAACTTTTCTACCATCTGAATGTCAGTAAACTTTACTAACTTTCTGTTTGGGAGCTTTGATGCAGACGTCCTCTTCTCATGGTGCAACCAGGAAGTACTAGCTCTACTCCTGACGACCAGTGCTCAATGTGTGACTGTGCATATTTCACTTTATTATTTCAATATTTGTTAGAAACACAACGATAGAACTTTCAGTGACACTGGAGACTAATCACTGATAATAATATTCTATTTTTATTGGGATTAAATGGAACATTTACATTAAGGGAACTTAGCAGGATTTCTCCCGTGGCTATGCTATATTTTTTACCTTAAAGCAGAAGTAAGTGGTCCGGTCGTTTTCGCTAATGCTGCGTTCCAGGCAGGCTTTTGAAATCGTAAATTACAGCTTCAAGTCACGACTTACGACTTTGTAGCGTTCCAGGCAACCCACTCGTGTTTTTCCGACCTGTTTTACCTGTGAAAGTCACTATAACGGCCACTCGTAACTTCCGACCGGTGAACTCGTACCAGATTGAACTGGTACGACTTCACGGTCGGAAAAATACGAGTTTCCTTGAACGCACCATAACAGTCCTCGTCCCTACGTCGCCACATTCACGGCGTCCCTTGGCTGCACACACAGCCCTGCATGCCGTTCTCTCTCCTCATTGGATAAAAACTGTAGGATACGATAAATGTTTTCTCCTCGGCTCAGAGCAGAGCAGAGTGACTGACAGACCCGTGTTTCAGACCAAACACTCTATGTAAGTGATTGCTGTCGGAAGATATAACTATTTAAGTCTTATATTAACACAAATATATCACTTACTTCTGCTTTAATTAAAAAGCTCCAGAGTAATTGTGATCATTAACTACATGACTTGTGACTTGTTAGGAGTGAGAATGAAGGCTCTCTGTCTTCACCTGGCATCTCATGGCTGAAAACCAACCTTGCAACATCAGTGTAGTACTTGGCCGCTGCCGCGGTGTCCATAGATAGATTTTTCGCCGGCTTCGTTAAGAACAAGTGCACATGGGGCGGTGTTTATCTCAGTTGGTAGAGCACCTGCCCCATGTGTTGAGGCTATAGTCCTCACTGCAGGCGGCCCCGGTTCGAATCCCGTGCCGAGCGGCCCTATCCTGCATGTCATTCCCCCCGCTCTGCCTCCCATTTCCTGTCTCTCTCTCAACTGTCCTGTCAATTAAAGGCAAAAAGCCTCTAAAAAAAATATACGAAGAACAAGTGCACATGGCCGGGAGGAGGGTTAACAAAACAGAGGAAAAAAGACCAGACTTGCATAGTTCTCTTTAAAGGGATATTCCGGCGTAAGTTTAACCCATGGTCCAATGCACCGTGACACCGTGTTAGACCCCCCCTCGAGAGATGAAGTCTGCTAGCCGTTAGCTTCTCTAGTTGTAGCAACTTTAGCAAAGACCGCACCATAACAAACAGCGCAGTCTATTCATCCACGTGCAAACGATCAAAAAGCCACTTATATCCACAAATAATGCTCAGAACAGCACCATACTTCATCAACAGTACAAACAGGGTCCCAGCACATAATACGAGGCATCAAACATCTGTTAGCTTAGCCTGGTTTCTATTGAAAAGAGACGAAAACAACTCACCCACTCTCCTCCAGTTATACGCTATGCAGCAACTTCCCGTGCTCACCATAGCGTCCAGGCACTGACAACACACGTCTGAGGCCGACTGGCAGCACAGACATCTGGTTTCAGTGGCCACCGACAGGCAGTGACCACACATGATTGACCACTCGAAACCCCCAGGTCCAGCACATAGACTCCACCGGCAGATCTCCCTCTCTCACTTTTCTCCTCCATTTCCTTCAGCTCGTGTTCGGTAAACTCGGTCTCATGGGTTAAACTGGAATATCCCTTTAAGATAATAAACTTTTTCAGTACTAAACAATGCACTCATCTTCACCTCAATATGAATGTTTCTTGTTTTTTTAATAAACAATGTCCTTATGGTCTTTTTCCCAAACAGGCAGCTCATCCCAGATGCCTTTGTCTGTGCCAGTGTCAGCAGACAGCCAGAGGTCTCCCCCCATCGTCCCCCAGCTTCTAATGGACACGTCCCTCTCTCCAACAGCAGCTCCTCACACGTGTGGTTCAGGCAGCAGCAGAGTCCTGCACAGAGAGAGCTGCTTGTGTCTTCCAGGCTGCGCTGCTTCAGCTCAGGCAGCCAGCGTTTGCTGCTCTAGAACATTAATGAGTGGGGGGGTCCATGTTGGGTCACATAGTAACAAAGAAGAACTCAATGTGACAGGAAACCCTCACAGTGTAGCACTAGCACCTCCTCACTCCTCTGAACCTGGTAGTGCTCTCACTCTCAACAGTCGTCACACTAAGACCGCAACTTTCACCACACGCACAAAAGACATGATCAACACTCAAGACTGTCTCAGGTCCGCACAAGCCAGGGGTCCTGATGCTTTGAAGGGACGTTTCCTCAGGGCCCCAGGAACACCTGTCATCTGCACATCAACCATTGACCAGATGAATTTGAACCACCACAGTGTTATTAGACTGTGTCACAGCCAGAGTTCCAGCAGAGACCCCACAGTCACACCCACACACTCTGTGAGTGATCGGGCCGACACAGACACACACCCGGATCAAACCACAGAAGCCCAGCTGACGCACACGGACGCCCAGGGCCGGGCCACCATGGTGGACATCGGGGGGAAAGCCCCCACCCGTCGAACGGCCACAGCACGCGCCACCGTTGTGTTGGGTCCCGTGGCTTTCCGTCTCCTTGGAGACAACCAGCTGGTTAAGGGCGACGCCTTGGCCGTGGCGCAGCTGGCAGGTATCATGGCCTCCAAGCAGACCTCAGCCCTCATTCCACTCTGCCACCCGCTCCCCTTAGACCACGTCTCCGTCACCCTCCACCTGGACCAGCTGCAGAACGCAG
The DNA here is from genome assembly GCF_045865225.1 of Trachurus japonicus. Lineage (NCBI taxonomy): Eukaryota > Metazoa > Chordata > Actinopteri > Carangiformes > Carangidae > Trachurus > Trachurus japonicus. The sequence goes on from NC_140928.1 coordinate 29,484,646, forward strand.
CCGTCGTCACAGCAACATGTAGCACTACAGGCAGGACGGGAGTGGAAATGGAGGCTCTGACAGCTGCTTCTGTGGCTGCGCTCACTGTCTATGACATGTGCAAGGCAGTGAGTCATGACATCATCATCACAGATATTAAACTGCTCTCTAAGACGGGAGGGAAGAGGGACTTTCATCGCCATCCTTGAGCCGCCCTCCATACTTATGAATCTGACACAGGAACAGAATGAGTGGATTAAATGCATCAGAACTGTCCCAACTTTCACTGGCAATATTCTATTTTTCTACAAGTTAAAATCTATATCATCCAAGCAACTAAAAAAAACATTTCCACACATTATGGGCTTAAAGCTACCGTTGGTAAGTCGACAAGTGAAAGTCCAGTCTGCGATTATATGATTACAGGCTGTAGGTGGAGCCAGAGAGTTAGATTTTGTCCTAAATTATCCATTTGATGTCCGACTATCAGAATATAGTGACAGTTCCAACAAATATGACTGAATAATTGTTACCAACTGAAGCTTTAACTCCTTAATTGCTACTCCCATAGTATATAGTGCAACACACAAGACATAATATAACACTTAAAACATATAAACACTTGTGTTCAGGATCCTGATGATCCGTGATGATGTCACAGACCTGGTACAGATGTTGAGAGCTCCATCCAGAGGAGGAGCAAAGAGATGTAGATGTGACAAAAGAATGAAGAAAGACAAGATAAATATGAATCATGATTTAAAAATGTCATTTAATTGAGGAAATGTCATCAGATAATCCAGAGTCATAGATTTTAGATTAGGTTATTTCTTATGCTACATTCAGTATATGCAACAGGTGGAGAGTTTGGAATACATGTGGCTGTGTTGTTGTTGTTTTGTCTCTAGAGGGTTTCATGGATTTATCATAGTTGAAAAAACTATTGGGGTCCTGAAGCCTCAGACAAAAGCGGACACAGGTTAAAGTAGGTTAGAATGTTCAGGAAACATGCCTTTCATTAATAAGTAGGAGTCTGATACCTGGTATCTAATGGTGCAGGTTGATTTTGGCTTCTGTCCATGATGGCATACAGATACTCATTCAACTAATTCGAAAGTAGTGTCACCCCACAGCCAACACTCACCAGGACAAATCTGATGTGTGATTGATAGAATGTGCAGTATGGACTAACTGTTTGATCACGAGTTATTGATCTTATTGAAGTGCCTGGTGAAATGACAGCTGATGCAGCATCCATGTATTATTTGTCACATTCATTTTGTCAGTGCTACAGTCTGTATAAACCTCTGACCTGCACTGCAGACCAGCAGGACTGAATATAATTATTTTTGTAATATTGAAAAAAAACAAAAAAACATTTTGTTCACTCTGTATCTAACGCATTGCACTGCTCATTTTCCATTTAAAGAAATATATGCAAACAAGGCTTGTTGAGTGTTTATTTTCCCCCTTTAAAACAGACGTGATAACTAAACTTTGTACACTGCAAGTGTTGGGTACTGTGTGATTCCACTCAGTTACAGCATACAGTGTGATACATGTTTAAGGTAACAGAGGTTTCTGTCTGGAAATTATTATACCACTGATATTATCAATTTATCATTAATACTATTGTCTGCATTCTGTCGCCTGGGTTGACATATTGAGGGTGTGAAACTGGGTTTAAAATTTAAAGAGAGTAATTTGTCATTTATAAAGATCACCATCACTGAATCAGTGTTCAGTGACCATGATCATTTTTGTGTGTATTGTGTAGACTGACGTTCAGGCTGTCAGAGTGGAGTGGGTGACATCATCAGCTGGAGTGGGAGAAGTTTTCTGAAATTGTCTGAAAACTCCCGGCCGCAAATTACACTCTACATATTTTTTCCACACTTGTCCTCTCTCTGATAATGTGCAAAAAAAGAAGCAGAGAGACTTACAGGATTTAAACTGTGAGCCTCTGAGTTTGGCCAGGTCCCTCCCTGCTAATCACTGACCCCAATGCAAAACCTGGATGGAGCTGATTTAAGAAGGAAAGCAGGAATGTATTTTATCTTGTGAGGGTTAAGAAATATTTAGAAACACCAAAAACATATCAACATGTTCAACTTGTTCTGACCATTTGGCTCAAATTTGAGACCAACCCCGAGGCAGAAAATCACACTCTGTCTCTGGGTTTCTGTCCGTCTCAGCTTGGGGTGTGTCTGTCGTCGTGGTTACACCTGAGGGCCAGAGCCACACCTGAGACCGAGAAATTGGTCAATTAGTGACTCCTCTGACTCATAATAGCTTATCAGCTATTTCACTGATATTTCTGATAAATGAGAGGAGACTCAGTGAGATGATTGGCTGTTTCTATTTCTTTTATTTCTGTCAGGACCACTATATCAAAATAATATTTATACAAGTTTTATTTGGCGGTATACTGGGACCCCCCTGCTCTTCCACGCACTTGCGTGGAAAGCTTGAGGCAGGAAGAGCACACCTTCCTGCCCTTCACGAGCCATCATGAACGGCAAAAGCAGAGAGCACAGCAGCAAAGAAAACCCAGACAGAGCAGAGCAACCAACATGAATATGAGGTTCCTGACAGATAATGGTAGGAGCTGGGGTGGAGGTGCGTTGCAAAAAAGCCGGCAGAGGAAGCAGCAGCAGCAAGGGAGGTGACGTCGGGCTAGAGCAGTTTAAATAGCGCGCTCTGAATGCAATTGACCCTTCGCCAACTCCTCCCACAAACGGCTATTGTCCAATCCTATGTTAGCAACCGTAACTATAGGCCTGGCAAGCTTTCCGCAGTGAGTCATTACGTTTGCTTTTGTGGACACATTTTGAGACTAGGACGAAAAACATTTGTTTGTAGAGAAGGATGTTGTTGTTGCTGCTGCTACTGCGGCGGCGGCGGCGGCGGCAGCAGCAATATAGAGATGTTCAGATACGAGCGGACTTTTTTTTCGACTTGAGCAAGTGTAAATATGGGGATAACCATATGTTCACCTCCGAAATGACAGCTGTACTTTTACCGCGTTTACCTGGGCTTTTAGGCGAGGGATCCTCCAGGCAGGGACTGCTTTCACTGACTGATACAGCGGTGGGAGAAAACAAAACAGCAGCCAAAGCTGTATGTGGTTCACAATCGCCCAAAAACTTGCAGTTTGACAACGTTTCATGACCAGTGAGATGACGTAAGTCTTCGTGGGTTGATAGACGGTAAAATTACCGGTCCTTACTGCTGCTCTGTACATTGTCCAGTCGTTGAACAGATGTTTTATCCTCCTGCGCGAGTCACGTCACTGAAAACTATGAATGATCTTTGTGACTTCTTCTCTCTATTATCTCAGAACAGTTTATCCAGAAAATTGCTGATATTTCCTTTGAAATCGATACCAAATACTGCCAGGAGCATGGCTGGGAGTGAAAGCTTGTCCGCCGTAGCAACAGTAACCAAGGGGGCGGGGCTTACGCGAAGGGTCAATTCCCCAATAGGAAGCAGCCACAGGGAGTCAGCTGAGCCATCAGCTGATCTGCACAGGTGATGACAGTTACGCTGTGCTGATTAAGAGCTTGACGTCATGGCCTGCCAGAAGTAACGCTACGCTTGATTTTCTATTCTAAATGCCTGCCACCAGGTCAAATACACTTTTTAGTCATTATTGTAGGCCTAGTCATTATGAGATTAAGTTGGTTAATAACGTATGGTTACATGGTAACCTTGGTTCTCTGAGTGAAGAGACTGTCTCTCCACTCAGTTACATATTCCATATGTACGGGATATGACCCCCGCTGCTTGTCAGGGCACGTGGATATTTCTTTAAGACACACCGGCTTGCCCGGCCACGCCCTATTGCGTAGCTATAAAGCGCCTGCGCCGGCGTGTAATCACTGATAGTTTGATCGAAACGTGTCTCCGAGCGGCCTAAGGACTGGAGAGACAGTCTCTTCACTCAGAGAACCAAGGTTACCATGTAACCATACGTTCTCTATCGTCTTGAGACTGTCTCTCCACTTACATATTCCATATGTACGGGATAGATCTTTAAGACACCCCGTGAGGAGACAGTGCAGCCACAATCCCACACCACAACGTGCAACACGCGAACTATGTACAAATATACAATATATACAATTCACAGGAGAAGGCCCCGCAAGGCGCTAGGGCCAACCCTGAGAGGGAAAGGGCTGCCATGGAAGCCCGCAAGACGCAGGACTAACCCAAGGAGACCGACAATGGCCCCGCAAGACGCAGGGGCCAGCCTGGCCACAGAGCGGCCGCTCACTCAGCCTGCAAGACGCAAGGCCGAGGGGAGACAAATAAATGTGAGGTCGGGCCACGCCCAGCACACGCAGGAGCCTGGCCCATTTTGATGTTTGCCAGGACCCGCCGACACTGGGGGCCCTGTGAAGCCTCCAAGGGACCGCCACTATGGTCCCGTGGGACCCCTGCGGGCACAAATGCAAGCCCAGCAGACATCTCTGCACGGGCTGCATGTGAGAGGGGCCGCCCACACCATGGAACCCATGGTGCAGGCGGTCCCTCCACCACGAGACGAAGGCAGAGTCCCAAGTCGAACCATACCCCGGAAGGCAGACGGAGGAGGCTGGTTGGCCAGGGCCTGGTGGATGTCAGGACCTTGGGGGACGCTCAGAGGACCCCTCAGCCCTGGTAGGTGGTCCTCGCCTCCTGCCCCGTCGGGGGTACCCACGCCGACGGGAAGCCTCCAACGCAGGTCTGAGATCCCCCTGCCACGTTGAGGCCTCTGGAGTTGGTGCCGGCTGAGACCACGAGACCATGTCTGTGGTACGCCTGGCAAGGCCCACTGAAACCTCCTTTGCACAGCGGCGGCTCTCCTGTGCTTGCTGCAACAAAGCAGTAGCATGGGGCCCAAACATAGCGGGAGGTTCCACCGGCACCTTAAGCAGGCAGTCTCTATCCTCTTGCTGCAGCAGGGATTGAGACAGCCACAGGTGGCGCCTAGCCACCCAGAAGGAAGCCAAAGCACAGCCTGCTGCCTCAGCCTGCTCCTTCATCACGGAGGAGAGGCATGAGGAGGCCATGTTTAGCTCCACCCCCGCACCTGTGTCATCTTGAAACTGCCGAGACAAGTCACGGAGGTAAAGAGACAGAATAGCCCCAGTGTTGGCCAACCGGGTCTGCACCGCCATAGCTTTATGTAGCTTAGCGAGCAGACTATCCATTAGCCTGCAGTTCTTGCTGGAGCAGGTGGCGTTGCCAAGGATAGAGCTGGAGGGGAAAACCAGTGGGGTGAGGGTTCGGTCCACTGGGGGAAGTGTCCCACAAGCAACCTGGTCCCTGTCATGCATGTCAGAAAACCGGCGACATGCTGCAGACCACTTGTGGGTAGAAGTTGGGGAATGGAACTGCTGACACAGCAGTTCCTTAAAATCAAGCAGGAGGGGCACCTGGGTTGATGCAGGGCGCACCTCTGCATCCTCCTCAAACCTAGAGGACGTGGCCCTAGGATTTGCAGAGAGGGAAACCCCCAGAGCTCTGGAGGCCCTGTTCATTACCGCCTCAAAGCGGTGAGCTAACTCCCCCCTCGTGGCGTCGTCCACAGTTTGCTGCGCGCAAGAGAGGTCGTTGTCATCGGAGGAGGCGACCGTTTCTATATCCACATCCTCCTCCGCCTCTTCCTCCCTGTCCAACCCTGAAGACGGGGGCAGGAAAGAACTGAGCGGAGGCCGGATCACCATGGGCCGAAGGGGGAGCAGAGGAGTCTGCCAGACCCCTGAAGACTCCCCCCTCCCCTCCGAAGCTGCAGCCGTTCTGCCAGTTTTCCACCTCGGCCCCTCAGAAACCTGAGGGCCTGAGCGTTTTGAGGCAAAGAAACGACGCCGAGCCTCCCTAGTATGTGGGGGCAGAATACGCTTATGATGGGGTGAGAGTGCTCGAACTGTTGGAGAAGGGAGACAGACGTTCGCCGCCGGGCGCGTCAGCCCGCGAGCCGCGGGCAATACGCCGGTGAGGGAACACTGCCGAGGCCGGCCCGGGAGCCAAAGAGCTCCGGCTCAGCCACACAGCTACGATGCTCGCCGTGAATCCACCAGGCGCGTCAGCCCGCGAGCCGCGGGCAATACGCCGATGGGAGGCACTGTCGACCCAGTCCGTACTCAACCACCAAGCGCGTCAGCTCACGAACCGCAAGCGATACGCTGGGGAGGGAGCACAGTACCGGACGCAGTCCGTGTGTATCCACCAAGCGCGTTAGCTCACGAGCCGCGAGCGATACGCCGGGAGGAACACTGCCGAGGCCGGGAACCAAAGAGCTCCGGCTCAACCACACAGACGACGTTCGCCGTGAATCCACCAGGCGCGTCAGCTCACGAGCCGCGAGCAATACGCCGGGAGGAATTTCTTTCTCTCTCTCTAACTGGGATTTATTTTTGCTCTGCTTGAACTTGTGGAGAGAGGGGAGACAGGCGTTCGCCGCCGGGCGCGTCAGCCCGCGAGCCGCGAGCAATACGCCGGTGAGGAACGCTGCCGAGGCCGGGAGCCAAAGAGCTCCGCCGGCTCAACCACACGGCTACGATGCTCGCCGTGAATCCACCAGGCGCGTCAGCCCGCGAGCCGCGGGCAATATGCCGATGGGAGACACTGCCGACCCAGTCAGTACTCAACCACCAAGCGCGTCAGCTCACGAACCGCAAGCAATACGCTGGGGAGAGAGCACAGTACCGGACGCAGTCCGTGTGTATCCACCGAGCGCGTTAGCTCACGAGCCGCGAGCGATACGCCGGGAGGAACACAGCCACCGCCGCTGGGAGCCAGAGGACCTCCGGCCGGACCAGACAGGCTATGGTTTTCTTTCTTTTTTTTTGTTGTTGTTGAAAAGGACAGACAGAAAGAGCTTCGGATACAGCAATCCAGGGAGGCTGCCAGTGACAGACGCCCCGACTCAGGTCAGCGGATTCACTGCTATATCCTTTGCTTCTCTTTCAATAATAACTTCTCGGATTGTGAGACACAGCACCCTGACGTACAATGTGGAGATCAAACAATCAGTGATTACACGCCGGCGCAGGCGCTTTATAGCTACGCAATAGGGCGTGGCCGGGCAAGCCGGTGTGTCTTAAAGAAATATCCACGTGCCCTGACAAGCAGCGGGGGTCATATCCCGTACATATGGAATTTGTAACTTAGTGGAGAGACAGTCTCAAGACGATAGAGAACTCGACAGCACTTTAATGTATATTTTGAACAAGTTCAAGAACCATGCTTATGCATTTTCTGTGTTGTGTTGAGCCTCCATTCTCCCTGAAACCCAGAGACCCACCAGTTTATGTTTGTTTCAATAACTTTGCTAAGCTTATTTCAGTTTCACTTTCTATCTGTTTTTCTTGTTCTCACCCATGGACACGCCTGTACCGGTTTTATTATCAGATAAACTCTTTAGTTCCTGGTATATGAGTCTGGGTTGTGTGCTGTCTCTACCTGCTGCCATCTCGTCCACTGTGACACTGACTGTAAGTCTGTTTTCATATTTTAAAATATGTGTGTTTGTACCTGTGCTGTAATCAGTTATCCCTGACAGAATATTTTACATGATAAGTTAGTAACTGACAATATGATGAACTCTAGTTTTGACAAATTTAATTAACTGGAACTCATATATTGATGATGTAATGCTGTGTCTTATTTAATCTGACAGTTTAATCTGAGAAATAATAGACCAAACTGTCACTTTAAACAAAACATGAAAGGAAAGAATTAAAATTATTCTGCACAGCTGTAATAAATCTGATACACAGTTTATTTAATGTTGAACTGACTATAATCATGAAATGTGAGCAGAACAAATGTGTGTAAACTGTTTGCTGATATAAATTTATGTTTATTTCCTCATTCATCAATCTTTTAGTAGCTTTGACCTTTCTCTTATCAACAC